>NW_022631010.1:17724593-18212826 GCF_010015895.1 Lontra canadensis
TGTGTGTGTGTGTGTATGTAATTTACTTTTTTTGAGTAAAGCACTTAAATAATACAGAAACATATAAATGAAAATAAATATCCCATTCACCTCTGATCTGTCCTCCAGGACCCCATCCCAGAGATAAATGGTACCAGTTTCTTGCATATATTTCTAGAAGTATTCCATGCAGTTTTTGTTTTTCTTTCCTTCTACGTAAGTAGATGTATGTAAAGCTTTCTGTTTCTTGTTTTTCTCAGTTGGTAGTAGATTTTGGAGGTCACTACATATCAATACATATAGCATGTAACTACCTTATTATTTTAATGGAGTCCATCAAATGGCTTTCTTTATTCCTTTCTATGCTTTTATAACTGCTGAACTCTCTATCAAGCAAAATGTATCTTAGCTCAAACTCTAGAAGTAAAATGCCTCAGACATCAAGTGCTGTAGTTGATGGAAGGGTGAGGGAGAGAATCATTGTCAGCCTATGTCTCCTTCACCGGTGAGGGTGGGGGCAGGAGTTGGGGGGCTCTAACATGTGTCTGTGGAATCCTTTAGGAGACAGTGGGGCAAAATTTGAAAATACCATCTGACTTGTATCTGGAGCCCTTCCCAGCCCTAGTATCTCATGTCTGTGAAAACTGTTGCTGGCCTACTGCTTAGCATCTAGAAAGTCTTCATCAATAATATCAGAAGGACAGTCATTTAAACAAAACAGCCAGTGGATCAGGTCCCGTCCTTCATGGTGGAATGCACAAATATACAATTTGTGAGCACTATTAATAAGTGAGGTTGAGCCTGTGAACTCCTTGTCTCAAAATTAGATTCTGAAAATTTGTGGCTATTGCCAAAGTCTTCACTTATAGTTTTACATTGAATTATTGCGCTGGATTATTTCATTTTGTCCCAGTGTGTCTTGTCAACTGAAAGTATTGTCTCAGAGAGGCAACACAACAATATTTCATAAAGAAATCATTCTCTTCCGGGATGGAAAGACCTGCTCGTAACCTGAGTCTCTGACGGACTCTGGCAAACAGACACACAGGATACTGAGAAGGATGCAGGGCTCACTAAAACCACTTAAATCAAAAGGAAATAAAAAGCTTAGGTTGGTGACGTGAAAAAGAGTTTCCTTTGGGTCTAGAGTAGATTTAGATTTTGTGCTTATGAATTGTCTGTACACTGATGAGAGAACAGATAATCTCATGCCTATTAATATTTATAATTATCATTGACTTTGGGTCTAGGGTAGAAATTCTTCATTTTCCATGTCAAGAACTTACATAATCCTAAATAGTGGTGAGTAATGTTAGCTAAACATTCTAGTTCAGTTTAAAAATCTGGCCTATTTTTACACACGCACACACACACACACACACACATTCATTCATGCATTTGTTCATTCATTTTAAAGAAAGTGGCATGTAGTAGACATCTGTTTAAATTTTTTTCACCCAGAATCTACTCATTTTTTTCTCCTGACAACACACTGACTTTCTTTTGGGGAACCACACCTTCTCTTTCACTCTTACCCCATGTTCTTCAGCTGAGGTGGACTTTGGAGTGGACATGAGACTCAGGTCTGCCCCATCAGCATAACATATTCTTGAGGCCATTGTGATTGGGGGAACAGCGTATTCCCCAAAGCCAGTGATATACAATCAAACTTTCACTGAGAATGTTGAGGTCGAAGCTCTCTGTCCTTTCCTGCTGGATGTGACTTGGAAGAAGAGAGGCCTGAGGGTCTTGGCCACCATTTTTCTACCACATGGAACTCCAGAATGAAATTTATGTATGGGAAATTGGCACTGAAAAGTGGGAAGAGATCAGACCCTTCTGATATCTTATTGTAGCCCCTCAGTCCCAGCCTTTCCTGAAACAGGAGCCAATATATTATCTTTTATTTGCTTGATACAGCTCAGGTTGAATTTTTTGGCTCATGGAAGTTGTGAGACTTCATTTTTTTAAATTCCAAATCAATTTTATTAGGTATCCAAGAGGGAGGG
Organism: Lontra canadensis; assembly: GCF_010015895.1. Lineage (NCBI taxonomy): Eukaryota > Metazoa > Chordata > Mammalia > Carnivora > Mustelidae > Lontra > Lontra canadensis. Next base: position 17,726,582 of record NW_022631010.1, read on the forward strand.
GAAATTAAGCTAGCTCCTGGGAAAAGGGTGGAATTTCACTTTCTAGACTATCAAATCTAAAAATAGGTGACTAATTCAAGTGTCAGAAGTATGACCCCTCAGTCTTGCTAGGTTCCAGTCTCCAAAGAGGAAACCCAAGAATCACTATTAAAAAAAGAAAGAAAGAAAGAAAGAAAGAAAGAAAGAAAGAAAGAAAGAAAGAAAGAAAGAAAAGAAAAGAAAATAGCTTGTTTGTTTATAGTATAGCCTGCTGAGCACCTGTTCATGGTCCATGTTCCAGGGGTAGTTTAAAGATCACAGGTAATAGGAAAGAGAAAGAGCATTTATTTTGCACCTTCTGTGGGCTAGATACTTTGTGAAGTATTTTAACATATTTTCATTCATTATATTTAGGAAACGCTTTTGCATACCAGCCCTCAGTGTTCTAGGCACTATAGGTGCTCAGTAGTAAGAGAAAAATGTCCCTACGCTTAAGGAGCTGATAGTCTAGCACACCCAATAGAACATTCTGCCATAATGTAAATGGTTCTAGCTGCACTTCCCAATACATATATCAGTAGCCATAGGTCGCTATTAGTTTGTGAAACATGGCTAGTGAAAAATTAGTGTTTTTAATTGTAATTAGTTTTTTTTTAAAGATTTAATTTATTTATTTGACAGACAGAGATCACAAGTAGGCAGAGAGGTAGGCAGAGAGAGAGGGGGAAGCAGGCTCCCTGCTGAGCAGAGAGCCCGATGTGGGGCTCGATCCCAGAACCCTGAGATCATGACCCGAGCCGAAGGCAGAGGCTTTAACCCACTGAGCCACCCAGGTGCCCCTGTAATTAGTTTTAATTTGAGTAACCACATGTGACTGTGACTAGTCTACTGAAATGTGAGGACTCTAGGTCATATCTTCTTAAACCTTAGTGTGCATACGAATCACCCAGTAGTTCTTCTAAAACTGCAGATCCTGCCTCAGTAGGGTCTAAGGCTGGGGTGGAGTTTCTGTGTTTCTAACAAGTTCTTTGGTGATGCTGATGTGACTGATCCATGGGCTGCACTTTCAGTAGCAGAGATAGATAGTCATCCAAGTAATAAGAATAATGACACAAAATAGGCTAACACCATCAAGGAGAATGGGGTGTTGTAAGAGGGAATAGAAGGGGCAGAATTTGGAACTAAAATTAAAATTGGAAGCACGTCACAAAAGCGCCCAGTGGAGAGGGGTTCCTGGAGTTGAAACCTGCAGGATGCATGTGAGTTAGTCAGGAGAGAGCAGTGTGGGAGAGGCAAATGGATAGTCTGAGAGGAAAGAGCACTGGGTGAGAAGGCTCTCCAGACCATTCTTATAAAAAGAGTTTCCCTGAGAAACAGGCTGGTCTACCATAACATAGGTATCATTACCTTTTGTAGCCTCTTGTCCATACCTCCCCACCACATCCAGATAGGTACCCTTCTTTGAGTTCCCGTAACTCACTGTGTATTTCCCCACCATAATCATTAACACTTTGAGTTGCAATGTCCCCTCTCTCTGCTTGCCACTAAACTGTGAACTGTGTGTATTTTTATCCTCCAGATCGCCACATGGCAGGGGATGTCTATTGAACTGTAGCCAACAAAGATACTGCATTTGTCTATGTTTGTTTATGAGGTATCTGGGATTAAGGAAGTGTATATACTGCCTATAGAGATGTACGCAGTATTTTTCTCCCAAATAGATGAGAAATATTTTTGGAATAGAGCCAAAACGTTCATGGCCTCTACATTACTTTCAGTTTTACAGCAGGGGATCGCTCTGGTTTTGACAAGCACTAATTAATTCCATCTCTGGGGAATAATGGGAAATGTAGGCTCACGCCGTTTGCACCAAGGTTATCAGTTATATTGGTTTTAATGTTCTGCCCTGCTCTAGATATAAAACATGCAGCCAAATGCACAGTCGCCTCCTCATTAGCTGTAAACAGTGTATTTCAGATTTGTCAAGCATACATATTTATTTTTACATCCAGGCATTTTTATTTATTTTTCTTGCAAGTCTGTGAAGTTTTTGCCAATAAATTAGGAATGCACTAACTAGTTCTGAAAACAATGGCACCCAGGAAATTTTATTGATCTCATAATTTACTGGATCTTTTGGTTAATTACAAGTTCTGTCTAGCTTGGTGTGCTTTTCAAGTCAGCTGTGCATCATAAATATGAAACCTCAGTACTCACCCTCCCTACCTTCTCTGGCAGCTCCACATGAGGTCAAAGGTGTAATAGCTACAATACCCAGAGTCTCTAACGTGTTTAATTAAACTATTAATCTACTTTTATCTTTGACACTAGAAAGCAGGAGGCATTGAGTTTTCAAAGTTCTTCAATGCATTTACTTAAAGGGGAGGGGGTGTGGTTTCCTAGCCCTGTTTTCAACAGTTGAGCCCTGGCTACTCTTTGAAAGGCAATTTTAAAATTTGTTAATGTGGCAGGAATTACTGTATCAGCTAATAAGAAAGTGTATCATTTACAATGATTCACCCATTTGCTTTCCAACTAAAGCACTTTATTAAAAGCAAAGAAGATTAAGGCTTGCTAAAGGTTTGAAAATTTTAGCAGATCAATCAGCAGCAACCCTGGAAGGTCCATTATTGTAAAAGCTTGTGCATGGTCCTTAGAATGGGAGTTGTCTTTGTTACATAACCTGTGAGAACTCTCCGAGGACAAGTGTAACCTCTCGTGGCAGCGATGACATTTCAAGTGGTCAGGCCTGGTTTTATGTTCATTATCACAATGGAGCCTCAAAACTTGAGTCTTAAGAAACATGTGTATCTGTGAAGCTGTAATTAGGTTAACAAGGTTCTCATGTGTCTGTCTCTTGACTGGGAATCAACTGGTAATAATCTATTACATATGTTAGGCAATTAAGGAAGCAATTTGCTTCCTTTCATTTTGTTTCCTGTGCTCATTCTGGAGTTTGTGTATATAAAGTTAAGTGAAAATTTGAGGTTCTCTTTCCCTTCACTTTAAGCTCTTCCTATCTGCTTGCACAACTTTTTCCTTGTCCTTTATTCAAGGAATCTATATCTCATGTGTCTCCATAAAGGCTGTGAAAATATGACACCATGACCTTCTCACTCATGTCCCTGGCTTTAATTTTAACAGTGATTAAGAGTGATTTGAGTCATGCATTTGAACATTCCGATCAAAAATCAATTTAGACAGGCAATGCCCATGTAAATATTGATTATAAACCCACTGTGTTTGAGCCAGTTAAATTACTATCATCAGTTAAAATTTAAAAATCTATTTTTCTTTCCTACTTTGTTAAAGAGTATAATCAAAAACCAAATCTATTTGCAGACTGGTCATATAGCTTGCAAATGCCCACCGGAATAAAATTTAATTTAGACACTCAGCATATCTTCCCTCCCACCTCACCTTCACTCAAAATAATCAAAACCACAACTCTTTTCCATTTATAGAGCATTTGAAACTGCACCTTTCACTTTATTTTATTGTATTTTAACTTTTTATACTGCATTTGCTATAAGGATCCATGTATCTTGTTAAATGTGAGCAGCTTCCTCAAAAACAAGTCATTTCAACTGACATTTTTTGGGCTTATGTTCAGCATTTTACAGCCTAAGTATCAGAGTTGTAAGTTTATAATTTGAGATGCCAGAGACCTTACTTATTCATCATGGTTAGATGTTTCTGTCTGCTATACTGCTGAATGGCAAGCTGTAATACTGAAAAATACAAAGAGCCAGTTTCTGTTTGACAACAAAAACAAAAAGAGTGAAGTAAATAAGAGAAATGCATTAAGTTCATCCCCTTGATGAGGGTACAATCTGAGTCAACCTTTTCAATGACATTGACGATTTGTACAACAATAGAATATAAATTGGTGATTTTAATACATGTGGTACCACCCTGGTGCATCAGGGTTAAAATTATTAGTTTGAAATGATAACTACAGGTCCTATTTCTAGATACGATGAGTTTTACAAATGCATTGTTATGTGATGGGTAAGTACCTAGCTATGAAAGGCTAATATTTTACTTTAGAGAATAATTTTTCTTTTTGGACTATTGTAGTCATTCCTTTGTAAATGTTTAATCTTTATCCAACATAAGCAAAACCTTGAGGGCTCTCTCTCCTACAGCTCTGAGATAAAAGCATGGGAAATTTAGAAGGCAACCCTAATGACATTGTGTGACCCATAGAAATTAATCATGAATGGTGGAGCCTTGGGCATGGGGTGCGGTTTGTGTTAGGGGAATAGTCTGTTGATTTCTGCACGTGCTGCTGTCACTTAGCCTCCCCACAAAGGCAGTCCAGCCAGCACTGCATTGAAGCCTGGGTGCTATGACTGCCCATCCAAGACGGGGCCTTTGACTGCCTGTACTACTAACAGGAGTAGTCATGAGTAGAGAAGAGGACACTGGACATCATGTGGTTGGTTAGGACCCTAGTCTTCCATGATGGTTGAAGCCCCACCATCAGAAAAACACCCTAAAAGAAAGGATCAGAACTAACAGTATAGAGACTTAAAGAGTTTTACATTTAAAAATATATCTCAGGGCACCTGGGTGTCTCAGTGGGTTAAAGCCTCTGTCTTCGGCTCAGGTCATGATGCCAGGGTCCTGGGATTGAGCGCCCCGCCCCCCGCCCCGCTCAGCAGGGAGCCTGCTTCCTCCTCTCTCTCTGCCTGCTTCCTCCTCTCTCTGCCTGCTTCTCTGCCTACTTGTGATCTCTGTCAAATGAATAAATAAAATCTTATAAAAAAAAAAGATCATCAAGAAAGTGTTGAATTATTTAAAAAAAATAAAAATATATCTCAACTTACATAATACAGCTATATTATTGTCTATATTTTATCTCAGACTAGTTAAGTGACTTGCCTCCAAACACACAAGTAGTAAATAACAGGGCCAGGGTTTGAAACCAAAGAGTCTGTAAACCAAAGGCTATAACTAGTTCACTGTATAATGATCCTGCCCATTTTCTGTCATGGGACTGTTCCCACCATGGCCAATTCCAAGCCTCCTCAGTGAGCTCACTGAATGCAGAGTTGAGAAGACATGCACAGAATTGGCTCTCATACACCACTGAGCGGGGAGCGCACATATGGCCATGGGAAGGAACAGCGAGGGTGGAGAGAGAAGGAATGCACTGCGTGTCAGATAAACAACAGAGGAGGACTCCAACTGCCTGTCTCTTAGGTGGTAGTCAGTTGCTTTGGCAGCTCGGGATGAACTTCACCTCCCAGGATTCACGCCCCGCATAGCCCCCTCTCCTTGGGCTGTACCAGTGGACTTGCCTCGACCAGCATCATGCGCAGAAGGGATGTTGTGCAGCCTTAAGAATGCCTGGCAGCTCCTGCTTTTGTACTCTCAGAGCCTTGGGGTGCTGATCTCTAGGTGACCTTACTGCTGTGCTCGACAGACCATGTGGAAGGGCCAGGTGAAGGAGCAGAGGCAACAGAACGAAGGGAACCACCCAATGAGGAATAACTAAGGCCCCAGACTCATGATGCTCCCAGAGCCATCCAAGCTGAGGCCCCCCCACTCAGGAGGGAAGAGCCCACCTTGAATGTTCCTGCTATGATGCTGTCTGAATTCCTAACCCACAGAACTGTGAGAAAACAAAATTTTGTCTTATGCCACCAAGTCTGGGGGTGATTTATGAAGTAGCAATAGATAGTTGAAAAAAAAATTGTTTTCTACCAATGCAAGAATCTTATTTTACATACCCATGATGCTTTGTGGTCAGGAGGGGAAGAGAAGCCCTATTCCTGAAGTTACAGAGGCACCACAGTGGCCTGGGAGTCCTCGGGCTCAGGCACCCAGTTCAGTGCTGCTGGTGCCTTCCTCCCAGCCTCATGACAAACACAAGACAGAATCATAGTTTATCACTTTTACATTTTGATGTCACTATCTCTCTTTGTGGTGTCAGTGTTTCCCATTGACATAAAGGGGAAATGAAGTGGGAAGAGAAGAATTTTATACATGATTTTTCAAGAGCCAAGAATAAAACAAATCTCAAATCTCTAAGCTCCAGGTTCTTTTGAGTATAGTTCTTATCGTGTTGACAGTCTGGTGAGCGTTTTGCTGATGCTTCTTTCTTCTTTCATGGACTAAGTAAGTAATCATGAAGAAGGAAGAAAGAAAAAGGGACGATCCTGCCAGAGTACTCAGTTTATATCATGACTTGATGGAATATCATGAAAGCGTAAGATTGAAGGAAAAATAAAGTTGTGCATTGTCTAAACACTGAATTAAACTGTCATATAACCTTGATTAGCTACTACCTATAAGATGAGACCCTAGAGTTAACCATTTCAGAAGTAAGCAAATATCCAAAGGTATAAGCCTACTGTATGCCCCTACTTAAAAAAAAAAAAAAGTATCTAGTTTTAATGGTTTCATTAGATATTTTCTTAATGTCAGCAAGATGCTGATATTTTGTCATGAGATTAATGTAATTAATCTCTTGCTGACATTAAGTTAGTTATTTAATCCCAGTCTGGTTTGATACAAACAAAGCAGACTGGGATTAAAATAACTAGGGAGATAAGGTGATTGATGACATCATAACAGCAAAATATACTGACAATTTTAGGGCAGTAAAAGGGCTGAAAAATGAGACAGAGATATTAACTTTATGAAAGACAAGAAAATAACTTAGAAGGCTACTATTTTTTTACTTTTGGTAAAAATTTTATTTTGAATAAAACTCATCACATACTCTAGAAGATGCCACTATAAGGGCACATACATTCTGTAGTCTAATTTTAGAAGAAAGAAACTGATGTTGTTATCTCGGTTTGGTATAGTTTCAATGTCAGGTGTTAAGTCAATCCTGAATCTTTGGGAAAACAGTGACATCACAGCCACTGTAGTCTGCTTACCAAGGTATAGGATTTACTGTAGCACTCGTGTCTCCTCTTGTGGGTTTAAAGCTTGATTCAAGATAGTCTTGGAAATTCTTCCAGCCAAGTCTTCTTCACAGATAACTTGCAAGGGATTTTTTTTTCTCTCTTAAACCTATCTTATGGCATTGTTTTAATACTCAAAATCATACAGAAGTGATTGACAAGTGTAACACACTGTTCAAAAGCAAGGTAACCTAAAGACAGGAGAAGAACAGTGCTACTAAGAAAATATTATCCCAGCCCTGTTGGACCTCTTTCAACAAGCAAGCCAGAAAATTTAGGCCTGATTTTGTGCTAGAAGTAGGTCCACCAGTCCAGCCTTCCATGAAAACCAAGCAAGATGGGCATGAAGGAGAAGATACATTTTCCCAACCCATTTTAGATTAATTGCATCACCTGTATTAGATGTGACCTGATTTGTTTGGGGCTCCAAGTATATGAGTCAATGCTCATTTTCATATCAGGCATAGGTATCCCTTCCAACAGCAGGTGAGAAGTGGGGAGATGGGATGGCTAGCAGATTGCCAATATTATATTATTTTCCAGTAATAAGGACATTGCCTGTCTTATGGCCATTTGATTACATTTTTGTTCTCATTTAAAATAATCATATTTTATTCTGAAGCTTTCTAAATAAATTTGAATGTTACATGAGGTGTGTAACAGAATAAAAATGGAGTTACAGTGACTCCTACCCAATTGCCAACATGTTTCTTTCTATTACTAGTGAGAGTAGAGTGGCTTTTGGGACCAGAAATTTAAACATTATTTTGTACCTAGACTTCAGTTATTTGCTTGGTGATTTTCATGATTCACTAGGTGATAGCTGTGTTGGCCTTCTTTCTGAATAGCACTTCCAAAAGTCTTGGTAGTTATGGCTCATAGTCTTTGCAGAATTGAATTGTCATGAATCTTAACCTTAGTGATAGCATAGAGCTTGTCAATCCTATGGGAATTGGAAATTTCATAAAGTATGACCACTTCTCAGATGAAGTACTGAAACTGTGGAGGCATTTCCAAGTGGAGAGCTGGAGCTATATACATCTAAGGTGGACCAGATAGTCTGCGGGGGAGGGGAGAAAAATTAGGTTCTGAGGCACAATAAAATCAAGGCAAAAGCAGGAACTCACATTTCAGCCACTTCTCCTTGTATTTGGAAATTTAACTGGGAAGTTCTCTAGACTTTAAGAACTTACCACACTCAACACCCAAAGAACAAATAATCCAATTAAGAAATGGGCAGAAGATATAAACAGACATTTCTCCAAAAAAGATGTACAAATACCAACAGACATATGAAAAAATGCTCCACATCACTCAGCATCGGGGAAATACAAATCAAAACCACAATGAGATGGCACCTCACCCCAGTCAGAATGGCTAAAATTAACAAGTCGGGAAGCGACAGATGTTGGTGAGTATGCAGAGAAAGTGGAAACTTCTTGACTGTTGCTGGGAATGCAAATTGGTACAGCCACTCTGGAAAACAGTATGAAGTTGAAAATAGAGCTCAAAAAGTTGAAAATAGAACTACACTATGACCCAGCAATTGCCCTACCAGGTATCTACCCCAAAGATACAAAGTAGTGATCCAAAGGGGTATGTGCTCCCCAGTGTTTATAACAGCAATGTCCACAATAACCAAACTATGGAAGAACCCAGATGTCCATTGATAGATGAATGGATAAAGAAGATGTAAGATATAGATATAGATACAGATGCACACATACACAAGCACACAGAATGGAATACTATTCAGCCATCAAAAATGAAATCTTGTCATTTGGAACAATGTGGATGGAACTAGAGGGCATTTTGCTATGCAAAATAAGTCAATCAGAGAAAGACAATTATCATATGATCTCACTCATATATGGAATTTAAGAAACAAAACAGGATCATAGGGGAAGAGAGGGAAAAATAAAACAAGACAAAATCAGAGAGGGAGACAAACCATAAGAGACTCTTAATCATAGGATACAAATGAGGCTTGCTGGGGGGTGGGGGGGTGAGGGGATGGGTAACTGGGTGATGGACATTAAAGAGGGCATGTGATGTAATGGGCACTGGGTGTTATATACAACCGATGAATTCACTGACCACTACCTCTGAAACCAATAATACATTATATGTTAATTTATTGAATTTAAATTTTTAAAAATGGGAAATAACAAATGATTAAATAAATAAATAAAAGGTGAATGGCATTTTATATTTAAAAAATCAGACTTTATTTGAACAAACTAGGAAGATAAAAAACAGACTTTATTTGAACAAACACACCATAATGCTTAGTTTGGTTTTGTGGAACTGGGGCAGCTCATAGGGAAATATTAATCAGTTAGGAGAGATCTGCAGAGATTCCACAGAAATTGTAAGAATAATTAGGTTTGATATAAGGCACTACTCAATAATATAGCAAGGTGTAGTGGAGTGGTACAAGAATTATAGCCATTGTCAAAATGCAAAGATTTTTCTTTCCAGTTTTCAGGACAAGACCTGCAAGCTTACTAAAGTTTCACTTACTGTTTAGTATTTGAAACCAGTGAGAGAACTCTATGTCCACATGGGGCTCTGTTGGCCAGGCAGGTGGAGTTTTACCAAACAACAAAGTTTATATTGTATTTCCTTACTATATTTGACTATCAAAAACATGACCCTCTTTGTGACTCTTCTGTTTGTGTTAAGACACCTATGGTTAATGGCTTTTTGCTTCTCTTATATGATGGACTTTAAAAAGAGATCATTCTAAAAAACCAAGCACATTGTTGATGAAAATGAGTTTAACTTGTCAACCTCTTTTTTTGCCATCCTGTGTTCTGGAAATAATTCACATTAGTCATCTTTTAGAAATTGTAAGTCATGTCTTCCCTGCCATGATAGCACGCCCTGGTAGCAATCCATTAAGTATTTCATGCTAAAAACGACCCCAGGAGATAGTAATTAACCTAATCTTGGGTGTAATAATAGAATCAGAGATTGATGAACAGTTTTCTTCAAATATTTTAAGTAATGGCATAAAACTGAAAGGCCATGCATTGCTTGTCTTAGAAAAACAGTATGGAATATGTTAGAATATCATGAATAAATGAACACTTTCATTTATGAGTTTTATATAGAAATCATTGAGTTTCCCTGCTTGAGGTGCAGCCTGCATGGTAGTTAATCTTCTTGTGGCACTTACTGTATAATGCAACACCTCTTTGAGCAATCTTTTGTATTAAAATATAGCATTCAAGTTCCTTTCCTCCACAGAGCAATGCAGGAATGAATTGTTCAATTTTTTTTTTTTAATCACATGATGGAAATTATTTCAGAAATAACCAAGATGGTAATATCCATTTAATATCTTTTTTTATAGCTCACTGAAAAATATATAATATTTTCAAACCAGGATAAAATTATTATAAAATGAAAAGAATCTTACTGCGGTAACCAGAAGACTCTTGTTTCAAACTCGCCATCCTCCATGTGCAACATGAACAAGTTTACCCTCTCTCAGTTGTTGCTAGAATTATTTTAATCATTAAAATGAAAATACTAATTTACTGACTTCCAGGTAACTTCCATTTTAAATAGTTCTTCCTGTTTAGATCCCTTTCCTCATTCTTATTTCCATCCACCCCATCCCTTCCTGGTGCATTCTAATGACCTGTTATCATGGTCCAGCCCCAAAGAATTATGGTCCATCCCGGATCAGCTTGCGGTCTCTTCCTGTACAGAGAGTTGTCTCTCAACCTCATTGAAGTCGTATGTCATCTCTCGCTCAGTAAAGGAGATTGAATGGCAGGGACCAGCTGTTTCCTGACAAAAGCTTAGACTCCATGACAATGGGGTCAATGGATAGGCAAGACATATGCTAGATCAGATAGCATAGAATGCCATTTCTTTTCTTTTTTTTTTTTTTAAAGATTTTATTTGTTTATTTGACACAGAGAGAGAGATCACAAGTAGGTATAGAGGCAGGCAGAGAGAGAGGAGGAAGCAGACTCCCCGCTGAGCAGAGAGCCCGATGTGGGGCTCGATCCCAGGACCCTGAGACCATGACCTGAGCTGAAGGCAGAGGCTTAACCCTCTGAGCTACCCAGGCACCCCTAGAATGCCATTTCTAATGCAAACTCCCCAAAACATCTTTCAAAGAGGGAGAGAGATATCTTCTGATGAGAAGAAAATAGCACTACCAACTTGAAGTGTGCATGTTAGGATGACTACCACAATCATGTAGAAAAATTGTTTAGTACAAGAGCCGCTTCCTCATAAATCACAGGGTTAAATTCACTTAAAAAATGGACATTCACTCTGAATTTTGATCCATACTCGGCTCAGTAGAAGACTAGCCCAGAGGATTTCACAGTCCAATTAAGGAATTTTAAGGATTTTTCAAAATGAAGCATTGTTGGTAGGAAATTTCCCTGTGAGCTCTGGGTAGCATCCGTGGACTGTAAATTTTCGTTTGCATATTGCAAGTAGGAAAAATATGCTCTACCAGGACATAGCAGTATGCCTTTAAAAATAAAATATGACTATTTTTAAGACAAATATGTGGCCATTATTTTATTTCTTGACATAAAAAGAAAAATTGAATACACATGTTTATGCATAAATGTTGGGCCATTCATAGCATTATTATTTGGGTGAAAAAGTATGAAAATTATCTGTTTTTGGTAAAAGGGGAGGAAATTGCTCAAACCATTTGGGACACTGGTTCATAAACTATATATGAAATCTTTAACAACATGAACTCCAGAGTTTATGCAATTCCCCCAAGGAAGAGATGACTTTAAAAAATAAATCATAATGAGAAATATTATTATTATTCTCACTGGTGGTAAAGGGTCGTTAATAAAACAACCACTGTGATATGCGAATTCTAATATAAAACTATAAAAATATTATTAATGTTCTGTGTAGAGTGAAACAGCTATATTTATGAAATGGAGCTGACATGATTAGGGGCCACCTTGTGCCATGGGAGCAAAGAGACTCTAATTAAGTCCACTCCATGAATATTTGGATTTTCTGGCATTTAAAGGCGAGGATTTTCTGGCATTCGGGAGGAAGAGTAATAACCTGTTCTTCATGACTTTTATTCTGCTGCCAACGCTTCCAAAATCATAAAGAGATGGCTGTAACCTTTTCTGCTAGACCAGGAGATGAACACAGATGTCTGAAGGAAGCGTATTAGGAATCTCTTGTCACACCCCATTCACCAGTTCCTTCAATTGTGTGGATTTTTTTACTTCTGGTGAAGCAGGACCTTTTAACTCCATGCTTTCACCTGTGACCCTCTTTCTCTTCCATCTTTGTGTGGGTGATGACTTTACAGTCATAGTTCTGAGTCAAGATGAGACTTTCTTCAGAAAGATTCTTGGGATTTTTAGCAGTTCTCTGAGAGCTGGGGTCCATCATTGTTTTTTGTCTTGTTTTGGTTTTTTGTTTTGGTTTGGTTTTTTGTTTTGTTTGTTTGTTTTTAACTGCCAAGAAATCTGCATGCACTGTCCCCATCAAAGCATTTGCCTCTCAATATTGAAACTGACTCTTTAGGTCTTGATTTCCTCCAGAAGACTGGCTACTCCATGTCTCATTTACCACTCTATCCATTACTCTTTGCATAGTGCCTGGCACCTAGTAGTTATCAATAAACATCTGCTTATTGAGGGAGGGATGGATGCAGTGAGGAAGAGGATATGATCCACATGAAAACAATCAGGGAGATAACAACGATGGGGTGCTCCTGAAGCACTGAAGACTGAAGGGACTAAACTTTAGTGCTGATGTTATTTTCTCCCAATTGTACAAGATGATGCATATCTTCTCAGTGGATTGTAGATTGGAACTTTTGCCCTTTGAAGAGAGATAAGAAATAGAATAAATTCAATATATTTGCCAGTGATAATTTGTTAAATGCCTGTATAAAAAGGAAGGAGCTTGAGGGTTTCAGGGGCCAAATGGATTTACCATGTTTCAATACAAAACAACTTTTAGAGTTGTATAAGGGATTGCAAATCACTTTAGAAAATCAAGTTTTACTTGGAAGAAGGAGTTGCCAGTAAAATGACATTATTGCAACAAGTGAAGTTCATTTAATTAGGCTTAGTAGATCCCTCTACACAGCCCCTACTATATATAAGGCAAAAGATGGACCAGCTGAAAATAAGAATAGGTAGTTAGAAGAGGCTTTCAAACTAATGTTACAACAATTAGTTAAAATACATATAATTTGTTGTATCTATCATAACTCACTGATGGGGCTTACATGTAAACAATAATGTTTTACCCTGAAAATTAAATATAGAGCATACGAATTCCTCCAAGCTCAGTTTCAAGATGGGTTTTTGGGCAACTAACATGAAGGAAAGGTTGTGTATGTGACATCACATTTGTGCCATCTTCTAGCATCTTCCTAGGATGATATGCAATGTTTTATCTGATGGATATGTTAGAATGTCTGATAAGTAAATAATCTGAATGTTTTTATAATTAGGTTCAATGTAACCTGTCTAGCAAGTCTATAGTCTATGCTAGGTTCTATGCTAAGCACTGAAAAGATAATGGCAGATAAGATAATGGTCTTTTCCATCCATGGAGTCAAATTGAGAGAACATATTGGAATCAGGCCTGAGAACTCTATGCTCTGAACATACCAGACTGTTCACTTTCCCCTGGATATGGCAAAGAACATTCACTTATCTGTGATTCTGCTCATGTGTTTATATACTTAGATTTTTGAGACGCAACACCCCTTTCTCTCAAATTACTGTCTCTTTGAGGAGTTTCAAAAGCCAGTTTAGAAATTGGAATGAGAATTTCCTACGTTTTGCTTTCTGTTCTACTTCAAGTGCCATGCCCATTCCCAGAGGCCAGGGTCTCCACAACAAGTTTAGTTTTGTAAGCAAACAAGGAATTATTGGTAGGGAAAATCATTTAGGTCACTAACAAAGGATGGCCTAACGCACAGTGATGTGAACAGCTAGGCACTAGCTGTTTGCATAGGGGGTCTAAGAGGTACAAAAAGGGCAAAAAAGAGGCCAGAAAGCTTCACAAGAGCATCAGCATCTGAGGTGGAGTTTGAGGGAGCAATCTGACATTGGCAGGCAGGCATGTTGGGGAGGGGACCTTGAGCAAAATCATGGAGAGGCAAACATGCTTTGAGATGTGACGAATCCCTTGAAAACCATAGACTGTGATCCTGGATTCCTCCAAATATAAGTAAGATGAGAAAATGATCTGAAAGATAGGAGAAAATGAAAGTGCCTACACTTTTTTTTTTTTATGTACATAATCTGCACAAATTTTCTGAAGGTGAACTTGCCCCACATTTGCTCAAATAAATTACCTTACCTTTCTCAATGAGTTCTGTGCCATATGAATGTGAAGAGAGAAGGGTACTGGTTTCAGTAAAAAAATAATAAATAATAATAAATAAAAGTGAGAGAGAACATTTTATTATCAAACTATGAAAACTGAAAAAATCTTAATGCTTAATAATGTTTTTTACTTAACAGGTAATGCAGATCATTGACATTTATCAGATGATGTGTTGTAATGGGTGTAAGTATTCCCTGAGCACAGGCCGATGACTGTGTTGGATACCAAGGGACATTGCTCAATAGGACAGCCTGGATCTTAGTCCTCTGTTGTGGGCAGTTCCCTACTTCTAAAGACAGTGGATCCCCCACCCACCCACTCATACCTCTCCCATTCCCCATTTCCATTACCACCCACAGTGCCCCCGCCATAACTAGCCTGAGAGAAATAGCTAGAGTTTGGCCTGTGGGCAGACGTAAGGGATGCGTTTGATTTTTGAATATAGTGGAAAAGCATAGAATGGTTTTAAACCGAGGAATTCATGACCAGATATACATTCTTTAAAGATCTCCATGTCTGTTGTGCGAGTGGTTCCAGGCGCAGGAGGAAGGGATATAAGAAGGACATCCAGCAAGGAGACTATTGAAATAGTGTAAGTGAGGGAAGGTGGTTGGTGGCACTAGGACAGGCACAATAGATAATGACACATAGTAGATAAGATGTATTTGCTGGCAGCTTAGACAGTTTGAGGAACAAAAGGAAGGAAGGAATCAAGGGTGATTCTTAGGAGTTTGAATTTAGGAATAGAATGTACCATGCTGGTAGAATTTACTGAGATACAGATAAAAAAGGAGCAAATAAAGTTCTGTTTTGGTCATGTCAGATGTGGGCTATCTCTAAGATGGGTAAGGTTGGCATATGGATACAGGAGGTGTGCACTGTCATCATGGTCTGAATAGAAAAATACCTTTGGAAGACATCAGCATATGGATGGTATTTAGACTCACGGGCTGGATAAAAGTGCACAGGGAATCCTTTCTGTTTAGTCAAAATAATTTATGAGTTGAGAATGTTTAACATCATGAACCCAGCTCTTTCCCGTGTAAAATGCCTCTCCATTGATAGCATGTTATGTGCACAGGAAATAACTGTGATTTCTGCCTTCTAGGAGCACACAATCTAAAATAGACCCTGATGACACAACCAAGGGAGCTTCCCTTTTTCCTCTGATCCCCGAGCCTTCATGATAATAACACAGACTAGTATCATAGTCTGCAGGGACTTATATACTCATTATCCCATTTTTTTTTGTCCTTCCACAATCCTTAGAGTACGAAGGTTGTTTGCCACCCCTTGTTTGACGTACTCAGCAGCTCTTTAAGTAGTTGTTCATTTTCTTTTTTAAAGATTTTATTTATTTAAGAGAGAATGAGAGAGAGAAGGAGAGGGAAAAGCAGAGTCCTTGCTGGGCAGGGAGCCCAATGTGGGACTCGATCCCAGAGCCCTGGGATCATGACCTGAGCCAGAGGCAGATACTTAACTGGCTGAGCCACCCAAGTATCCCCAAGTAGATACTCTTATTCCTACTTTTAGCAGATGAGAATGTAGGCCCTAATATTAAGTAAGCAACACTTCTTGGAGATATCACTAAAGCAGTGGGTGAGAGTGGTAGAGGGAAGATTCTTCTGACTCCAAGAGTCCAGGGATTCTAGTTTTGGATGGAACTTTCTTGCATGTACCAACTTTTCCAAGGAAATGGAGCGCCAGTTGAGAGCAAGAACTCTAGAGTCTGTCAGAATCGAGTCAAACCCCAGCTCCACTCTTGATAATTGGGTGATTTTAGAAGTAAGATGGCTTTTAGGCCTGGGTTTCTTAATCTTTACAATGAAGATGCTAATATTTACCTCTCAAATTCTTTGCAAATTCATATATCCATCCATGTACCCAGCCTTCCACTAACCAACCTATTCATTCATCTACCAGCAGCATACAATAATAAGCTCCTACTATGTGCCAGGCTCTGTTTTAGGCATTGAGAACTCATTTATGCAGAAAATAAAACCAGACCTGCATTCTTTGTGGGAAGCAATCAATGACCAATCAATAAATTAATATAGACCAGCACAGGAGACAGTAATAAGAGTTGTCCAAAAAGTAAGTGTCGAGGATCATGGGTATTTGGAGAAGGCTTCTATGAGTAGGGAGGCTTCTCTAAGCAGGCACCTGGACTAGGATAAATGAAATCATATGCAAAATGTACTTAGCATGGTGCTTGACACCCATTGCTGAGCCATGGAATCCTGGAAAAAGGAGAGTTAAAAGCAGACATGGGTCGTATCCAGGAACACATACTCATTGTCCAGCCTAGAGAGAGCCTCAGCTTTCGAAATTAGTTCATCCCACTGGCTAAATTATGCCGATAGTCTCTGGCTGCTTTAGCTGATGTCAGTGATGATTCCAACTGCTATTTTTCAGAATCTGTACCCAAAGAACATCTTCTAATCATGATTTAACTTCCCATGTAAACCTGGCCACCTGGGGAGAACATTCTAATCATACCAGCCTCAAGTATTGGACTTCAGTTCTTAGCTATTTCTTGGTGTATGTTGATACAGAGACACTCTAATTATGATTTGGTTTCCTGTGTAGCTTGGCCGCATGGAGTGAATGTGGACTTTGATTATTCCCATTCCTGTGACAGCTCTTGCTCATTATAAGCTGAGCATCTGGCATTTTGATTGAGCATATTTGCCTCCTGAATTTAGGTAATGTTGGTGCCTAGCACATAGTAGGTGCTCAGTAAACACCCACTGATTGACAGACTGAGGCTTCTCCCAGAGTCAGACTTTCAAGTGTAAGTTCACCAGAGGGATGACAAATGCCACCCTGCAGGGCTCCCCACAGAGCCAG
Source organism: Lontra canadensis (assembly GCF_010015895.1). Taxonomy (NCBI): domain Eukaryota; kingdom Metazoa; phylum Chordata; class Mammalia; order Carnivora; family Mustelidae; genus Lontra; species Lontra canadensis. Next base: position 17,743,699 of record NW_022631010.1, read on the forward strand.
CCTGACCATGTTTGCCAGGCATCCATCCACTGTCACTGCATGGACTGAGCACACAGACCGACTTCTGTACATCCACAAGGACTTGAAACTCCTGCCTCAACCTATTCCAGGGCTGAGGGGAGAAACAGAAAAGTCAAGCAGGATAACAAGAGTAGAGGAGCTCTATTTCTCCACTCCAGGTGAGCCTGGCTGCCAGGCAAATTTGAGAGCAGAGATCTAAGAGGTAGTTATATTCCTGGGAGCAATGTTTCCTCTCACCTTCAGAGCCCTGGCAGGGGAAATAAGGGGGCTGAGGGCAGGGGTGAGGGAGTGGGACTTATTCGGCTCCTGTGGATGGTGAAACAGTCCCGGGTCTCTAATCACAATGATAATAGCAATGATTCACTTAAGATTCAGCAGGCACTGCATTTCATACTCGATACCTATCGCTTTACTTAATTTTACCCACCCTGCAGGCCATTGCATCTATCAGCTGGAAACCTCTCTTCCTTTTGATTCAAACCCACATTTTCCAGAAATGTTTAATGAAGGTTTCTGGCTTTTTGGCTAAACAAACACTGTGCATGAATCTATCGGTTTCTCTGTGATACCCAGCCCAGTAATTTCTCTTCTCTCTCTGAGCCTCACACCAAGAGATACTGTCTTGTATTCTGTTAGGTAGTAGGACTATCCTGCTGTTTGCTACCAGCAGATTCATTTTTCCTATGGCTCAGTTTATATAAGCTTTCTTGAGGAACAGACTTGATGGTCGGCAGCTGATGGAAATTTCCATTCCTCTACCTTCTCCCTCACTCCCGTCCCACAGTCACTACTGACTCTCAGCCTCTGAAGCCCGGCAGAATCTGGAAGCTTCAACTCCACTCAAGCATTAATAAGTTGAGAAAATGGAATAAATATAATTGAGACCCCATTGTTAAAGATGCTATCATTGTTTTCTTTCCTACTAGGTCAGGTTGCCACTTTTTTTTTTTTTTCTTTTTTTGAATGTGTAGTATCTCTGGCAAGCCCAAATACATAAGATTTTATGTGAGGCACCTTTATTATATAAAGATGAATATTTTTTCTTAACTCCCTCAGTAAGTATATGTTTCCTTGACCAAATTAATTAACTATAGGAGGCCTCAAGTTCTTCTTCTTTTTTTTTTTTTTTTTTAATAGGCGGCTGTATTAGATTAGTGGTTTTCAGGGTCTTTTAGGTGGTGAAGTGTGTGCAAGCCATGATATGTTTTGTGGAATACCATAACACGTTAACACATTAACATTAGACAGGCAAACATACAATTTTGTGACATCCCCAATACTATCCTATATGTGATTCTAATAGAGGCAAAAGTTAACACCTATGAAGATGCAATTCATTCATTCATCTATCAGATAAGTGTTATTAGGTATCTTCACAAACATTTCTCAGACTAGCCTTACCTGGGCATGGGGGGGGGGTGTTCTTTTAAAACAAGATGCTGGGTTGCCTGGGTGACTCAGTGGATTAAGCATCTGCCTTTGGCTCAGGTCATGATCCCAGAGTGCTGGGATCGAGTCCTGCATCAGGCTCCTTGCTCAGCAGGGAGCCTGCTTCTCCCTCTGCCTGCTCCTCCCCCTGCATATGCACCTCTCTCTCTCTCTCCGACAAATAAATAAAATCTTTAAATCAATCAATCAATCAATCAAACATAGTGTGCTGGGCCCCATTGGGCATCGTAATAAATTCTCAGAGGATGCTGATGCTGATATTGCTGATCTGGGAAGCATTCTTTGAGAACCACTGGCTTACTGCAGGCCAGCGGTTCGCAAATTAGAGCTCATGAGCCAAGCGTGGTACAACCTTCTTTTCATAAATTACATTTTATTGGGACACAGCCGCCCCCATTTATTTATGTACTGTCTAGTGCTGCCTTTGTGCTGTAATGGCAGAGTGGCTGGGACAGAAACTGTATGTCCCAAAAAGCCTGAAATATTTTCTATCTGGCCCTTTACAGAAGAAGTTCGTATGCTCAGTTATCAGAGTAAACTTCTGCAAAAGTTTAATCTAGGTCCCTCTTCCTGGAGCTTGCATTCTAAAGCAGAACTACACATTTAACGACATTCAAAGGAAAAGTATAATCGAAAGTCTTAATTGAAGAATTCTACCTTCAGTTACTTGTAACCTTGTTATTCTTTCTTTCCTTTAAGGACCACCTCTCCATTCATATCTCTCTAACTCTAGCCAGTGTCACAACCTCTTCCAATCTGCATGATCAAAATACCCCCAGGCTGGTCTTTTCCTCTCAATACTTTCTGCTTCCAGTGTCTTCCAGCTGGCCTTTCAAGATTAAATATTCTAAATGTAGCTATTAGGTGATGATTGTCTCTGGAAGAAGATTCTATTATCCCAGTTTGCCACATTGTGACACCAAACCACTCCCACTGCCTTATCTACCACCTGAGATTTCCCCATGGTTGCAGGCTTTGCATTGACTTGCTCGGAAATGGAAACAGTAATAAGTTTTGCCAGCAGGAATGGCAAGGCAAGTAGTATACTGCACATTATCACGGGCTCTGCCACCTTCTTGTTTTTCTCTCTGACCCAGGCAAGAGCCTCTTGACTCACTTCATTTTGCAGCTGGCCCCTAGAGGCATCTGGGTTTGCAGCCCCATTAAACTCTCCATTAAAACCACACCAGCTTATTCACCGTCTTCCAAATGACTTATTATGCCTATTCTAAGTAATTTATTGTTTATATTAGTTCTTGATTAGCTACTTATCACTCATAGTAGTTCTATATGCCTAATGACAAATCATCTCAAAACTCTGTCTTAGGTTGGGTTTAGTTGCGTATTTTCTGAGAGTCAGGATTTGAGGAGTGTCTTACCTGGGTAGCTTTTGCTCAGGGTCTTTCATGAGGTTATGGTTTGGATATCGTTGTGGTGACCGTCATCTGAAGTTTCGACTAAGTCTATAGGATCAGCCTGTAGCAGAGGGCTCACTGTCCAGCTGGCAAATCCGTGTTGGTGGTTGCCTGTCGGCATCCATTCGTGATCACATGGATCTTTCCTTCCATTGAGTCCAGCTTCTCACCGAGCAAGTGAGCCGAGAAAGCAAGACATAAGCCACAGTGTTTTTCAAGACATAGCCTCAGAAGTCACACACTTCACCAATTCTGTGTTGTCTTTTTTGTTACATAGGTCAGTCCTAATCAAAGTGGAAGAGAATGACACAGGAGTAGGAAGAGCAGGGATCAGAATCATTGGGGGCCATTTTTAAACCTGGACCCCCATAGTTTTAATTCCTCCCTGACTCCAGGCAGTGACTTCACTTTCACCATTTTCTCCCTGTCTGGAACATTCTCTTTTGTTTTGTTCTATTTTCTGAATCAGATCATCTTTTTCATGCTCTCATGTTGGTCCCGTCATCCCTGTGACATCTCCTCTGAATGTTTTAGCCTGAAGAAACTGCCTCTTCCTTTGTTCTCCTGTGGGCTCATTATCCTTATCACACACTTTAGCAGTTACTCACACACAGGAAATGATTTTTATTCACAAATGAACTAGTCCAAAGAGCTCAGCTCTCCCTGAGTAAGGAAATTCTTTAATATTACTATAAAAATCTGTGTGAGGCATTGGGTGGGGGGAACCCTTTGAGATTGAACTGTATTGGATTACATCATCTATTGTGAGTAACATTGATACATTTGCTATATACTTAAGAGATATGTGTCTCCCAGAGCAGTACGACTCATATATTCATATAAATCATGTAGGCATCCAGTTAAATGGAGATTAAGATTCAGTAGGTATAGGGTGAGGTCTGAGATTCTCCCTCTGTAACAAGCTCCAAGGTGATGCCCGTGCTGCTGGCCCTTGGAACCCACTTTGAGCAGTAAGGTACCAGAATACTAGAAGATAGGCATAACACAGAATATGAATCAAAAGTAGATTAAAAAAGAGGTGTATTGAAGAGAGTCATGGCTCTGTTCAATCACTAAAATTGGCAAGGCATAAGTATTTAAAATCATGAATCACCCATGTTATTTCTTTATTATTCTGTTGTGCTGTCCATTATTTTTATATGTACATATATGTCTTTGTCTCCTCCCGTCTTGATTATAGATTCTTTTGGATTGAGTGCATCCATGTCACACATGGAAATGAAGCATAGTTCTTTTTCCTGAGTAGGTACTCAGTAAATGTCTACTGTTTGATTGCTCTGCTGCTGATTCATTCCCATCATTACTTCCCAAAATATATCTGTTTTCAGTGTAGGGGTCTCAAAATGCCTTTTCCCTGGGCATATGAATTTATTTATTACTGAATATGATTCCTCATAATAAAATAAAACATTAACTGGTAGGTCTAAATAGATACCGAATTAAATTAATAATATCAGATTAATAGGAAAAAGTCAGATGCAGTAACACCCCAATCCAATTAAATCAGAGTCTTTGCAGGTTTGCCCATGTATGGTACATTTTAAAGCTCTCTGGGTGATTCCAATATGAAGCAGAAGCTGAGCATTGCTAGTTTAATTCATATCCTACTAGATTTTAAAATAGAATAATTATATTTTTATTATTGTTCCCCAAGGCATATTGTTTAATAATATGTAATTTGAAAATATCAATGAAGGTCAGTCCAGAGAAAATATTTTTCTTTTCTTTTCTTTTTTAATTTTTTAAAATTTAATTTAATTTAATATTTTTTCAGTGTTGCAAAATTCATTGTTTATGCACCCCACCCAGTGCCCATGCAATACATGCCCTCCTTAATACCCCCACCAGGCTCACCTAACCCCCCACCACTCCTCCCCTCCAAAACCCTCACTTTGTTTCTCAGAGTCCACAGTCTCTCATGGTTTGTCTCCTCCTCCGATTTCCCCCCAAGTCACTTCTCCTCTCCATCTCCCAATGTCCTCCATGTTATTCCTTATGCTCCACAAGTAAGTGAAACCATGTGATAATTGACTTTCTCTGTGTGACTTATTTCATTCAGCATAATCTCCTCCAGTCCCATACATGCTGTTGCAAAAGTTGGGTATCCATCCTTTCAGAATGCTGAGTACTATTCCATTGTGTATATGGACCACATCTTCTTTATCCTTTTGTCTGTTGAAGGGCATCTTGGCTCTTTCCACAGATTGGTTACTGTGGACATGGCTGCTATGAACATTGGGGTACATATGCCCCTTCTTTTCACTACATCTGTATCTTTGGGGTAAATACCCAGTTGTGCAATTGTGCAATTGCTGGGTCATAGAGTAGCTCTATTTTTAATTTCTTAAGGAATCTCCACACTGTTTTCCAAAGTGGCTGTACCAACTTACTTTTCTTTCTTTCTTTCTTTCTTTTTTTTGGGGGGGGGAGCTAACAGGATGTAATTGAATCAGTTTATGGATTAATGTAGATAAACTATAGTAATTTTTGTAATCCTTGTGCAATCTAACTTTAAAAACATATGGCTTCTTAATCAGACAGAGCTTATTGATGTAGCTTGTACCTTTCCCTTAAAGTAAATATATCAGATCATTTTGCCAAATTATTCTCATCATTTTAAAAACATGAAGATGTGTTGCAGACATTTTGTATGTGCTAGTCAAAGTCAGTCCCAGCTCTAAATAGGGCATATAAAGGTTGTTATCATAGAAGGATCTCTGTATCATTTAGGAGCGTTTTACTCAGAAAAAAATAAGGTCAGTTTTTTGCTTACTCAACATCAGAAACTGTGAAAGGTAGACTAAAGACAGCCTAGTAGTGTTAATAGGACCCTGAACGTGAGTCAGAATACTTAGCTTGTCCATGAAGCTCTATCTCATACTCGCTGTGTAACCCTTGGCAGGTCTCTTAACTTCTGATGGTCTCCAGTGTTTTATTTGTAAAATGAAGGTATTGAGGTAGAAGGCATATATGATTCTTATAGCTGGAAAAGGGGAAGGTGAGAGAGTAATGGGCTTTGAGTGCTTCCAAGTCAGGCTTTGTGTGAAGTGATTTAAAATAATTCTCACAGAACTCTCAAAAATCCAATAACTCTATAAAGAATTTAAGTGGGCAGACACAGAAATCACTAGATTGTTAAAGTAAGCCTGTGAAAAATCAGATAACACAAAATAAAAATACATTAATTTCTTTGATTCTGATTCCCTCTCAGAGCATTTCATACGTCATGAATGTCAACCAGTTTGTTTTATAGATGAGAGAACTGAAACCCAGAAATCTCCAGGGACTTCCAGTTACTAACGTCGGATATAGCACACTATTAGGTGAGGAGAATTTGTCCAGTTTCATAGTACAACCCTTTACTTCACCTAAAAGCTTTATCATCCTCATGCTTGAATGTTTTATTCTGCATTGAGGAGGAGATAGCTTCTAGATGTATATTCACGGTAACTCAGAATGTCTGAAGCTGCTGTATCAGGAAGACCTTCACAGGATGCCCAGGCTCCAATACATGGGTCTGATGTTACAAATCCAGATTGGCATACCAGGGGCTGCTATCATTGGTACCATGGAACTTGGGTACTTTTCTGGACAAGTATTTCATAACTAGGTTCACAAAGGTTGTTACTCCTTCAGGCTAAAAATCAGTTCATCCATCCCCTAAAAGATATAAATAGTAAATTACACAGTGTCATATTTATGTCATACATATAACCATTTAGAGTCCAGTGCACAGAAAGATCATGGGCACCATGCACTCACCTGATCCTGGGTGAAGGAATTAAGTGGGAGGGCCTAAAATAGTCATTCTTAAAGACAGGCCCAGGGAACCATTAATTCAACATCGTTTCACCAGGGGGAGTAAAGCTATGCCCAGGTAAGATACATAGCTGAAATCCTGGTAATTTGAAACAAGAGTCTGTGCTAATCATCCAGTTAGTCAACAAAACCAAGTAAGGATCATGCTTCTACTATATGTCAGATATTTTTTTAGGCACTGGAGATATAATGAATAAAACTGTCCATGACTTCAAAGAGTTTACAATCTGGTGGAAAGATAAAGATACCCAAAATTACAAAATTAAAAAAAAAAAAGATCACATTAGGTATTAATTAGTAGGATGAGGAAAATAGAAAGGGAAGTGTTAGGGAAAGGAACCCTTTTATCTCTGAAGGGCAAGGGGGGGTCATGGGATATCTTCATGAATTAAGATTCAAACAATGAATAGTAGAAGTGTCAGAAAGATGGAGGGGAAAACTGTTTCAAGCCGATGGAGCAGAAAATACAATGGTCCCAAGATGAGAATGACATGCTTCCTCCACAAGAGAAATTTTAATAGTGATGGGCTTTTGAAATCTTTATTTCAGTCATATATTCATTCCTTTATGGTTTATTCATCAAAATATGTGTTGAGGACCTACATCACATACTTTTCGAGACATAGTTCCCTGGCCTTGTGATGTTTTCATTTCCATGGGGTTCCTACAGACCAAGAAGGAACACATAATAAGAAGAAAATTATAACACACATCAGAAGATAAGAGCTTTAGGAGAAAAAAAGAGCATTAGGAGTACCAGGAGTGGCATGGAGTGGTTGGTGGGGGGAGGCGGACTAAGTGAGGCAGGAGCCAAGACTCAAAGCATCCAGATGTGCTTAGCCATGAAGATATGTGGGAAAGAACATTCTGGGAAGTAGGAATAGCAAACACAGAGCTGTGTTGGAGAAACAGCAAGGAAGCGAGTGTGACTGGAGGAAAGTGAGCAAAGTGAGGAAGAAAACAGTGAGAGACATGATCAGAGGGCGGGTGCAAGCCCGATCATTTCCAATAATGCCAGGACTTTGGCTTTTACTCTGAGAGATGGGGGTAGGCATTGTGGAGCCTTCACTATCATTCTAAGATAGGCATGGGCAGAGAAACCAAGGAATTCCATGCCAAATGAGAGGTGGGGGAAAAAAAGCCCCCAGGAAGGCTGGGCTTTACCATGAAGTGGTGAGCCCATGAGATGTGAGTCCACCACATCCATGCACAATGGTCCTAGAGATGGCAGTGAGGAGGAAGGGCAGGCTGATTCTTGTAGGGGCCTGTGACTTCCGAGGTGATTATTATTTTTTTCTTTTCTTTTTAATTGTGTTATATTAGTGACCATAAAATACATCATTAATTTTTGATGCAGTGTTCCAAGATTCAGTGTTTATGCACCACACCCAGTGCTTCATGCAATACATGCCCTCCTTAATACTCATCACCAGGCTAACACATCCCCCCACCCCTCTCCTCTAAACCCTCAGTTTGTTTCTCAGAGTCTGCAGTCTCTCATGGCTCATCTGTCCCTCTGATTTGCTCCAATTCACTTTTCCTTTCCTCCTCCTAATGTCCTCCATGTTATTCCTTATGTTCCACAAGTAAGTGAAACCATATGATAATTGACTTTCTCTGTGTGACTTATTTCACTCAGCATAATCTCCTCCAGTCCCATACATGCTGTTGCAAAAGTTGGGTATTCATCCTTTCTGAATGCTGAGTACTATTCCATTGTGTATATGGACCACATCTTCTTTATCCTTTTGTCTGTTGAAGGGCATCTTGGCTCTTTCCACAGATTGGTTACTGTGGACATGGCTACTATGAACATTGGGGTACGTACCCCCTTCTTTTCACTACATCTGTATCTTTGAGGTAAATACCCAGTTGTGCAATTGCTGGGTCATAGAGTAGCTCTATTTTTAATTTTTTTTAGGAATCTCCATACTGTTTTCCAAAGTGGCTGCACCAACTTGCATTATTTTTTGTTTGCATTATTGTATATTATTTTTTAATCTAGGAACATTCTGACATCCTAAAATAACAATAACAAACTATTCTCTAGAAGCAAAATGTAAACATGCACGCAACTCCTTATAAAAAGAAAAGTACCTAAAGCAGTCCATAAAACTTTAAATTTCAATAGAGTGCTAATTTGATCAGGGAAACTACAGTATTTTTGCTGTCTTCATTAAGCATGTTATATGATCTCTGAGAATTCTGATTATCTGCATCCAAAAGGGAAGTTATACTCTCCTTTTATCTCTAACAGATGTGGGCATCAAATGTTTATGGGCATGAAAAAGGTCCTTCCACTAAAGGAAACCCTGTCAAGTAGCAGGCTTTTTTTTTTTAATGTTGTTTTATGCACAAAACATTTCTTGCGAAATCACTGAGGCCACATAAACGTGAGAGCAGCAATGTAGTATTTTCATAACACATATTTGTCTTTCACTGATGTTTTTGGCACAATTTGTCTCACAGTGATCTTTGGGTTAGTGGTTTCTAAGTAGCCATGGGACTTGACCTTCCAGGGCCCCACGGACAGAGATGCATTGATCTACAGAGACAACATTTGGGGCTCCCACTTTTGGCTAAAGCACAAGTAAAGTTTTTTTTTTTTCCCCCTGAGGTTATTTTATTAATCCTTGCCATTTCCTTCCACTGTCCCTTATAGAAACAGAATTAAATTGCATTGGGAATAACAAGGAGGAAAAATATTTCATTCATATTTTATTGTTTTAATATCTTATATTAGTATCTCTGCTGATTTACATGCCCTAATCCTTTGTCCATCTGTTTTGTATTCTCCATGTCTATCAGGGGTGTTGAATGAGGGTAGCCAGTAAATAGGCTTTCAGGGAAGAATGTGGGGAGTCGGGTGGAGTGGGGTAAGGTGAATGAAGGCTTATTTTCTCATTGATCTTTTACTTTGCTTTCCAAAGCAGGAGATACTGATCGCGTGCTTCTGATCAGCTGTAAGGAGGGGAGGTAATGCCCAGTAGTTATATGTTATATAGTATCTGTTCATTGCTGAAATAAAAGGGAAAGATTAAAAAAAAAAAAAAGGTGCTTCATATAAATGGAAAGTCTGGACACTTGACAATACTTCTCAGTATATTGAAAATCATCTTTCTTTCTCCCCAGACTCACCCAGCCTTGACTGTCATGTTAGCCATTTTCATTTCTGCCTGCTCGGCATTGAGCAGCTGCTGGCCTTCATGGGGAGAGAGAGCCTCCATTTGCTCTGAGCTCCTTGCTGGGTGTAGTGATTGCCTGCACATCGCATCAGAACGACAGTGGGCACCCCAGCTCAGGGAAATGGAGTGTGCTTTTCCTTACCATGACAGTCTGCTTTTGTGCTTTGATTTCACGGAGTGTTTAAAAAAAAAAAAAAAAAAAAAAAAAAGCAGGTATTAGAATATTTATTCTTGGCTGCTGATAGACCCTGCATTCCTACTGGCAGGCGTTTTCAATCCACTCTTGACAACTGGCATGAATCATTCTCTGCTTTAGAGTAATATCATTCTTGCTTGAAGTTTCTTAGGCAAACACCATGAAGGTCCCCATTTTGCTGGATTCCTGTATGTTACTGATTAAGAGAGAATAATTGTGATGAAGTGGCCATTGGACACCATTTCCTAAATGCTGCTAGCGTTACTTTTTCCTGGGTTCCCCAGGGGGGGAAAAAATCAAGCATTTGTTTTGGATTCTTTTTTCTTTCTTCCTTCCTTTCTTTCTTTCTTTCTTTCTTTCTTTCTTTCTTTCTTTCTTTCTTTCTCTCTCTCTCTCTTTCTTTCTTTCCTCTTTTCTTTTCTTTTGATTTTATTTATTTATTTAAGAGAGGGAGCAAGTGCCTGTGCATGAGCAGGAGGAGGGGCAGAGAGAAAGGGAGAAGTGGATTCCCCTCCTCGCAGGGAGCCCGATGCTGGGCTTGATGTGGGGCTAGATCCCAGGACCCTGAGATCTTGACCTGAACTGAAGGCAGACTCTTAACCCTTTTAACTGACTGAGCCACCCAGGTGACCCTCTTACCTCCCCTCTTGAAATGCATGACTGAGAAACTGTCACTTCCTTCCACGATGTTTGGTTATTCTCTTGAAAAAGGAAGCAAAACAAGAATATTATTCTGTGAGAATACCCCAGCCCTGTTGTATGAGGCAGCCACCTTCTACTTTAAAGTGATCTAGCCATCTAAATATTGCTTCTCACAATATCATACTTGTTAAAAGGTATAGAACAGACATCTTCACACTTTTTTTTTTTAAGGATAGAGTAAATATGTTAAGCTTTGCAAGTCATATAGTCTCTATCACAGCTGCTCAACTATGTTGTACTATAAAAGCAACCATAAGACGTTATGTAAATAGACATGGCAGTGTTCCAATAAAACTTTATTCACAAAACCAGATGGTAGACTGCAGTTGGCCCACAGGCAATAGTTTCCTGACCTTTGGTATGGAAGATGATTCTTGGAACCTTTGGCATAACTGCTCTCCGTCTGCTCTTAGTTGATTAAGAAGATGTTGCCAAAGGTCCTAGCAGCAACCTCCCCACCATGAGTGATTTCTGCTGATATAATTACACATCTTGTTTTTAATTCTATTTGCTCTAGATCCATCACCTGCTGGCAAGAGCCAGGGAAATTGTTGTGAAAACAACACCAACACACACACACACACACCCAGAGGATCCAGGAGTCCAAACTCTCTAAAGTGTAGCTTTAGTTTGCCATCCAAGCTTGGAAGGGTGTCCTTCATTTTGGCTTCCCATCCCTGTGTCCATTGCCAGCTCCCACTATTTCGGTCCTGGCAAGCTGAGATCCTACGGCCTCCTAACTTCACATTATCAACATCACTGGCCCCATTGATGTTCCTATTGGAACACCATCCATGAGCTAGCCCTTCGACAATGCAGAAAGCTTTCCATGGGCCTTACCTGATATGATCCCGGCCCAATTGTTTGAAGCCATTACTATTTTTTTTTTAATTTATTGTTTTTACTAATAAAATAGCCCTGGAAAGGTTGAGTGACTTTGCCAAAATGCCATATCAAATTTATTTGTTGGAACTAGTTTTTTAACCTTTGTGTGACTGAGTAATCCCTGACTCTTAACCCCCTGGGACCTGTCCTCTATCTGGCACTGTTCTTTAGTCCCAGTTCACAGAAAATCTGCCTTTCACTGTTTCTGTTTCACATTTTTACTCAATAGATTATCAATAGCCTGGCTGCCAGGCCCCATTCCCTGGGAAAAGAAGGAAAGCTACAGAAGAGGACCCAGCCTAAAAATGTTTTAAAATATCTGATGCTGACCACCAGGACCAATGATAGTAGGAGATAAGTCTTTAGTCAAAAAAGAAGTTTCAGAATTTCAAAGATAGGAAATCTGCCTCTTCCCTTAGAGTTAAGCAAGACCAGTGCTATCCAGGGAGGTCCTTGGGTCTGGTTCCCAGTGCTCTTATGAAACAGTGAAAGCTTCATGCTTTCTGAACCCTGGGACTGGGCTGCAGGGGCTGATCTGGTCAAGGGTAGGTTGTAGGAAACCGGATGCTACAGTGAGATGGTCTTACCCAAGCAATGGAAGAAAGCAACCCCTGAAGTAAATGGTAATGTTGAAAACTCATAGTCCATGGAATCCGGGAGGTCAGGAGAGAAGGGTGAAAATTATCAAGACTAGAGAAGGTTAAAGCAGTTGATAAGGTTGGGTTGTAGCACTGGGAATCCTGTGCTGGTATACACACATACACACTTACACACGCATTTATACACCCACGTTCCCCCGGGGTATTCTACTGGGCGAAAGTCAGTGTGTTGACAGACATTGAAAAGAAACAACTAACCAATCACACAAAATCCAGTCATTCTAGACCGGCTGATTATCTGCTTAGCTCTTTAGCAAGGGAGCCAAACGCAGGAGAGCCAAGAGTTGACCTACATCAATCTGTAAGGATTCTCTTTTCTTCTCCTGTTGCTTCAAGCAGAGAAGTGCCTCGGAAATTCTTTGCTCCACTAAGAAGTCCTTGGCTTCTGCCACTCACTGTTCTTTACACAATTATCTCAAATCCTCTGCTATATGGCATTTGAGCTACCTTCTTCCAATAGCTACTTTTTTTAATATTTGAAGTAGAAAGGGATCTGAAGAAAAGAGAAAGAAGAAGCCAAAAGACAAAGATGGTTAAAAAACCAAGCATAGACTCTTGCTATGAAGAAAAGGGTAAGAGGGAAGAAAAGACAAATAAGCAAGATTGTTTCTAAATGAGGTATACAGATATTAGGCCTGATTAGATTTTTCACACAACCTTCATAATGACTCACTCACTCTGAATCAAACACCCGTGAATTCCTATGAATCCTTTATAAAAGGCCTGGAGGAATACCTATAATCTTTGTACAGATATTTGCCATATCCTTTAAATTTTTCTAATAAATATGCATTTATAAATATCTATGTTTATATAATACAGATATATACGTATTTAGAAAGATATACTGTATGTGCATGTGTGTGTGTATGCTCCCCAAGTTTTAAACTAAAAAATTTTAAACTTACTTAAAACTCCCAAATTTTTTCAATTAAATGTTCATGAATTTTAAAGAGATAAGGAAGTCTTCTGGTGAATTGGAAGTCCACTCTACTCAATGATGTATCTTAATTGTAACTACATACACATTTGTTACACTGCCATAGGAACATGCCAGTTAAGATGTTGTTTAGGGCCTAATGTTAAGAGTTTATAAATTTGTATCAGAAATTAATTTGTTACTTTGGCTTCTTTGCTGGAATATAATTTTATGTTTAAACTGCCATCGTTCAATTATTTTATAATGATGAGAAAAACAAATCCATGTTAGGATATTTTATTTTGTTAGTGGTTTTTTTTTTGTTTTTGTTTTTGTTTTTTAATGTCTTCTAACAAGAACATTCTAGGATGCAAAAGAATTTGCTTCTCACCTTTTCCCATATATGGCCAGCAACTTGAACTGAATTAAAAATGAAGCCAAAGTGAAAACTAGCTTTGTCCCTAGATTTTTTTTTTTTTAACTATAGAGGCTATACTTTTGTGTTATAGTAACTAACTAGAATTTTCTTTCTAACTACCTGTCATTAATAGCTTAGCTACTTAGAAACCCAACTCTGTGTCCAAGATATGGTCTTGGTTGACATAAATTTTATTTTAATTTTATGATGGCCTACGATTCCCTAATATTCCAACATTCTTTTTTTTTTTCAGTATATTTAAACTAAGACACCCATTTCTCCTACTAAGCCCCCAGCCCTGCCTCTGGCATAGATAGATGATAGGTAGATAGATCGACAGACAGAGTCCACATATCAGAGACATTGTCTTTCTCTGTCTGACTTAATTCACTTATCATAATTCCTCAAGGTCCACCCATGTTATTACAAATGGCAAGATTTTATTCTTTTTTATGGTTGATAATAGTCCATTGTGTATATATACCACATTTTTAATCCAGTCATCCACTGGTGGACACTTAGATTGCTTCTGTATCTGGGCTATTGTAAATAATACTGCAATGAACATAGGGTTGTACGTATCTTTTCAAATTAGTATTTTTTGTTTGTTTGTTTTCTTCAGATAAATACCCAGAAGTAGAGTTACTGGATTATATAGTAGTTCTGTTTTTAATTTTTTGAGGAACCTCCATCCTGTTTTCTGTAGGAGCTGCACCAATTTACATTCCCACCAGCAATGCACAAGGATTCCCTTTCCTCCCCATCCTCACCAACACTCGTTATTTCTTGCCTTTTTGATAACAGCCATTTGAACAGGCATGAGGTGATATCTCATTTGGTTTTGATCTGCAGTTCCCTGATGATTAATGATGGATCTTTTCATGTACCTCTTGGCCATCTGTATATTTTCACTGGAAAAATATATATTCAAATCTTCTACCCATTTTTTAAATCAGGAAAATTTTTTGTGCTATCAGTTATATGAGTTCTTTATATATCATTTACTAATAAATGTATTAGTGGTGATTTTTAAAAATTGATTTGGGGACTACTCTTGAGCATTGTTTTAAAATGTGATGGAGAGCTATCTTTGTCCTGTATTGGCAAAATATGTATGTCTAGCGTCAGCTCTGCCAAAGAGAATTGTATTTGCCTTGGTCAACTAACCTAACTCTGAACTTACCTTGGAGAAACTTTTTTCTTTTTTTTCTTGCCTAATAAAAAATATAAGACATTAATGCAAAATAAAAATCAACAAAGCTTTACAATATTAAAATATACATCACTATATATGTACACACACACACACACACACACACACATAAAACTATGTGAGAATCTTATTGATTTTAGGCCATAACAAGATAAAATTAATCAGCACTCCATCTCTACCAAATTTTTAGCCTTTACAAAATAAGTGGAGAGTGATTGATATTTTTCTGTCTGTAAGATAAGGTTTGTTAGTAAATCAAACAATATTGCCATTCACATGTTGCATATATTTGTTAAACGACTCTATGAGCACCTCATCTAGAGACATTTGCTAATTTTTGTAGTATATATCTTAATTAATATTGATAATTAGTGCCATTTTTTATTATTATTATTTTTATTAGCTTATTCTAATGCCAGGTCCTAAAATAAGTGCTCAATTTTTTGTTGTTGTTGTTAGAATCACTTAGTCATCACAGTCTCAGGAGGTAGATCATTTTATTACCCCCGTTTTACAGATAAAAAGACTAAAGACTATTGCCCTGCCCCCCTCAAGTTCACCACCCAATAGTGATAACCAGTTTCCTTAAGATTACGTAAGTAGTTCTAAAAGTATTAGTCCACGCAATATGTTATCATTTTTACTCCAAATTATGCAAGGTATTACATCATTTTACGTCTTAATAGCACAGAAGAGAAATAAAACTATTATTTTCTTCATTCACTACAGTCTTTCAACCAGCCCACAGGAGTGACTATTATTAAAAAAAAAAAAACACACACACACACACACACACATAAAAACTTACCCCAGATATCTGTTCAAAAAAACAAAGGCTTTGTGATCAATTGATTTCAATGTTATTTTGAAGTTAAAAGTCTTCTTTCACAAACTATTGAAGCAAAGCTCTCTCCTATGAGTGGTTTTATTCTATAGCAGATGTCTCATTCTCCAGATACATGGATTTTTCAGCCAGTTTAAGCTGTTTAAAACATGGCTAATTCTAGATATGTGTTCACGTTTTGATTACAACCAAATGTTCCAGCCCCGTCCCCATATTTCACAGACCAACTTGGAAAGGCGCCAGCAAAGCCAGCTGGAGACCTGGGGAGGTCAGCAGGGAATCCTGCCTTTTGGATTCAAGATGTAGTGTTTTCAGATCCACGGGCTTTAGACTCTACCCCCAATTCTGTTTATGCTGTTTTTTAAAACTTAGGGTTTTTTGTTAAGTCACCTTAGTTTTTTCATCTCATCACAAGACAACTCTACCTTTAAGGAGAAATAACAAAGAAACTGAAAAGAATAAAATCTAACAGTGGAAGCCATCAACAGGTTTTCTTTTCTGAGCACCTCTTTTTGAGGCATTAGCCTTTATAACACTTCATAAGAGGCCCTACATGAAAAGAAGGGGGAAAAGAAACTTTACATGATGAGGAAAGGATGGGAATTAAAGATCGAGAAAGGTGTAGTGGGAAATGAAGAATATAGTGACAGAAAAAGAAAAGTAATTCCCTGTTGGCCAAAACATTATTTTCTACAACCTGGTCACACTGACTTACTATTATTATTTTTTTTTTTTGTGGATACTTATTTCTTGCCATCCCATTCTGGTGGGGGGAAAATGTATAACTCTGATCAGCTATGAACCAGCCCTTACTGAGGAGACTATCTCTTGGTTGTAACTATTTCTTAATTAAATACTGTTTATCCCCTAAAATAATTACAGTGGTTTTAATTTTTTTTTTATTTCTTTATTTGCAAGAGAGAGCAAGTATGTACATGTGTGTGAGAGAGAAAGAACAAGCAGGTGGGGCGGGGCGCAGAGGGAGAGGGAGAAGCAGACTCCCTGAAGAGCAGGGAGCCTCATGCCGGACTCCGGGACTTGATCCCAGGAGCCTGGGATCATGACCTGAGCTGATGGAAGACAGTTAACCAACTAAGCCCCCCAGGTGCCCCTATAGCGGTTTTTAAGGTGTCCCTTTAATTTTAGGGGAAGAAGTAATTTTTTTTTTTAAATTTTTAACATGAATCATTTCTTTTTTGAAGAAGGACAAAGATTAATAGCTAGAGTTGTAATTTCTTTTTCACCACATGCCCAACCAATTTGATTTCTTTTTCTCCTAGATTAAAAAATAAGCTAAGGCCAGCAAAAAGCCTTAATTGGGTCACTAATTAAATGCCAGACATCTGCTTGCCTTGTAGAGTTGAGGGCTAAGTAGTTGAAGAAAATAAAATCATGAACTGATATTTGTGGCAATATATGTGGAGGAAGTAAGGGATAAAGCTGGTATGTTCACTGCTGTATAGAATTATTTATGTGATCCATGATTTATAGAGATAAGTGATTGGGAAAGCATAAAACATGAGAGTGCAGAAGTTTTGCCTCCAAATGTCCAAATATTTCAGCTATGTGTTGACACTACTCTGTGGATCAAAGAATAAAAGAAGTGTGAGCTCTCAGTCTGCATCCAGACACTCAGAGGGCAAAGAGTTACCTTCAAGGGTAAGCTTAGAAAGCAGCCCATGAGCTAGGAGAAGAAACAAGATGGGGTGACATGGCTTGTCACTGGGGCCTGAGGATTGGATCAATGGAGGAACTGGGGACAGCTCTTTAGGGGGAGTTGGGAAAGAAGCCTGATTAGAGTGGATTCAAGGGAAATTTAGAGAAGAAATGGAAGTAAGCATAGACAACTCTTTCAAAGAGCTCTGCTCAACAGAGGTGTACAGAAATGGGCTAATAGCTGGTGGCAAAAATAGGGTCAACGAGAGTGTTTGGATGAAGACAGGTAAGAGGAAGGTTGTGACATGTGAGCTGGAAGTCTAACAACATGATAATGTCTATGATTTCATTTTGTTTTCTTAACATTTGAGCTAGTTACTCTTTAATCTCATTTCCTCATGTCAAAATATGGATCAATTTCTACCAAAAGCATTGGCTTTCAACTATAGGTCAGTTATGATTACAAGTTTTAAGTGACTACTTCATTTCTTCATTATGCTGCATTTACATCAACCGGTAATGCCAAGGGTATAGAAATCTTTTGAATTTCAGGAAATTATGATATTTGTTTCAAGATCTGTAATGCAAGCTCTGTTTACCAAGCCCTGTGTTCATGAGTGTTATCTTTGTCCAAGTCTGACCAAGGCATTTTAGGACTCTGTAGACCAGCAAACCTTGCTTCTCAAAGTTGGCTCTCCATCTTTAATCCCCAGAGAGAGAAGGCAGGAAATGTTCTCTTCCAACTGCCATTCCAGGAGTCCATGCATATATTTAGGAGTCTCTCCATCTTAGATCCATGACATTTATGGGGAAAATTATACCCTGAAACTATATGGCAGGATGGCAGTAAATCTAATGAGTGCATATATGAGGAGAACTAAAAATCTCTCCTTACATTTTCCACATGACCTTGAAGAAGGTTCTTGGTCATCTGTCGACTCAAGTGGCCCTTCTTTGGATATGAAGATAGTGGTATGCAGCACCAGAAATATTTTCAAAGGGCGTTCTGCACATTAAAGGTTCTAATTATCCTTCTACAAGCCAGCAGCATCAGTCCTGATTATTAAACAGTTTTATAATCCTAAATGGCCTGAATTTTTTTCAATGCAGTCCTTCAAATTATCCTTCTGCAGTTATGAATCTTTCCCAAAGCATTTAAACCTGCATACACAAAGAGAAATACCACTGCTTATTCATGAATGCTACTGAACAAAACCTATATTTATTTCATGTTCAGGCTGTAAATATCAGAAATTTATGGATGATGGTTTCTTAAGAAATAAGCACTATAGGCTCTGAAATGACTGGCAGTTCTATTATAAGGGATTTTGAACAAACTTTGAGGCAGAGGCTCCTGGAAAAGAATTTATGTACTTTGCTGACTGTAGAGACATTCCATAGCAAAATATTAGAAATTTACTTGTTCTCAACATGCCATGATAGTTATGATCGAGCTCTGGAGTTTTGCTATCTAGAAATTAAGCATCTTAGGAGTTACCTATTTAGTAATGCATTGTAATATGCTTTTCCTAATTAAGGAAAATCCATCCAATCAGTTCTATCACGGAGTCTTCTGAAAGCCAGTTTTGAATCGCAAAAGTGAAAACCATCCATTGCAATCAAGCTTCAGTGAAATAACCCAGTTAATAATGTTCCCCAGTTAATAATTTAAACAAAATCACCAAAAAATAAGTTTGGGTTTGCTTGGACATTCATAAAATGGTGATGAACAAACATATTTCTGTATTTTGCCAAATTTCATTTTCTTAATTCCACACATCCCTTAACTACCTCCTTTTCCTTCCCCTTCCTTTACACTAATCACAAACTGCCCTTACCCAAGGGACTTAGTTGATAGAACAAGCTAATCAGTGTACCAGAGGCTGGTTAATCAACTCTCTTTGGTTTGGATCATGGTGGAAAGTGGGCAGTGAGAAGTATGCCTGCCTGAGTCTTCACAGAGAGCCTCCCCTTCCTATTATACTCCTTTGTTCATGAAAGGGACAAAAAGCCTGGCAAGTCCTAATTAATGCCTGTCATAAAGAGATAATTAAGATACTATATGGAGTCATGACTCTTGTTTTAACTTCCCTAAAATATAAATGTAATTAGGAGAGACACTTTCCTCAATAGAGTGAGTCCAGCAGTCAAAACCAGCCTATTTCATTGTTCAGTTGTTTCCGTCCCTGAACCAGTCAATGTTGAGATTGTATGTTTCCTTTCTCAGGGTTGAGTCTCTCATCTTGCTTTGGTTAGATGTTAAGGAGAAAAATAAAGCATTTCCAAAACCCAAACAATGTTTTTAAAACCTCGGAATCCATCTATATAGAAACTTTTGGCTAATCTCTTATACAAGGTATATACCTTATAACCTACACATGTGCTGGCAGATTCCTCTCAGAGACCCTAATCAGCTTGCCAGGAGCATGTAACCATTCTTAAATGCACATTCATGGAGTTGGCTTATACATAGGCTTTTGGGGGAACATTGCAGTGATCTGTATGTCTACAGTCTTATAACACATGAATATATACAGGAAAGCTTTTTCTTCATAAGCAATTGGGTTTCATTCACAGACCTCATGGAACAGTATAGGAATCATCTTGCAAATGTCATAGGTTTGCCAAAATCTGTTAAGTGATTTTTTTTTTTTTTTTTTTTTACTAAAAGACCAATTTCTGGGGCATGTGGGTGGCAACAGTCGGTTAAGCATCTGACTCTTGGTTAGTCAGTTAAGCATCTGACTCTTGGTTTCAGCTCAGGTCATGCGATCGGGCCCTACATCTGACTCCATGCCCAGCGCAGATTCTTTTCTCCCTTACCCTCTGCCCTTCCTGCTCATTCTTTCTCTCCTTCTGTCCCTTTTTCTCCTTTCTCTAATAAATAAATCTATAAGTAGATTTATAATAAATAAATGAAAGACCAATTACGGAGCATTTTTTTTTTAAAGATTTTATTTATTTATTTGACAGAGAGAGATTGCAGGTAGGCAGAGAGAGAGAAAGGAGGAAGCAGGCTCCCCGCGGAGCAGAAAGCCAGATCCCAGGACCCCGGGATCAAGACCTGAGCCGAAGGCAGAGGCTTTAACCCATCAAGCCACCCAGGCACCCCTTGCGGAGCATTTTTAAAGCTGTAGTATTATCCTTACCTGTTCCTTGGGGGTCTTTTTTTTAATGACTGTATTTATAAAATAAATTAATGTGTATCATTATAGACA
Source organism: Lontra canadensis (assembly GCF_010015895.1). Taxonomy (NCBI): domain Eukaryota; kingdom Metazoa; phylum Chordata; class Mammalia; order Carnivora; family Mustelidae; genus Lontra; species Lontra canadensis. The sequence goes on from NW_022631010.1 coordinate 17,764,319, forward strand.
ATTCATAAAACACAAAAGAGTAAAAAGCAATATTATCACAAAGAAAACTACCATTAACATTTTGATGTATTTTTGTAAACGTTTCTTTCCTATGTTAATATAATTAATCATTTTTGTTTTTATCACAAAATGAGAATGATCTTATGACATTTCCTAGAGAAATTTTCTGTTACCTGATTTATTCCCTCACAATGTATGTTTGGCTTGGGTGATATATTAGAAGAGTGAATAAAATACATCTGCACAGTTTAACGAATAACTGTAAAGTAAATAATCTTGGTCATTATTGTCATTATCAAATATAGCCTGCAACACAGAAGCCCCTAATTGCATCCTGTCTTTCTCCCATAAAGGTAACCACTCTCCTGACTTTTGTGGTAACAACTTCCTACCAATATACGTTATTTTTTCCTGTTTTTGAACTGTATGTAAGTGGAATCATGATGTATGCATTCTTTTCCAAATTGCTGCTTTTGCTCAGCTCTATTTCTATGAGATTCATTCAAGTCATTGGATCTACATGTACTTACTTAATTTATCTTTAATACTACATAGTATTCCAGTGAATGAGTTTGCCCTAATTTACATCTTCATCTTACTCTTAATGGGAATTTGGAATAATTCTAGCTTATGGCTATTATAATGACGTTGTGCATAATTTTGTCTCTTGGGGAATATGTGCAAATTCCTACTGTGAATATCTATGAATGGATTTGCTAAGGCATAGATATTTTAAATTTTACTAGATAATGCCAAACTGTTTTCAGAATAGACCATGCCAATTGACATTTCTAAACAGCAGTGCCACATTCTCACTAACATTTTCTATTTTCATATTTTAAAAAATATTTTGAGAAGCTAATGGGTTTATAATTTTACTTCAGAATATTATTAACTAGTAGTTCTCTAATTACGGAGTTTGAACATGTTTCTACATCAAATTTATTAGTCACTTGGATTTTCTTTTTGTAATGTATATCTTTTAGGTCTTTTATCCATTTTTTTCCCATCGTGCTGACTATATGTTTCATACTGATTTGTAGGAGTTCTTTATATATTCTGAGTACTAGTTCCTTACCAGATATATGGGTCATAATGTCATTTCTAACTCTGGGGCTTGTCTTCTTACTCTCTTCCTGGTGTTCTTTGATGAAGTGAATTTATTAATTTTAAAGAAGTATAACTAATTAATCTCTTCCTTTAAAATTTGTGTTTTTAAAAGTCTATTTAAGAAAGGCTCCCTACTTTAAGGTCATAAAGATATCATCCTATATCATCTATCTAAAAACTTTGTAGTTTTTCCTTTTATATTTATAACTTTGATAGACCTAGGATTGTCAAGTATGAACTAGAGAAATAATTTCATTTCTTTTCTTACTGGATATTGACTTGCATCAGTGAAACTTACTAAGAGTTCATTCTTGCCTCTTGTCAATTCTGTTATGTAACAGATGTCTATATATGTGTAGGCCTAATATTAGGATCTTTATTTGAATCCTTATGTCAACATCTCTTTGCCTTTGGTTTTTACATGGGAAGGTAGATGTTTTCTCTTAAACTCAATTTAATTTCTTTTTTTTCTTCATTTGGGGAAACGTAAATCCTGAGTTTGCTATGGCCCCTGCCCTGCTCTTGTCAATTTAAAAAAAAAAAGGTTGTGGCAAATTATCCTAAAACTGTTTTTGTAACACTTGTCTAGAAGTTACTAGGACAGGAACAGAGGCAATGGCAAAACAAAACCTTCAGAAAACATTCTAATTAAATTTTTGAACTAATCATTGGGCATATTGGTCCTTGGGTGGTCTCAGTTTCAGTGAACTGGTGTCCTTTTCTCAGCCTCCCATTGGCCTACACTCCCCTGCCATTGGGTTCCTAAGGTGATGCCTGGCCATGAGGATTTCTTTGCTATCAGTTTGACAAAGGCATTGACCTACACATTGGACCTGTGAGTAACGTGTCCTCATACACATCCTTTTAATGAATACACTTGACCTGTTGGACCATGTGACTACTTAGTTCAAAGTTAAGATTCCTTGAACTCTTGGTTTTATGTCTCAACTTTAAGGACCCTAAATACAAAGATTTAACAAAAAATAAAGGGTAAAACAGAGAACAGCTGATACATGTGGTCTTAAATTCATAATTCAGATTATGAGATATAGGGAGATAATAAGAGATGATTAAAACTGGCCACTAGAACGAAAGTTCCTTCAGGGCATCTCAAATTCACTGGTGCATTCCCAATGTCTAGAACAGTGTCTGGCACATAATAGAGGCTTAGTTTTACAAAACATCTCTTTACTCTGTTTCCCAAACAGGAGTCTTCTGTTAGAAAAGATGTCTTCTGCAAAAGTCTAGTGTTTAACAATTCAAAAGAGAGTAGTGTATTATCCCTTTCTTTTTCTACCTCCTGGGCATGCTTGATAAGAAAAGTAAAGGAAGTCTCAAAAGAGACTAGAATCGAATTCATTGCTTTTCATCCACTTCTTTTCTGAAGCTATGGCATGCCTCCCTAAACCCAAGGAAAGGTTACAAAGATAGCATCCCTGTGTCCTGCCTCTTGGAAGGAATTAGCAATAATAATAAAGATAATGATGACAGAAACAATAGCTACTAGTACTTGTATAATGAAGACCATGTGCCAGTGTAGTCTTAAACTCTTCACATGAAACATTTCACTTAATCCACAGAAATCCTATAGAGTTGGTACCTTCATTCCCTTCATTTTACAGATGATGGGGCAAGGCAAGGAAAAGTTAAATTAATTATCCTGGGCCAACCAGTTAGTAAGAGCAATCATAGAATTAATACCCTGATAGGTTGGTGCGAGAGTGTGTATTCTTAATAGCTATTCTGTGCTGCATTTGGACAAGCCAATTCCAGTTCACCCCCAATCCTCTGCATTACATTTACACAAACACATTGATATTTATGAGAATTGGGGAATAGGGGCATTTTTATTTCTATTTTCTGGACTTTTATCTTATTTTTATTAATTGAATTCAAGTTCTGTCACCTTGAGACGTTGGAGACACCATAGATCAAAAGGACATCATGTGATGAATAGAACGCAGCTTTCAAGAAGCACCATATGATCAGGAAAAGAGATTCAAAAACAAAGAATTGCATGCTAGGAAATCTGTGCTAGAGATGTGTACAGAGTGCTTCAGGAATACAGTGAAGGAATGTGATGTGGGTGAGAGAGAGGGGGCCGTGATGTCAGACAAGTTTTGCAGAGAGTGTTTTGAAGGATGAATAGGAGTTTGACATGTGAGAAAGTAGGATACTGGTGTCAATGCAAAGGTGCCAAGCCCAGGGAGAGGCTGGCGTGCTGGTTGAGAGCTGGCAGAAGGTGTAGTAAAGGAGTGATCCAAGAAAAAAGAACAATTTGGAAGATTCAGGGTTCATGAAAAATCAGCAAATTGGGGTTCTGCAGTGTGTAAAGTCAGATACCAAGGTCCAGACAATCCTCCATTTTCCAAATGAGTCACCATAACTGATGAAGGTCAACAAAGCAGAGGCAAGGAAAGGTTAAGCAGCTTGTCCTACGTCACCCAGCTAGTAAGATTTCATATAATTAAAATCATTTCGGTGGGAAATAGATAAGGCATTTGGAAAGATAGCAGATTCTTTGTGTTATTTTTCTGATACATAGAGGACCACAGTATTTTCTTCCTTAAAAGTAGAGTGAGTAATGAGGATGCCTTCAGAAGATTAGAATTATCTTCAACTAGATGCCTTGCACCTATTTCTTACTCCTTTTATATTATTACTGATTTATGTGTCTGTATGTAAAAATTTCTTTTAATTAACTAATTGCACTGACATATATTTGCAAGTGTTTCCTTTAATATACACCTACCCTTTTCTGTGATTCAAATAACTATATTCAATTCTCCTAATTTTTCATAATGTTCTCAATTATCATAGCAAAATAACTCAGTTCTGGGAAAATACACCAATAACTATCTTGAATCGCAGAAACAATAAAATTAAGAGAGTTTTAACTGAACAATTTGAGTTTTTAAATTGAAATATTTGTGCACAAAAGCCCATGATGTCACCACTAATGGCTAATTTATTTGTTTGTCTGACTCATAATGAATATGGGAGAATTGTTTTAATAAAGATGAATTGCTTTTAATAAAGACTAAAATCCCTTTAATTTAGTTAAACAGAAGCCACTGTATTGGCAGTTTTTCGGGAAGAAATGCAGGAGTTGGTTCTCTCAGAAGTTCCATGCCAGATTTCAACAATTTGCATGAGAAATCAGAAGGGCATTGTTAACGTGCTCTATTTCATTTGGAACAGTTTTAACTTTTGGTAGTCAGCTCAATAAATGAAAGTGACTGCTTTTAACCTGGGACAATGCCATGCCGTACCAGGATATTGCCACTGGCTAAGATGTTACTTTTTCTGTTGGTGTTGGAAGAAGTTGGTGAAAAACTGCAGCGTAAATATCAATTTTCTGTGTTTAACTGTATTTTTATTTTTTTAAGTTGAATTTAATTAACATATGCTATAGTACTAGTTTCAGAGGTAGAATTTAGTGGTTATCATCTAACAGACTTAGAGACTAAGGCCCCATCTCTGCTATTTTCACATGGAATGTAGTCCTAAGCAACCATCATCTCTTCCCTTTGCCATCGAACTTTCTCCAGTCTCTTCTCAACATATGGCCATGCCACACCTCTGCTCAGAGCTCTGCAATGGCTCCCACCTCACTCAAAATAACTGCCTATTCCCTGCAATGGCCCACATGACTCTCAGCTCTCAAGTCCTGCTGCCTCTCCTTGACACTGTGCCTCAAAATCTGGCCTCCTTTTGGTTCCTTACACATATCAGAGAGATTCCTGCTTTGGGGCCCTGGTCCTAGATGGTTTCACAGCATGAAGCCTTCTATCCCCAGATATCCACTGAGGTAACTCTCACACCCTTAAAGTCTCTGTTCATAGATCACATTTTGACTACATCATTCACCTGGGCACCATATTTAAGAAATCAACATTTTACCCCTCCAGTAACTTCCCTAATCCCCTTAGCCAACTCTACTTCTTCCTTTCCCATAGCATTTTTCACCCTCACACACAGTATACACATTACCTATTAAGTATGTATATTATTTTAGTTGGCCTCCCACCTCCTCACTAGATTGCTGAACTCCATGAGGCCAGAAGTCTTTGCTTTTTTGTTCACTGATGTATTTCAGTCTTCTAGAATGGCATCTGGTACATTTGGTTCAGTAAATACTTGCTATGTGAATGAGTGAATGGATTAATAAATACATTAATTAATCAATTTTTCCTTAACCCCTCATATTTCTTACACTGTCTGACAAATAGCAATTTTTTTTTCCTACACTTTGCAAATGATTCTGGTAATAGTGGTCTGGGCCGCAGACTATGGCCAGCAACTGGACTTTAATTTGATACTTCGGTAAGGAGGAGATTTTCTTTAATGATTTATTCTCTTTAGTTTGTCAGTACAAATACTCAGTTTCAAGTTGTATCTGAAAACTTACAGGCCAGCAAATGCTCGGGAATGGAGAGCATGCATCACTTATAGCTACAGCGACTTTCTATCTCTGACTCATCTGAAAAAGCCTTAATTGAGTATTTATTCTTATGCTGCAAGATCCAAAAAATCTTAACTGCCATTAAGCTGTCTACAGAAGCAAAACGAAATGGAGAATTAAGGCAATTATCAGGATGATATGAACCATAGAAAACATGTTTGCCTCAATCTGGATGTTTCTGGAGAACTTATTTTTGACCTAAATTATCTGAGTAACCCCCCCGCTTCAGTTTCCATTTCATTTTGCACAGATAGATAGTAATTTAGTGTGGAAAGGGAAGAGCCCATAATATAGGGAATCAGTGAGAGAAGAAATTCATCATCCAGGGAATGTTTGGCTGTATCTTCTCTTTTCACTAAACTTTGTTCCCAGAGGAAATAGAAAAAATACAAAGACTTAATAAGGAATTTTTGAAAATTAGTAACTCATTTACCGAAGATAGTCTTTGACACCTGCCTACATTTTGTTCTTAACTAAAACAACTCCTCAGTTTGGATTTCTTTTAGCTCCCGTTTAGGCTTTAACTTTAGATCCATCTTTAAAAAGCCAGTGAGTAAATAAAACAGGATATTGATCATCATACATGCATTCCAATGCATATGCAGACACGATTGGCAGAGGTGTGGGTTGTTTCTGGTTTACGTGACAGCCGGCTCTCTAATATATGTCCACTGTGTGATAATGAGGAATTTGCGGTTGTATCCGTCTACTGCTCTTGTGTGCTTTATTACTTGTTTTGTCAGGTCAATTGTATTTGTTTGATATCTTCACTCTCTTTCCCTAAAGATGTATTTCCCAATAAGACAATTTTTTAACTTTAGAATTTGATATTCAAACTACCCACCTGTCTCCCCCACACACCAGCTTCAATGGTGAGCAGAGGATGCCCGGTTTAAAAAAAAAACAAAAACAAAAACAAAAAACTGTGCCTGCTGAGAAATAGGGCCCTTTCTGGCCCAACCCACCTGCTTTTCCTAACACATGAGCATCTCAGTGGAGCCAATGACCGAATCCCACAAGGGGCTCAGCAGGTGCATCTCAATTATTCATTGACCTCAAATGCTATCCCTTGTCTGCTGTTTGGCTGTCGATTCATTGGAAAAAGTTAAAATCAACCAGGGAGATGATAAATTTTCAGGATATGATACAAATATACATAGAGGTTAAATCTATTTGATATAGCATAGGAAGAAGTGTTAATGAAATGCAAAAATATTCCTTCCTCATATCTATGTCTCAGCAATCCAGAGCTCAATTGTTTATTTGTTTTTCTTTTTTCATTTTGGTTTTAAAGTCCCCCCGATTTCATCTTAACTTACCTTCTGGTCATCTCTCATACCCCTCCTCATCATGAGCTTTCTTTCTATTTTATTTATTTTTATTTTTTATTGTCTCCACCATTATCGAGATATAGGTGATGTATAACATTGTGTAAGTTTAAGGTACACAACCTACTGATTTGATGTACTTATGTATTGCAAAATGATTACCACCACAGCATTAGCTAACACCTCCATCACAACATACAATTACCTCTTTTGTGTGGTGAAAACATTTAAGATCTCTCTTAGCAACTTCCAAGTACATAATACAGTATCCTTAACTCTAAGCCCTGTGCTGTATATTAGATCACAGGACTTACCCATCTTATAACTGGAAGTTTGTATTTTTTGACCACCATCAGTAACACAACAGATATTTGTATATTGATTTTGTATCCTGCAAGTTTACTGAATTTGTTGATTAGATCTACATGTTTTATGTTTTTGATGTTACATTTTCCATCTTTTTACTTTGTGCATCCATTAACAAATTGCTATAGTTATTTTTAATGCTTTTGTCTCTTAACCTTCATACTAGACTTATAAGTGATATATCCACCATCATTACAATATTAGAGTATTCCGAATTTAACTATATATTTACATGTACCAGTGATTTTTTATACTTCTGTATGTTTTCTTGTTACTAATTAACATTCTTTCATTTCAGCTTGAAGAACTTCACTTAAATTTTTTTAAGACCAGTCTAGTGGTAATGAGTTTTATCTTGTCCTTGTTTGGAAAAACTCTTTATCTCTCCTTCAGTTCTATAGGCCAGCTTTGCAGGGTAGAGTATTCTTGGTTGGCAGTTTTTTTGTTTGTTTTGTTTTTTGTTTTTCTTTCAGTCTTTTGAATATATCGTGTCACTCCTTTTGGCCTCCAAAGTTTCTGCTGAAAAATCTGCTGATAATCTTATGGGTGTTTCTTTGTGCTCAACAGGTTGTTTTTCTCTTGCTGAGTTTAAGGCTCTCTTTTAGTCTTTATCTTTTGATGGTTTAATGTTAATGTGTCTCAGTACAGGTATCTTTGGCTTCTTCTTGTTTTATAATCCTTAGGTTTGCTGGATTTTGATACCTGTTTCTTTACCCAGATTAGGGCAGGTTTCAGACAGAATTTCTTTGAATAAGCTTTCTACCCTTTTATCTCTTTTCCTTTTGTGGACCTTTATGAGTGTATATTGGTCTACTTCTTCTCATTAGTTCCTTCATCTATCTTCACTCTTTTTTATTCTTTTTTTTTCTTGTTGCTCCTCTGATAGATGAATTCCTTTGCCTATCTATGAGTTTGCTGATCCTTTCTTCTGCTTGATCTAGTCTGCTGTTGAAACCCTCTAAGTCAAACTTTTCAGTTCAATTTTTATATTCTTCTGCTATGTCATTTCTGTTTGGTACTTTTTGTTTTTTACTTTTTTAAAGATTTTACTTATTTATTTGACAGACAGAAATCACAAGTGGGCAGAGAGGCAGGCGGGGGAGGAGGGGAAGCAGGATCCCTGCTGAACAGAGAGTCCAGTGCCGGGCTCAATCCCAGGACCTTGAGATCATGACCTGAGCCAAAGGCAGAGGATTTGAGCCACCCAGGCACCCCTGTTTTTAATATTTGCTCTCTCTTTGTTGAAATTCTCAGTTTGTTCATATATTGTACCCCTTACCTCCTAAACATCTTTATGACAATTATTTTAAATCTATCTCTCAGGTAAATCACTTAAATCTATTTAATTAAAATTTGTTTTCTGGGGGCACCTGGGTGGCTCAGTGGGTTAAGCCACTGCCTTCGGCTCGGATCATGATCTCAGGGTCCTGGGATCGAGTCCCGCGTCGGGCTCTCTGCTCAGCAGGGAGCCTGCTTCCCTCTCTCTCTCTCTCTGCCTGCCTCTCTGTCTACTTGTGATCTCTCTCTGTCAAATCAATAAATAAAATCTTTAAAAAAAAATTGTTTTCTGTAGTTTTATCTTATTATTTTGCTTAGAACATATTCTTTTGTTTCTTCTCCTTGAATCTTTGTATTGATTTCTGTGTATCAGATAAAACTGCCATCTCTCTCAGTCTTCACAGAGTGATCTTGTGTTGGAGATGAAGCTCATTGATCAGTCCAACCTGTGCTCCTGGTTATCTTCCAAGCTTTTATGATTGTTCAAGCCACGTTCTTTGTTCTTAGTCACTCCCATTTGTTGAGGGTGTGCCAAAACCCATCAATGTTCCTGGGGTGTAGGGCATATTCAGCACCTAGATGCAAGCTGGTTGGATCTTCAGACAACAGCTGTGAAAGTATGTAGTTAAAACCCTTCCAGATAATAACTGGAAGATAGGCATTTTTGTTTGTACCTTCTGCACTGATCCCAAGTATATAGCCATGGGGGTGCAGGTGCTTCTAAGCTTATTAAAATATTCTTTGTTTTTACAATCCTGTAGGACTACTGAATGCAAGCCTCTTTGGCTACCAGAGCCTCATAATCTTTCAGATAACAGCCACAAAAACAGGGGCACTAGCTATGTGTATAAACTCCTTCCACAGAGATGCTGGCAACTTGAAGCAGGCTAGAGGAGAGATAAGGGAGACACAGGCTTCCCTGGTCTCCAGAGAAGATGGCAGTCAGCCTCTAGGTGTGTTCTAAATTAGAAGTCTGACCATCAGGCAACAGCTTTTGAAGTATGCAAATATACTCCTTTTAAGGAGATAGGTGTTTTTGCTCCCTCTATGCTAAACCATGGTGGTAGAAGAATGCTTCTTTGTTTGAGACAGTACAGTGAGATTCATGAATGGAAGCCCCACTGGGTATCAGAGCCAGGCATTCTGGGGACATGTTCTTTGGGCAGCAGTTGCAAAAGCTAGGGAGCAGACATATATGCAACCTCTTTCCAGGTGATACCGGCAATTTGGTGCAAGCAGGAGGGAGAGGGGAGAGGTGGTGTCCTCTGGATATGTGTTAAGTCAGGCAGCATCTTCTAACATATGAAAATACACACAACCTTTCAGAATAAGACAGGGAAGATTTTGGGTAGATTTTGCCTGTTCCCTCTGTGTTGAGCCCTGGAGTAATAGCTGCAATGAATTTCCAAGTCCTTTAATGACTCTTTCTTTGTTATCATCTTATGAGTCTCATGCGTGCAAAGCCTGTTGGCTTTCAAAGCAAGGTGTTTGGAGGACCCCTCAGATAGGAATCTTAAAAGCTGGCTCACTAGACTTGGGGTCTAAACCCTTCACTTTTCAGGGAGAATCTGAGAGTTGGCTGTTCCCTCCTGATTGAACGGCACTATGCCAGGAGTGGGGTTTATGATGAGAGTACGTCTCAGCCTTTCCTAACCATTTCACTGTGGGCATTTTCTCATTTGCCTGATGTGAAGGAGTCACCCAGCTACTTCCTGTATTTCTTTTAGAGAGAATTCTTCCATGTACACCCATTCATTCTCTGTGTCCATGGGAGGAAGGGAGTTCAGGAACCCCCTATATTATCATCTTTAAAACTGCTCTTAAAGGGTTCTCCATTTTGACACTTCTATTAATGTTGATTAATTTAATTTCTAATCAGTGAAACATCCTTGACCTTTCCTACCTCCAGACATCTGTACATAGTCTTTCCTCTGCTTGGAATGGCCCTACCTGCATTTCTGTTTAAGTGAATCTATTCACACTTCATGGTTCAGCTCAAAACCAATCCCAATAAAATGTTTCCTTTTAGCATGCTAATTTTGTTTCCATCTCTGAACTCACATAGTACAGCTGCTTTATTCCGTTTCCCCTCCTTCCTTATTCTTCTGTGTCCTATTTTCTTGTTCATTCTATATTTTTAATTATTTTAGTTATGAAATACCACACAAAGAAATATCACATACATGGAGAAATGTCAAATCTACACTTTAACAGTTAGTTCTAAAATGAATTCCTGTGTAATAATTCTCAAAGAAAAGAATGATAATATTGCCAAGACCCAAGAACGTCCCATGTGTTCTGTCCAGTTGACAGCCCCCTTTCTCTCTAACAGAGCTAGCCCCATTCCCTTTATAGTTTTACTATAATATATGAATCCCTGAGCAATAAAATTTCTTTTTTATCTCTTTTTGAATTTTATATAATTTTTAGTTTTGCACTTTTGCTCTTTCTATTAAAAAGATTAAACTACATAATAAACACCCTAAAACACACTCTAAAGCGCAATAGTTATTTTGGGTCTTTTTCTCCCACAATATTGTAGTATTTAGCATATAATTGATAGCTATTATATTATTTTTCTTATGTCTTTGTGGCATCTGTAGGTACTCCTCAACTGTTAATTAACTTTTGAATTAATAACCTATCTGTTTTAACATCTTGCTTCCTTGAGGGCAATGGTGCTCTTAAATTGTTTGTAAAATCCCCATATTACCTAGCACAGAATAGGTGCTTATTAATTTTTTCGTTTTATTCAGTGCTATTGCTTTGCTATGAAATGATAGAAAACTTAATATTGAATGATCCCATATAAGGAGTCTTGCTGAATTACTCACTATGACAATAGCCTTTTCTATTTTCTTCATCGCCCTTGTTACTAGTTGAAATTATGTTGTTTTATTATTTAATTGTTTATTTTCTGTGTTATCTCAAGTAGAATATGAGCTTCTATCCCTAAAGTTTAGGACATTAGCTGTCAAAATATAGGTGCTTAATGAATATTTGTTGAGTTAAAAAAACAAATCAATTACTATAGGAATTAAGGAATTAGAGCTTTTTATGACATTGATGTTTTATTAATGTCTGTCATCTTTAGAACTCTATTCATTTCTCAGCTCCTGTATTTCAGGAAGACATTTATTCTGAACTTGGTTAATACTTTCCCTTCCTGAAAACATAAACTTTCTCTGAAAGCCAGAGTTTACTCTGGAGAGGAAATAGGATCAGCTGTTACTTTTGACATGGGTTTAAAATGTTCTTTCTATAAAATGAGGGATGATTACATCTAGGGCATTTTTATTAAACTCGAGCAATAACGTGATTAAGGTACTAATGTTTTCCCACAGTAAAGTAAGGTTTTTATTACTTTGTCATAATATATAGTATATTCATATTTGAGAGAGTTGGGAAAATAATACTGGGTAGCTAGAAAGTAGGCTCTGAACTCTTCAAGGCTATAAACCATTTGATTTTTGAAAGGTAACATGGTTACTATTTTTGTTAAATTAAAACTGTGTGTTTGAGGACAAAATGAGAAATACTTCTTGTGTCTAGTTTTTTACCTCTTATGTTACTTTTATTATCTTCTCAATGTGTCCTAATGCTGTTCTTAGGAATTCCCCATTTGGCAGGTAGTTATATTCCTTGAGCATGAATGTCTAAGATGTGATGAAAAACTGTGTTTTTGGAGACTCCACATAAGGAACGAAATACCCTATGGAAGCATCTTATTTCTTTGTCTTGAAATTCTTTCCAGATATTTTGAAAGCCTGTGCATGAGAAAGGGGTCATGTTATATATACATGGGGCAGAGGTGGAATTGCAACCCATTTTATCTAGGTAGTCTCTTGTCTTTGTGTTGTGTGTTTATGTGAGAGTTTTCTTCCAGTTGGTGTACATCTAATGTGCTGTGGAAGCAGCATATCATACTAATATGCACATCTTCCATTTCCATTCCTCTCCACTCTGCAACAGAAAAGCTGAAGTCACATTAAGGTCTCGTGAGTTTGCATGGTCTTGCAGCTCAGGATGTGATTTTTAACTTGGGGGTAATTATTCAGTTCAAGATTTCTCGTAGTTGGTTATAAACAACCAAGGGATATAGAAATATTTAATACTTGCATTGGCACTCTACAGTTTTTATAAATCTTTGCAAAATATCTTCTCTTCAGAAGAACTCTTAACCTTGTTGATGTCCAGGGTGACAGACCTTCCTTCACAGAATTCTAAGAATGCACTGCTTCCCAAGCAGGTATGGACTAGATACTAAAGTTCGGAGAAGTGAAGATTTCCTTCTTACAAAAAGCCTGGCTATACCTCATCTCTATTATTAAGTACTTTCTTCTCTACAAGACATCTTTCTGAAGGATGACTCCAAAATAGCGTAGATTATAGAACTATGGAGTAATTTTAACCCAATGAAAATATACCATGGTACAAGGATTCCTTTCAATTACTTGACCACAGCTGTTTCAGTATTTTTTTAAATGTTTTTGGAATTGATGGGGATAAAAGTTAAGTCTATAGTGTTGTCCCTGTGATCAGTTTGAGAAAAACAAAAAAAGTGCTGCCGTCAAGACAAATGTGCTTCCCTTCTTGAGGCAGCAACGGCCGAAGGATCATATCAGCCACAGCCACAACACCTGCCCCTCCATAAACACACAGAAACACACACATGGAATTCTTTTCCAGTGTGTGTAGTTCAGTTACACATCCTGACCAGTCTTACCAACTTCTCTATCAAAGAGTATGACTTTAAAGGTGGGAGAAGTGCTGACTAATGCAAAGTGTTCTTCTTCATTGCATGGTTCCCTCTGGGATGAGCAGTCTTTGTTTCTGAGCTAAAACGAACTGTCATTAATTGTCATTAAATGCATTAATTACATTCAACCTTATAGCTACCCCACTGTGGTGGGTATTCCATTTTGCCTGGCTCTCATGTGTGTGTTTTGTTCTAGGCCTTAGGAAGCTCATCTCATCCACAGTATTTCAGCAAAACCATATTTCTCTCACAATTGTTCCTATTTATAGTGTTCATGTTGTATCCTCGCAATGTATTGAGCCAACCTTTAATGTGGGAGGATGAGCAATGGGAGTAAGATGGATGAGGGAGTATGTGATTCTTTGTGTTTGTATATGTTTATTCTTACACATACATTCTTTATATATGGGAAATAAATTAAACATTTGCAAAGCAAGTGAAATTGACCATGTGTGGATCGTGAAGCATTTCCTGGGGGATGACAAGAGTTTACAAAGACTGTGGAATAAGAAAAAACCTCCATGTATCTAAGAACTTGAATTTAAAATTTTTAAAGTAGGAGGGCAGTTGGATGACTCAGTCAGTTAAGCCTTAGCTCAGGTCATAATCTCCAGGTCCTAGGATTGAGTCTGCATCAGGCTCCCTGCTTGGCAAGGAGTCAGTCTGCTTCTCCGTTCTCTCTCTCCCTCTGCTCTCTCTCTCACTCACTCTCTATCTCAAATAAATAAATAAAATATTTTTTAAAAATAAGTAAGATAAAATTTCTAAAGTGAAAATTGACAAATCCACAATCATTGTGGGCTTAGTATCTCTCTCCCAAAATATGATCAAGCAGATAGAAATGTATAAGATATGAATGACTTAATAATTGTTATTTAACATATGGAAAGAATGGCATATATATCAAATTATTATACCTGGATATGATTTATAATTGATGTTTAAATATAAAATGTTACTGATCAAAAAGCGAAATAATTGGCCATATATTTTTCTCTACATGACTCTCAACTAAAGTTAGTTTTTTTATTTTTCTTTTGTTTTTCTTTTTACATGTAGCCAAAAGTCATAGTCTCTTCAGAAAAAAAAAAAAATTAAAAACTTGGTTCATTAGCGTTTTGTAAGCAACTTAATCTATTCTGAGTAGAAATAATGTGTTCAATCTCTTTTTTTTTTTTAGCACTGTTTAAATAGAACTCAGTAGACATGCATCAAGCATCACTAAAGAATTGGTTTTCAAAGTTAACTTACATTAGAATCATCTGGAGGGTTTCTTCAAACAAGATTGTTAGCCCCAACCCCAGAGTTTCTGATATAATAGGACAGAGAAGGAGTCAGGAATTCCCTTGTCTAACAAGTTACCATGGGATGCTGATGCAGTGGTTGGGGACCACACTTTAGAGACCACTGAACTAGAGCACAACAAAACAGCTGTTTATGAAACGTAATGCAGTGACTCAAAGCTTCTTAGCCATTATATGTTTATATATTTAAATTAAATCTTTCAGATTATCAATATTTGAAGAATCTTTCCCAGAAATGAAAGTCCATTTAAAATATAAAGATGGCATATATCAATTGGCTAAGTAAGAGTGTTAGCAACGTTATAGGTTATTCCTCCCAATTTTACTTTTTTAAAAGATTTTATTTATTTATTTATTTGAGAGAGAGTGAGTACAAGCAGGGGGAGGGTCAGAGGAATAAGCAGACTCCCTGCTAAACAAGAAGCCCAATGTGGGGCTCAATCCCAAGACCCTGGGATCATGACCTTACCCAAGCACAAACACTTAACTGACTGAGCTATCTAGGTGCCCCTAAATATTTTATTTTTAAGTAATCTGTACACCAAATGTAGGGGCTCAAACTTACAACCCAAACATTTGAGTTTGTTGAGTCACATGTTCTACCCCAGAGATCAAGAGTCATATGCTCTACCGACTGAACCAGCCAGACACCTCATAATTTTACTTTTTCCTTTTTTACCTTTATTTTTATTATGTTCAGTTAACCAGCATATAGTACATCATAAGTTTTTGATATAGTGTTCAATGATTCATTAGTTACATATAACAACCAGTGCTCATCACCACATGTGCCCTCCTTAATACCCATCCCCCTCCCCCCTCCTTTCTACAACCCTCAGTTTGTTTCCAGGAGTCCAGAGTCTCTCATATGTTTGTCTCCCTCTCTGATTTCTTCCCATTCAGTTTTCCCTTCCTTCCCCTATAGTCCTTCACACTATTCCTTATGTACTGCTTACGAATGAAACCATATAATTGTTTTTCTCTGCTCGACCTATTTCACTTAGCGTAATCCCCTCCAGTTCCATCCACATCGATGAAAATGGTGGATATTCATCCTTTCCTATAGCTGACTTTTTTACCTTTTACTTACATTTTCTAATCCTTGAGCCTCAGGGTTTGGAACACCTTAAGTGGTTGAATAAGGCATCTCTAGGAAACTAGCTAGGCTCTGATAAAAATCGTAATTGGTGTTTCTAAAGCATATGAGTATATAGCTGTCAAGTCATAAGACTTTCCCATGATACCTTTGACATAACAACAGTCCTAAGTGTAGCACAAAGCTATGCTTTAAACTGGAACAACAACCTCAAATCTGACAGGGAGGATAATTTTGTAATTGAAGAGAACAATCAGAACATTGCAGTGTAGAAGGGTGGTTGGTTGGTTCAATAGCTACCAAAATTGAGACTTTATATTTTAGAGTATGCTAAACTTTCCCTGTGACCTAAAATCCATTGCGCTTATACCACAGTATGTTCTACCTCCTGATTCCTCTGTAAAGGATTCAAAAATTTCCCAAGCAAATTTAGTTCTTTTCCTATATTTTTCTCATACATACTTTCACAAATAACATAGAACAACATTATACAGTGACCATTGGCATATCCATTTCCCATTCAATTGGAAGGACCTTGAGGGCAGAGACACATTATTTTTGTCTTTAATTACCATACACCCAACATTGTGCCCAAGATAAATACTTGTGAAAGGAAAGCCCTTCAAAAACAAAGATGGCACCTTGGCCATCATTGAATTGAGCACATCATTCCAGCACCAATGTGCACAATGCATCTGTATTTGTGAAATTTACTGAAAGGGCACACCAGGAGACTAGCCCCAACACCTCCCAATATTAGATTTGTGGGGAAAAGAATAAATAAATCCCTAAAGTACATTCCTGGTTAAACCCACTCTGAACAGACCAATAAAACCCACTACTCTTGATCCAATACAGAAGAGATGGGAGCTGGGACTACAAGGAGCTGTCCTTGCAGTACCACCGCTATCCCCTTGCCAACATCTCTGTGTACCATCTCTGCCCCCAGTCAGAGCATTTTGTGTTGTTGTTCCTTGTTACTCGTTAGCCCCACAACCCGTGTTGGTGCCATGGGATGCAAATTGCCAGCCCCAACACAAACCCTGTCTCTGAAGAGGCACTTGGTTGGCAGAGTGAAAACACAGAGTAACGAGAGATGCCATCTGCATTTCCTACTACATAGCTCAATTAGTTGATTGATTTGTAACACTTTAAAAAACATTTTCTAGGCAAAGCAAATTAGGAGAGTGTTTTATAATGTATTCAGTTTAATTAAAACTGCACTAAGAGGAGTACTTTGCTTCTTGGTTTCAGAAAAAAATATTGTAAGGAAGTCACATACCATATTGATTTTCACTGCCCCCCCAAAACAGGAGTAAAATAACATTGCTAAAGGTTGCATCATCTAGAGCTGCACAAGTGTGCCTCTTTAAAAGGTTTTCCATAATTAGAAAGTAGAAGATTGAGTGGCAAGGGAAAACATTAGGGTACACACTTGCAAACTGGGGGTAGGTGGAAGGGGAAGCTAGTAGTATGCTCCAAATTTGAATAACCAACAACGCCTGCTCCTTGTGCACAAAAACACTTTTATTGTCAGAAGGGAAAAAGAAAATCTGCCATGTTCCAGATCAATTCAAAGACTTAATTGAACAAGTTAGAAAAGTTGAACATAGATGCCCGTCTTTACTAATAAGGTGAATGCAGAAACAACGTCCCAATATGAGACTTTCCCAAGTTTGGATAAATTAGGTGTTACTCCAACTCCCCTACTCACATCTCAGATTGTCCCTACCAGACGGCTTTCTCTGCCTTCCTGCTGGCTGTCGCATCACCAAATGTAAGAGGGCTTCCAAACTGTTAGTCATCTGATTAAACCCTCAAATTATTGGAGACATTTGCATGGGTAATTATGATTTATTTAAAAGCACTTTGTTTGCATTGCTCTTGTCTCAGTTTCTTTAAAGCCAATTACTGAGAAATTGATTGGATTGTTTTGATTTTTGAGATCATTTGGAACTTCAGAACACATCCCTTTGCATAATTTTTTGAAAGTAAAACCAAAACAAGACAATAAATGGAACAGCCTATGGAATTTCTGTATGTCACATCTTCAGAACTTCTGCAGCATGCTAGTAAGTGGTGAAAGTAGGAGGAACAGTCATAGTTATTCTTCAATACCAGGAAGACCAAAGTAGACAAGTTGAACCAACTGTTATTTGATTGAATCAGTAATATTTAAATAGGGCAGAGTTTCTTCTCGTTCTGCTTGCCTTCTGTTGGACTTCAGCATCCTCTGGGTATCCTCTGAATACCCAGAGGATGCTGGCAATGATGCTGTCCCATATCATAGAATATTCCTTTTCTTATCACTATTGTTTTATGATACTTCATTACTGAAATTACCTTGGAAAGATCAAAAACTGACCAGTGATATGAAATCTATCATCCACTCTAGGTAATAAGGTAATACCCCTTTAATGAGGACTGACTTCTCATCTCTAGCCCTTCCCAATCAAAGTACTGCCTTGGGCCTGTCCATTCACTTTTTATAAGCAATGGCATAAATTAAGCAGGAGGAATGATTACTACCCATTTCTTAGGATAGACCGTTGCTTAGAAAATATTGTAAACAAATACATGTATTTGTATTAATTTATTTAATTAATTAGTTTGTATTAATTTCTTAAGATTAATAATATTCTAGCTCACCTCCAAGTGTATGCCATGGGGAAGTACCCCAAAAAGGCATTTCAGACTAACACGTCCATGTGATTCAATTTTTAAGACTCTAGTCTTCCTACCTTTCCAAAAACAAAGATGGTAAGAGAAACCTCTGTGGGAACCCACTGATTCCATCAAGTGTGGTTTCATCAAATACATAATGGCTCTAAGCCAAAAAAGAAGAAAGACAATCTAGTATTTCCGATTTTAAATATTACTAATGGGACTGGAAGTAAAAATAATTGCTATTTAATTACAGAAATGTGTACTCCGACGCACAAATGCCTGATAGAGGATAATGACATTGGACACTGAAAATGTTCTGTGGCTGCTGGGAACATTTGACAATAATTTACATGTTTAATTGAGTTGCTGTGAAAGGCTCATTGCGCAATTACATGTTCACTTAGGTGCTCAAATAGATACTGAAAATACCTATGTTTCACTTGTACCTATTGCCCAAATGGCTGCTGCAAAAAATGTTGCCATTTACTTATGTGGGGGACTATACATATGATTGCACTTTACTGTGTGTTTAAAATGTCTTCTGCCCTTAGGTTTGATGGCTCAGTCTTGCTCTGAGCAATGCTGCAATGCACACTATTTATGGAACAATATTGCCCTCTGGCAGTGAGGCAGCCATTGGTTTTAATAACTGTTTTATGTCATTTTGACAGCTTTTAAACTAGTCACACCCAGCAGTTTAGGCCAGAAGGGAAACATCAACGAATGCCGGCAGGAGTTTTGTATTACAAAACGTGTATGTGCATTTATATTAGGAAAACGCTACAATTCTTGCCTTAAAGAAAAGCTGCATCCCCAAGAGGCCTACTGAGTTTTTGCCAAGTAAAGCTTAGAGAAGTGCAAATAATCGTGATGATATTGTCCTCAAAATACAAGCAGAGACCAGAACCGCTCTCCCTTTCTGAGACTCGTGAGCTGGAGTTCCACAAAGACAAAGTCTGAAAGCCCATGGCAGAGCTTCCTCCCATTGTGCATTTTGGAGATGTTCATGGGATCAACAAAGAACCACCGGGTCCTATCTGATCTTTTGAAATGAATCACCTTGAGGAGTGTCCAGGCTTTCCACGAACGACCAGGGCTGCTCACCGGAGCTAGAGAAGCCAAAGACTGGGAAGCAGCTGCCAGTTCCTGGAGGGTATCTCTGCTGCTTCCCAGCTACTTACTCAAAGCGAATGCCTCAAAAGAGCCAGGTGGGCTTTCCCAGCTGAGCTGGAATTACGGGGAGGGAGGGCTCTGCTATATTTAAACATGCAGCTTCCAAACAGCTGAGAAAGGCATAGTTCTGTAAGCACCCTCCTCTTCCAGCCCAGTGGTCATGGCTGAAAGCATTTCTGTGATCGCAGGAGGCAGCTCCAGATCTCATTTCCGTTGTTGGATCTGGAAAAGCAAGGCCTTGGAAGGAGACCCCAAGCATCTGTCATCGCTCCCATGAACTCGCTTCCAGCTACAGAATAGGTCATCCCTCTCTGGGGGCAGAGTTCAGAGAGACGGGCCGGGAGGACTCCTCAGGAGAGAGAAGAGTAGATAAAAGTAGCATTTTATGCTTCTACTTCGGGCACACACACAGGATTGCCTTCCACCCAAAATGCCAGGAAATATACTGCACACTGATTTTCAGCTATTACTTCCTGAAGGGAAGACAACAAGATTAAGAAGGGACTGTGCTTGCAATTATATTCAATAATGCCAAAATTAAAGATTTGGAAATTAAAATAAGATATGAAAAAAACCTCAAGAAGGATCATTACAGAGAATAGAAAGAGAAAATAAAGATGCTGGATTCAGAAAACCGAGTTTAAATGAAACCTAGAAAGGAATTTAAGACTCTTCCTGCATATACTGAAACAATCAAGAGTCAATTACATTAATTGAGTTATTATGTATAATTGTTTAGATTAAATGTTGATTTTTTTTTTTCTGAATTGTCCTTTTTTAAAAAATTAGTTAAGTTGTTATCATTCAAATTACAACATGGGTAGAAAAGGAGTAGATTTAGCTTATAGTAGAAAATTAAAACAATTACCTTAATTGTTCAAGAAATAAACAAAAATAGCTTCAATTATGCTCAACTAAGAAAGAAGGTTTATTTGCATCTATTTTAGCTGACTCAAGAATATGCATAACATGTATACCCACATCTTAGGGATAAAATGCCAGAAGAACATCAGGAACTGAGAATGAAACAGAGCAAAGGAGGAGAGAGGGTTGGGTGTAATATGGCGACATCATATGTCTAAGCCCATCCAACAGATAAGAAGCTAGAGCATCCCACCAGAGCAGGTACCATCCCCAGCCAACCATTCAAGCTCTGATCCTTCCAAGCAACCCATTTTCCAAATTAGCTTCCAAATGATTTCAAAAGAAACTGACTCTGAAAGGAAGACAACTCCTTTTCCTTAGTGAATGACTTCAGGAAGCTCTTTAATTTTTCTTCTCTGCATTCACTATTAAAAGCTCTCCTCAAAATTCTCTGCTTCAGCACTATGTTTCACTTCACAGAGGTTCTCCTTAGAAGAGCTGTGTGGGCCAGGAATGATGCAGGTCATAGGGTCTATAATTCTCACTTTGTTCTGTTGGATTTCCTTTTGTGGACAGAAGTGACATGATTCACATCTGGGAGCCTCCTCTGGGGAATAAATACAGTATGCCAAATGTGATAAAATAAAAGCCCCAGCTATTTCTAGGATTGAATAATAACAATGACAATAATGGTATTATAGCAATAACAAGAACAGTGATAATTAATTATTACTTCTTAGAAGATTCTGAAGGACTAACTACTATTCATAGATTATGTCTTTTAATAATCACAGAATTTCTTTGAGGTAAAGATTGTTGTTTCCTGTTTACTCAGGTGGAAAATAAGGACAAGGGAGGTTATTTCGGTTGCTTAAGGGGCAGGGCTAGTAAGGATGCAAACTCAGGTCTGTCTGCCCCAAATGTATTTTTTTATGACCTCAAACTACTTTTGTTTTTCTTGATTAAAAGAAAAATAGTCTGTGGTAGATGGCATTATCAACCATGAGTCTTAAACCTCCCTGAATCCACACTCTTTGCCATGAGACTTTGGAGATCCTCCCACTAAAAGAGCAGAGTTTATTTCCTGACTCTACCCACTTTGATCTTGGGTTTGGCCATTAGACTTGACAGTGGTGACATTGCCCTAATAGCTCTTAGACCAGGCTTTCATTTGGCTGTGGTTCTTCTGGCTCTCCTCTAGCTGCTTCCCATGGCTATGAGAAGCTAGCCTTGGCTAGCTTCCTCGTCCCAGGAGGGGTACAAGGGACAGACAGGACAGAGCTGCTCTGGTTGACCAGCTAATCAACCTCAGATGATGCAGAGATACATGAACACTAATAAATAATCATTGCTATCCAAGCTTTGGGGTGTTTTTAATAATTATAATGGCAACAGATACCCTCTTTATGGTCTATTTTGAAGAGTATGCACTAAGTGAATGGGTTCACATGCATGTCCACATACATCTGTACACATACCTGGGTATGAGCCTTACTGTCTTCAATTCAGATAACCATTAGATGCAAATAAATTTGTCATTATCAAAGGAGAGGAAGTTTCAGGGTTATTTTCCTTTAGAAAACCATAACCCTTTCATTTCCTTTTTGGTTCCCCCATTAAAAGCCAAGATGTTTTAAGATAGTTTAGCTGCTTAACTCTGGGTTTGGGCTTTGGTGAGTTTTTGATAACTGACACTTAACAGGGACCCTCTCCGCACCACTGACATATCTCAGTAAGAGGGAGGCATCTTGACCCCTGCAGGGCAGTGACAGTTCACTGTTCTCTGTCGAACCCCATCCTGGTTATTCTCAGCTGTAGGACTAACCTCGGGTGGTTTTGACTTTGAACCAGATTAGCAGTGATGAGTGAATGTGAATTGCGAAATAGCTTTGCAACATCAAAGTCTGCCATCAAGTGGTATCATGTCATTTTATAACATAAGACACTAGACAAAGGCAAAATGCCGAAAAAAAGAAAAATGTGCACACAGATATATTCACACACACACATGTACACAGACACACATTTAACAAGGCATTTGAAGCTGTTCTCAGATTGTGATTAGGTCAGAGTTCCTGCTTTGTACCTTTGACTTTTGGTATATTGACCTATCTGGATTCACAATGAGTATTTGATACAGTCAAAGCTACATTCTTGGAGTATAACTAGGTCTATAAGATGAACTGGATAACTGGCTTAATTTTGACAGAAGTCAGATCCAAATAATCTTGCCAAAAAAAAAAAAATATTCGCGGGGCGGTTGTTTTGTTTTTTTGGCTCAATGTTCTAGTTAACATGGCTTATGTTACCCCCACTGAGAAAAATGAATCTGGGTCAGTTGTTACAAACAAATACAAGTTGATATATTCAACTACTATAGTAGTTTTATTGTCAATTGATTCATCTGAAGTAATGTTTCCTTTTATAATTCATGAATAAAAATGTACATGTTATGATAGTTGGAACTCTGTGAAATATGCCCTAATTTGCTAATATCTAACTGGGAAATAAACATATTTGTATTTGATTTGGTCTAGATTTTTAGCAAGATTTTCATAATTTCAATAACATATTAATGAGTTTCATTTGTAAATGGGAAGACTCCAGGGTTTAGAACAAGATGTGTGCTTCTGTCTTGGTGGTTTGAGGGCAACGCACGGGAGATGTTCCCTCTGGAAGAGAGGCTGGAAGTGGGCGGTCAGTTGAAAAAAAAGGCTACTTCCATTTGCACAGAAGAGAAGCGCATGATTAAGAGAAGGCTGACCATACCATGTACCTCGTTTGCCATTTTCCCCTGTCAAACTTGCAACCCAATTAGAGTATGCAACCCAAAAGAGAGTCTAGTATTTCTGTTCCATTTTGAGTTTTCCTATGCTCTCTATCTCTATTCTCTATTGATCTGGTGAAGATGAACACATGGAATCATTAACAAATCCTGATTTGGTTTACTGTTACTTGAATATTTGTTCTGTGTTCACCTTTCCAAATCACATTGAAATCCATAGTTCTCTAAGCTACTGACAGATTTCCCCAATTTCTCTCTTTTCCCAGTATAGGCTTCTAAAACAGCCTCCAGAGTGATTTTTAAAATACACATTTTATCAATTTCTTACTCAGAACCCTTCAATGGTTTCCTAGCACCCTCTGAATAAAATCTAAATGTCACATCCCAGCCTACAATGACCTTTAAGATTTAGTCCCTGCTAATCTCGCCAATCTTTTGGGTTTGGTTTTTTTGTTTGTTTGTTTGTTTGTTTTAGGATTTATTTATTTATTTAAGAAAGAGATCAAGCATGGGAACAGGGGGATGTGTAGAGGGAGAAGGAAAGAGAGAATCCCAAGCAGACTCCCCACTGAGCACCGAGCCTGATGTGGAGCTCAATCTCATGACCCTGAGACCAAGACCTGAACCGAAATCAAGAGTCAGATGCTCAACCAATTAAGCCAACCAGGTGCCCCTCTCCACAATATTTTTTTCTTTCTGATCTCTGCCTTGTGTCCATGCTGACCTTCCTACAATTCCCCAAACATCCCATGTTTGTTCCCTACACTGAGCCTTTCACTTGCTGTTCCCTTTGCCTGGAATAACCAGTTCTTCCCCACCCCAGATCTTCACTGGCTTGCATTCTTACTTCTTTCAGGTTTCTTCTCAAATGTCACTCCTCAAAGAGATGCTCTCTGGCTACTTGATCTAACATAGCCCTCAACTCTTTTTATGTTCTTTCTTTTGACTTTTATTGCAATGCAACTGGCCACCCACTGACAGGCTGTACTTCTGTCTAGAAGGGTGATTCTGGATGCAACTGCTAGCTTTTAATACTTACTATCTTTTTAAACACAGAGAAAAGGGCTCCTTCTAGTTCAAAAGCTGAGCTCAGGGCTTCATTCTTTGCTGTTCAAATTATTATCCTACAGCCCCTCCTCTGGCTTCTCTTGTCTATAACAACTCAACTATGGACCAATGTGATTTCCACATTATACTGATGATTCCCCTATTTGCCAATGATGTGTGCCCTAATTTGCATTATGGAAACCCTCATTATAGCAGAGTGCATTGTATAGGTGTAAATGCATGGAAAATGGCTCAAACAAACTGGAAGGATGTATGCAAATTGATCATGGTAGGAAGGGAGATTTTTATTTTTCCATTCATTCTGCCTTCTATTACTCTTCACATACTGTTTGCAGAAATGTATGTGTTTCTTATGTTGAAAAGAGTAAACCAAAATTTAGTGAGACCCAAAAAGGAAATAAAATGAATATGTTTAAAAAGTAAGGAAGAAATATGACAAATAGGTGTATCACAGATTTATACATATGTATCTACCTTCATACATAGATTGGAAGGTGGACATGTAGGTAGGTAGGTAGAGCTCTTCTTGGCACAACTTCATCAAATATTCCTTCCGTGTTGCAGTGACAATCTATACAATACAGATATCTGTGCTTTTTCTACTTTCAAGAAAAGTAGGTATAATACAAATGTAGATACTTGTGTTTACACTAAAGGAGGAAAGAGTGGGAAAAGAAAATAAACATCATTTTCCTTTCTCTCTTTGAAAACAACCCTGGAAATCTTGGTGTATTTCTTTTGTGTGTTTCATTTGCCAGTTGTCTTCTTCCCCATAAATCATGTTTTTCAATGTGGGTCTCATCATTGATTTCATAGATTTAGAGAGATTGCCTAATTTTTGTACTGCCTGAAAATCCCCAAACTACTTTCTCACATTTCTCTCTAGAGCCTTCTAAAATCTCTTATGTTCTCTTTGGCAATTTCTTATGACACTTCTGACCTGGAGATCTATTTCTGAGAACCAAATCTCCAGCCATCACAAGTCACACTGGTCATGTCATTTCTTCTTACGGTTTCCACGTCACTGTTTAAGGCTTAGCATTCTTTCTTCAGAATAGGAACACTGATGATCTTTTATTACTTAGGTAACTGACTGTGATAATAGACAGTTACAACAATCCCTTCTTATTTGAGACACTGCAATAATTACCTTTCACTACATGACAAACCATCCCATAATATAATGAGAGAAGAAACAGATGTTTACATCTCATGATTCTTTGGGTCCAGAGGTCTCTCTACATGATGCCTGGGCTGGCTAGCCCAAGCTTGTTCACATTGTAGCAAAAAAGAGTCAGGCAGGAAGAGAGGACAGGCCCCAGTACACAGCCTCTGATTTCAAGTCTCTGATTCTGTCAGATTTGCTACCGTCCCACAGACCAAACCAAATTACATGTCCAAGCCTAGAGTCAGTGATGGAGCTCATCCACATATTCATGGGAAGAACTGCAAAGAATCTATATATATATATATTTTTTTAAATCTACCACAGCCACCAAAAATGAGAGGGTGACTTGTTCTCTTTTACATCGTAAAGGTTACAAATTAATACAAAATGCATCATACTTTCTCTAGACAATGTATAGTTACATTTTATGTGTTCCCTTCCTCCTTTTGTCAAGACTTGTACAGATCAATTCTGGGAAGAATAGCAGAGCCCTGTGGTGTACTACATTTTAAGGATATTGGTGACAATTTATTTACCCAGAATCCTGTCTCAGATTGTATAGTCTGGGCACTGCACGATCTAGGAGATGCTGTTCACACCATATTTGTAGTAATTTTGTATTTTCATTGCAATAATTTCTTAACAAATAATAGTTAAGTTTCTGGAGGAAAGAAGTTTTTTTTCCTAATTTCTAAAAAAGTGACTTTTTCCTTGTGACTTACATTGACAAGCCCATCTTTTTCCAAATGAAGGAGACTTATTACATGAATGGCAAGGAAGTCCTCGACCTACATAGGTTATCTTTAGCTGCTCATGTCTTCTACCTTGAAGTGCTTGTCTTTTTCTGATTTCTAAAAGACAGTCACCCTAGTCTTAATTGTTATAGATTGTGTTTGTTAATATTCATAATTACAGAACAAAAATTTCACAATTTTAAAGTATGTTTGATTTTCTAAATCTGGAGTTCTTTTTCTCTGGACTCCATTTTGTTTGCAGTTTATCACTAAATGATTTTTTCTGTATATATATTTATGTATATAAATATATACATATATAGTGAATCTATATACTTTAAAATATTAAAATATATTTAATATTTAAAATGATTAAAATATTAAAATAATAAAGTATTTTTAAAATATTAAAAATAATAAAGTATTGTCATGGCTGTGTAGATTAGTCAGTTAAGCTTCAGATTCTTGGTTTTGGGTGCCTGGATGGCTCAGTTGGTTAAGCAACTCCCTTCAACTCAGGTCATGATCCCAGAGTCCCGGGACTGAGTCCCGAATTGGACTCTCATCTCCACGGGGAGTCTGCTTCTCCCTCTGAACTTCTTCCCTCTCATGCTCTCTTTCACTGTCTCTCTCTTAAATAAATAAATAAATAAATAAATAAATAAATAAAATCTTTTAAAAAAAGAAAGATTCTTGGTTTCTGCTCAGGTTATAATCTCAGGGTGGTGAGATCAAGCCCCATATCAGGCTCCTCATGTAGCTGGGAGTCTGCTTGAGATTTTCTCCCTCTCCCTCTCCCTCTGCCCCTCCCCTGCTCATGCACACTCTTTCTCTAAAATAAATATAATCTTTTAAAAAAGTAATATTATTTTTAAAATTCTTAAATACATGTTTCTCTCTATATATTATATACAAATCTATTTTATACCTTCTACATTTTATATTTATATACATTACATATGTTTACATATAAATATAAATAGATACTTTTTTCTGCCTCTCAGTGGATTTCTCCTAATCTTTTGATTTTATTATTTTGGAAACTCATAACCCTCTATGTTCCTAGAAGTTGTAGTCTAGTGAAACTGGAAGCCTTACATGTGGGTTTGGAGATCTGGGATGTTCAGTGTGTTTCTATTTCCTGGAAGTGTAATGATGCATATTGTAGCTTATTTGAAAAAGTCAATTGTATATTTTAATACAGTTTGCTCTATTCTAATACAGAAACACTTCCTTACTGGGATTTTTTAATGCTGCATTTATATCATTTATTCCAAAACATTTATTTGTACTGAGAATCCTTTCAGAAGACTTTATAATCCTTAATTTTTATCCAGTTGACAAATTTTATTCAAGCATCTTTGGAAATTTTGATGTAAACTCACAGTGCAATTGTTGGATTAGGATGAGGTGGAAATAACTTTACAATTTATTTCTATGTTAACCAAGATTTCCTATCCTTTGGAATAGGTAACATAGTTAAATATTAACTTAGAATTAGCTATGGTATTAGGACTCATTGCAAAAAGAAAACAAAGCAATATAAAAACTAACACTGAATATACTGGCTTCCTTTGAAAGAGTCTAGAGCATTCTCAAATTTCTATTTAAGAGGGAATGTGCATAAAACAAGGCAAGTCAGAGAAGGTTTAAGCTTGGGCACCTGGGTGGCTCAGTGGGTTAAAGCCTTTGCCGTCAGCTCAGGTCATGATCTCAGGGTCCTGGGATTGAGTCCTGCATTGGGCTCTCTGCTCAGCAGGAAGCCTGCTTCCCCCTCTCTCTCTGCCTGCCTCTCTGCCTACTTGTGATCTCTGTCAAATATACAAATAAAATCTTAAAAAAAAAAAAGAAAAGAAAAGGTTTAAGCTTATTAATCTCATCCTGAGAGGGTGTTGGTTGTAAATTAAAAATACATTTATTTTTCAATGATAACTGGCTCAAATTTCCTAAAACGTGCAAGTTCCCAGGTAAACACACATACATGGACATGCTCACACACGTGTGTGCACACACACATATGTGCAAGTTTTATTTTTGCACTTGAGAATGACAATGGTAGGTTTATCTTACCCACAAGTAAAATAATGCCAAATAATGCCGTATAAGAAACTATCCTAAAACTCACTGGCTTATAGCAATGAGCATTTATTTATTTATTGAATTCAGGTTGGCTAGAGCATCTCTGCCTCAGGCTTGGTCTTGACCTTGGCTTCAGTCTTTGGGCTCAGTTCCACTCCATGTGTCTTATTCTAAAGCTCAAGACAAAGGACAGCAACTTCTTGGAACAACCCTTCTCATGGCGAGTAAACACAGAGCCAAGCCAAACAGCCAAGCATATTTAAGGCTTCTGCTCATGTCACATATGTTGACAGTTTTTGACCCAAGCAAATCTTGTGCTCAAACTCCAAATCAATGAGGTGTGAAAATGTATTCTATCCACGGGGGCATGGAAAGAGCCATAAATATTTACAGAACAATAATCCAGTATTTCACATTTACCTAAAAAATCTTATAAACGGAAATGCCTATAGAGACTGACAGGAACTATTTGAGTAAGCCAGTCTAGGTGGGGAACAAAGCAAACAGCAGAGGAAGACCCCATCCAAGAACATGGCAGAAACAAGAGCTTCAAGGATTACTGCTTTGTAGGAATTCCCAGGGAATTTCTGCCAAGTACTTGATTTTTTAGAAAGAGGGCATGGAAATTTATTACCTTATGTTAAAATGTTTTGTTTTTAAATGTTGGAAAGCAGTTTACTTTTGAAAAATTATGTTTGAGCTAAACAAAACTTGCCTTCAGACCAGATATAATTTGGAGTCTGCCATTTGCAACCTTTGACCAGAAGTCTCTTTAAATTACCAATACACAATCCTACAATTACACATTTCAGAAAGTTTTAAAATCTTTCCTTTGTGTTCAGCAACATCAAGGCCATCATTTCACTTTACCACAGGCAGGGTTAACATTGGTCAGATTCTTTGGCCTATTCCTCTGTAGATGTTTTCTAAAAATAAAATTTTTTAGAGAGTGCATATATAATGATACAATGTTCTATTACTAGAGAGCTACATAGTTTATGCAGTGCTTTCAAGTACTCAAATTGACTTAACCCTCACAGCAAGTGGTGGGGTTATCATTTTGCGATGAAAAAATCAGCTCCAAAAGATTGTCATTTTTTTCCCAAGTTCATAAGGTTAAGGTCATAGCAGAGGTAAGATTCTAGGTCATTTAGCTCTCTCTTTTTCAGATTAGATAATCAAGATCTACAGAACACCAAAGCTATTTTGACTACTGACCTGATTTTATTCTAATATTCAATGTATAGTAGAGTGGTGTATTCTAATATCTTCTATTTTAAGCATGTAAATCTTTCTTTGATGGAGAGCTAGTGAAGGCCCTACAAGATAATCATGATGTTGCCATTATCCTGATTTGTACTCTCAGTTACATCTGCTCTTGTGTCTTTAAACCTCATTCCTATCAGATGATTAAATAATGATTATCTTGTCTACAAATAATTGGTTTTGTTTTGTGGTTCCACTTGACCCCCCAGTGACATGATGCAGTTTAAGAATGTCACAGATGTCAACTTGTAAAGCAGAGAATGCTATTTTTTTAATCAGAGAAATATGGTGATTCTGTGTCTAAAACATATTCCTAAAAATGCGCAGACAGATTCTCCCACAAATCAGCTCTGTAATTCTCAGCTTTCACACCTCATTTTCTCTCGAGATCTAAGAAAAAGTAAGATGATACAAAAGTGGTGAGAATTCTGTGGAAAGATGACGTTTTAATCCAAGTTCAACTTACTAATTAATTAACCAATCAGATCAATCCCCTGTTAACTCATTCGAACAGTATAAGCTGTGTTGGCCAACTATATTGCACTGATTTATTCTCATAATTAATAGAACCATGCAGCATTCCAGTTACAGATTGATAATTGAAGCATTATAAAGTTGAAACAGTATACAAGTGTGTTTTCCTTTTCTGAAGATTGCTGATAAAAGCCATCCTTTTAGGAGATGCTGACTATATCCCCTCAATGATGAATAATACAAAATACTGAATAGATGTCATGAACAGTATTGCACTTGAGAGAGGTCACCATGAGTCCCAAAGCTAAGTTTATAAAATACAAAAGAAGAAGACAAAGGAGAGACACAGTTCCCATTTAAATTCCTTTGCCAGTATTTTGTGGCTGTTTTGTTCTTAATATCTCCCTTGGAGCAATGAGTCAAATGCCTTCCATCAAAGGAAAGCAATGGTGATATACATTTTGCACATAGTAAAATCTGTATGATTTCATAGCTGCTAAAAAGGAAAATATTTCCTCTCTTTCCCTCTCCCTGTGTGTCTTTAGTGTAATGAAGTAACTTCCCTTGTAGATCAAAAGATTCTGCCATTTCTCTTTCCATGTCTTTAGACATTTGTAACCTCCTGCTTTGAAACTTGTTTTGTATTTGGGGAGTTTTAATAGATAGTATTAACTGGTGCCTAAAGGGGGAAAAAGTTATATCTATGTAAAAGCAGTAAAGTTATAGGAAAGCAGCTAAGCAGTTCAAGGGAGTTATGTTAATTGCTCTTTCGAGATTCTTGGTCCCTTGTGGTCAGAGCCTTAGGCCTCTGGAATTCACTTTCTCTCAGTGACTCCATTTCGTTCCTTTTCCTGTGTATGCTGTGCCTTTTAGAGTTTTCCAGTTCCCTTCTCCTTTGAAATCTCAAAGGCTGTCCCCTGGAGGATCCACTTCTGAGCACTTTTGTCTACTTCTGAACACTTCCCAGAGATTCGGGAGTGTCAGAATTCCCAGGAGGGCTAGTGGAGGTCCACATCCTTCTCTTCATGCTGAGTGGTGAAGGGGAAAGGCTTCCGGTTCAGAGTGGATCTTCCTGGCTGGACAGCCAGGAGAAGATGATGGGACTGTGGCTAGAAGGGAGGGTAGCATACTTTATGGCCTCAATCTAGCATGTTCAAAGCCATCTCCTTGGGAAGAATTCCAAAGAGAATAAAGTTTCAGGGGGAAAAAAAGAAAAGAAGAAAGGTATTTTGTATGGGAATAGTGATCTGCCCCCCATCTGATTTCTTTTTCTTTTTTTTAATGCCTTATTTTTCCCCCACCTGTCTTCTGCAGGAAAACAAAATAAAACAAAACTAAAGTTGCACAAATGACTGTCTAAGAACAATATGACTATATAAATGTGACCGATTTGAACTGATTTTGAATTTGGCCCTGTTCATATATATATTTGAATTGATTTGTGCTCCAGTGCAAAATCATACAGGATAGTCAAATACTTTGGGAACTATGTGGCTGGATAGCAGAATGTTTGGCAAATGAAGGGGGGAAGTCCCAGAATGACCCCCAGATATCTTAAAGAGATCAGACTTTCTAAGAAGGGGAGATTATCCCTGAATAGACTGCCATATTTCTTGAACTTGAGAAAGATTAATTGGTACTCCAAACTAAAAATAAAATTGGCCTCTCAGTTGATGATTAAGATGACCCAGACATAAAAGAATGAATTGTAACAAAAGTAGGAAAATGTGGATAGTTTCACCCTGACTCACAGCCAAGTGGAAAGGCACGTACTTCTAAGTCTACAATTCCAGGCCTGGTATCTCAGACTTGAAGCCCTAGGTCCCTACAGACATGTTTCACTTGGCCGGCGTAAGTTTGCCTCCATTTCCATAGAATTTGAAAAACCAGATGAAGTTATTCAGTGTTTAACAATGTGATGTTTCACATAGAAATCCAGATTTCTGGCTTCTTTTGGACAACCTAGATACCCATGCCCAAGAACAGAATAGCAGCTACTCCTTTGGTAGCAGCTTATGCTCATCAGGTCTATATGGTCACATCCAATTCTCCTACTTCATCCCCCCGAGCACTCCCTGCATATATACATATACCCTCAAGTGTCTGACTCTTGGTACCTTTCACTTACCCCCCTGATTGCTAGACCATCATTGCTGGGCCACTGCCATTCTTATTGTTTACCAGGCACCCTCAACACTGTCCTTAGATGTTCTCTGTAGTAATGAGCTATGTTTACCTGTGAACCTTCTCTCACTCCAAGGACCAGTGGTCTACCTTAATGACTCCACTGTGAAATAATGGCTACTCCCTACATCAGCTCTCTACCCCAACGGGTGCTGGCCCTTTCTCATTGTGGATCCCAGCCTGTCATCTTGACCTTGCTCCAGGCCACTCACATGTCAAAGAAGTAGTTATTTAAATCAAATCATATTATGAAAAATTAAGCTGCTACACAGTGATGATACACATTGATGCTACTAATACATACACCTACAAGAGTTGTTCTCTTTCTAAACTAAATGACGAGAACACCTCTTTTTAAAAGTTAACACTTGCAGACCTGCCCAACAGCATCATATTCACTCCAAAAATAAATTTCTATTTCACAGGAGGTGGGGAAAAAAGGAAAACCAAATTTCATGTCTTGATTACTCAACAAGAGAGTGTATTGATGACTCGAGTTGTCCTGAGCTAGGTAGTGATTATGTTTAAGTGCCATAGAAGATTTTCTTGGAAGAGATTGCAATCACTATAAGTACTTAGCATTGCATTGCTTACATGAAAGGAATGCAACTGAGATGAAAAGAAACCTCCTTAGTATAGATTAGTTTGTCTATTGTCCATTAACTATGAATGAAAGTTGAAATTCAGCTCATTGTGATGCAGTGCTGGATTCTATAAAAACAATAGTCCTTGTTTGAAGAACTGCGGCAAGATCTCCTGAGATTTTTTTGCTGGAGTGGTTACTTGTTGAAGTTACAGGAATTTAAGAACATGATTTCTTCTTGCTACTGGCATAAATATGTTGTTATATACACATACGTATGTGTATACACATATCTGACTATACAGGTGGTAGGTGTGGGTGTGTGGGTGTGTTTCTGAGGCCCTCCTACTTCAAGCAGCATTTCCTCTTTTATTTAGTTTTATATAATGGGATTCCATGTGAGATAACACTTCAGGAGAAAATGCCAATAGCCATAAGCAAAATTTAGGAAAACTCTAATCTAGTCTGGCTTGCCTATTTTCTACATGGGGCAATAATACTAAGAGACATTATGGGACTTCTGCAAAGTCACCAACTGGTTGATGGTACAGCCAGGTTTAGACCATAAGGCTCAAAACTCCTAGTTGGATCTTCTTTGCACTCTATTGGCTAGTATTTATTAAGTGTTTGCTTTGTGCAGAAACTGTGCCACACCCTAATTATCTCAGTTAACAATCCCACTAATGCCATGAAGTCAGTATTATTCATGTTGGAGATGAAGATAAAAGTCCTCAGCGAGAGTAAATAATTTGGCCAAGGTCACAGAGCTAGAAAGTGCAGTCAGAATTCAAGTCTAGCTAAATCTTTTTTTTTTTTTTTTAAGATTTACTTATTTATTTTAGAGAGAGAGAGATCATAGGTGGGAGGGGAGAGGGAGAGAGAAACTGAAGCAGACTCTATGCTGAGCACTGAGCCCGACTCAGGGCTTGATGTCACCACCCTGAGATCAGGACCTGAGTGGAAACCAAGAGTCCAGCACTTAACCAACTGAGCCACGCAGGCACCCCTAAATCTAGCTAATCTGATTCCAAAGCCACTAACTGTTCTCTTAACCACTTCTATTTACCATCCTCATAACCATGCTTATCAAAGATGGTAAAATAGACCATAAAATCAAATTTTATATATTTTTACACCCATGGATGGAATAAAAAACCATATTCGATCATGGCATTTTAATTATATACTCTGTACTCTTCTGAATTCCATTCTTAAAGAATTGTCAGACTTGAAAAGATCAGCTTACTGAATCCAGAACTGGTGAGTTTAGAGCTAACAATTTTGCAGATCATTATGGAGACAGATTCCCATTGATCTGAGGAGATAATAAAGAACATCTTGGTATACTCATGATGCTGCCAATCAATACAGGGTAATGACAGTGAGCCATAGCCAGGAGAGTTGAGAGAATGGTACTTTCGAAGTGGAAAACAAATCCAACACAACAGTGTTTGGAAGAGTCGCAGATAAGGGTCTAGAAGGCACTATGCTTACCAACCCAATCTCTAGACAGTCTTAGAAGAACTTCATCCTCATTATACTCTCCTGAATATACTGCGGTAGATGCTGAGTTACCTCATTAGAGTCCCAATGGATAAGGATAGATGCTGCTGGACAGCACCATGGTAAATCCATCTCTCTGTTTTGACAAAGAGACAATTCAATCTCTCGAATTTGCTAAATGAAGGGTGATTATTTCATCCCCTGTTCAAAATGGCAAGAGGCCACTCCTAAAATATCTGGACCAACCCATTACCAGAAATGAACTATTACCCCACCTCTTGAAGTATTCATTCAGTTTGGCTTTGTCTGCACATAGGAAAGTTACACAGCAAATAAAAGTGTTTCAATAGCTAATATAGGTCTAAAACAAGTGACCAGTCATTTCAGATAACAATGTTCTTTAACTAAATGGGATACTCAGAATCCATAGGTGGATATAGGTTTGGGGTCAGTAGTGTACATACAGGGTACCAAGTACAAAGACCACTAGTGAGTTAGGAGCAGTTGTACATGTCATTTAGAATAACAAAATCAGGGTGCCTGAGTGCCTCAGTCCATTAAGTGTCTGCCTTCAAGTCAGCTCATGATCCCAGGGTTCTGGGATCGAGTCCCACATCCTGCTCTCTGCTCAGTGGGAAGTCTGCCTTTCCCTCTCACTCTCCCTTTGAGATCTCTCTCTCTCAAATAAATAAAATCTTTAAAAATAAAAAAAGGATAACAAAATCAGCTCTGGAGATGCAGATGGGACTTACAGAGGTGATATGAAATCTTCCAGATAAACACCATATTATTTAGTGCACAAAGATAATGATTTACTAAATGATACCTCTCCACCTTCTGTGCTGTTATAGGTAGATGAGTTCCTATGGCCCAGCTGGAGGGGACTGTGGAAGGAAAATTCATAATCCTTATCAATATGATCATTTGAATTATAATGATGAAAATATGTTGTAATTTCTAGCTCATAAAAATAGTGAGTGATTTTTAGATATTTTTAAAAGATAGTTAAAGGTTCATGTGTTGTGCTCCTCTATATTCAAGATGAACTGAAGAATTAAAGTGCTTTTAGAAGTATTGTTTAGTTTGAAAAGCATTTTTCCCAAAGTACTTAAGTATTAAAAAAATATATCTGATCTAATTTCCACTGTCTCCACATGATTCCATGAATATTTTCAGAACAACAGAGTTTACAACATAGTATCTTCTACAGGAAAAATAAGCTTATTTTTTTTTTCCATAATGGTTCCCAAGCTTAGATAATTCAACAGTAAACCCCATAGTACACCCCAGACATCACCAGCTGCAAAATTACAGCTAAATCCAAGTTAACATCAGGGCAGTTTTTGCTTCAAAGTTTTTGAGGAAACAGAGGAGGATTTGATGAGATTATTTTAATCCTTGATTGCATTTTATTCCCCACCATAGCCTGAAACTTAGCTGGACACCTTTTAACCCTAAACATTTCATTACTTAAGTTACAATGATTATGAAATTCAGAATGATAGAAATGAAGGAACTGTTATCTTGGGCAGTGGGCCAGTTCAACGTGAGAAGGGATTTGGTCCATCTTTCGTGGATTTATTCTCCCCAAGTATATTGTGAGAACCAATTTTATGTTGTATTCCTCTCTTCAGTCGTTCCTCCCACCTTTAGAGAAGGTTTCTGTGGATCCACTTCTTCAGTTCTCCCCTGGAAGCTTGGAGTTTTTCAGGCTTCTCTCCGGTATCCTCTTCCTATCTCCTCTTATCTCTTCTATCATTATCTGCTTCTTCACATGCTCATCTTCATTCATAGTTTTGAACATCATGCTTTTAACTCCAGATTTGCATCTTCACTCCAAATCTCTCCACCAACCTAAAGATCCCCAACCATTGACTTCATGGTTCCATTGAATATCCCAATGGCTCAATGAAGGTGACATTTCTGGAATTAAATTCATCACGTACCATATCCAAAATACATACCTATGTAGTGAAAAGAAGGGCCATCTGTACCCCAATGTTTATAGCAGCAATGGCCACAGTCGCCAAACTGTGGAAAAAAACAAGATGCTCTTCAATGGACAAATGGATAAGGAAGATGTGGTCCATATACACTATGGAGTATGCCTCCATCAGAAAGGATGAATACTCAACTTTTGTAGCAACATGGACGGGACTGGAAGAGATTATGCTGAGTGAAATAAGTCAAGCAGAGAGAGTCAATTATCATAAGGTTTCACTTATTTGTGGAGCATAACAAATAGCATGGAGGACAAGGGGAGTTAGAGAGGAGAAGGGAGTTGAGGGAAATTGGAAGGGGAGGTGAACCATGAGAGACTATGGACTCTGAAAAACAATCTGAGGGTTTTGAAGGGGCTGGGGGTGGGAGGTTGGGGGAACCAAGTGGTGGGTATTGGAGAGAGCACGGATTGCATGGAGCACTGAATGTGGTGCAAAAACAATGAATACTGTTACGCTGAAAATAAATTTTAAAAATTAAAAAAAAATACATACCTATGTTTTTTCTCTGTGAGCTGGTGAAGCTGCTACTTTCCCATTGCTAAAATCAGAACCTAAGATCTATATTTGATAGTGCCTCCTCTCTCACCAAGACCAAATCCCATCAAAGGCATTACATTAAAAAGAAGAAGAAGAAGAAAAAAGAAGAAGAAGAAGAAGAAGAAGAAGAAGAAGAAGAAGAAGAAGAAGAAGAAGAAGTCATCAAATTGGCCTTCTCTTTTACATTCCTTTTGTGATGTTCATATACTGTTTTGAAGACGAATGTTGAGAGACCAATTTGGGACATTTCTCTCCCACCATCTCATGCCCAGGTTGAGAAATAGCCTTTCAGCTGTTCTCGCTGACTCAATTTGTTGTCTGCCTTCTGCACTGGTCTTCCAAGCTGCCGCCAAAGGGATCTATGTAATATGAAAATCCAGCTATGTCTGCTGTCTGGTTCTCTGCATCAGGTAGAGGAAAAAGCCCAAAATTCTTAACATGGCCTAAAAGACTCTCATGATTTTTACCTCTCCAGCCTTTTCTGTTATCACTTCATTGTGTGGTCTTAATGATCTAGCCATATTGAATTTCTTAGAGTTTCCTGAGTGTACCACCCTTCCCTTTGCTTCTTTGCTATTGACATACGCCTCGATCCCTAAAACTATGGTCATGACCACCAGAGTACATATATCCCCTCATGAAAACCCAGTTCTCATATGTTCCTGGCATTTATAGACCATGTAGTTAATAATCTTTTCCTATGTTTTACATCTGTGTCTTCTAGGGGCTTCCTAGCCTACTATATTCATTCTAACTTACTGGATATCACAATATATAGATGTTCCTCAGCTTATGGTTCAACTTAATGATTTTTTTTTTACTTTATGATGAAAAAAAAAAGGCAACATGCATTTACTAGAAAACATTCTTCCAGTTTTGAATTTTGATCTTTTCTCAGACAAGTGATATGCAGTATAGTACTCTCTTTTGATACTGGGCAGAGGTGGTGAGCTGCAGCCCCCAGTTAAGCCACACTGTCAAGAGGGTAGACAATGATCCTCTGACTACCATTCTGTACCTGTACAATCATTCTGTTTCACTTTCAGTCCAGTATTCACAAAATCGCAAGATAACCAACACTTTAGTATAAAATGGACCTTGTGTTAAGTGATTTTGCCCAATTGCAGACTAATACATGTGTTCTGAGCATGTTTAAGGTGGGTAAGGTTAAGCAGTGATGTTTGGTAAGCTGGGTGTCTTAAGTGTATTTTTTATTTACAATATTTTCAACTCGCCATGGGTTTATCAGGAGGTACCCCGTTGTAAATCTAGGAGAATTTGCACAATGATTTGTGCTAGCTTCCTACTAGACTGAGAGCTTCTTGGAACTATCTTTTTCATCCATTTCCTTATCTCCAACAGTCAATGTGATGCCTTTCACATAGTAAGTGCTTAAATGATGTTTGTTGAGTGAATAAATGAATGGGCTATGCTAGGCCATTTAACACACAGAATGTTTTCTACTTTCACTTTGTATGAGACAAATGGCATCTTTCTGGACTCTGTGTGAAAGTGATATCATCAGTCTACTTTACAGGTAATGAAAGGCTCAGAGAAGTTCCATAAGCTACTGAGGGTCTGGTCATCTCTCATTAAGTTAATTTTTTTTTTCCCTGCATGAGCTTAGGAGAGTTACTTGACCTGTTTGTGTTCTATTTTCCATGGTATAAAATGAAATAACAATAATATCTGCCTCCCATGGGTGTGATGATCAAATGAGTTATTACATACGAAAGCATGCAGAATAGTCTTGGCATGTATTAAACACTCACTAAGTTTATGGTCAGGAGTATCACTAATATCACCTTCAATGAAGAAGATCAGAATTACCAGATACATTTTTCCATTACCATTTAGCATGTTGTTTTATCTAAAAAGCCAGATGATTGGTTGTCCAAACTTCTTTTCTTAGGCAACTCCTAATGATAATCCAGAGGTTTGAGGATCCTGAAGAAATAGAATATATATATATATATATATATATATATATGTATTTTGTCATGTAACCCTGGCATTACCACTTTGGTATATGAGTATGAAATTAAGAAGAGGGATGAGAGATCAGAAGTGCAAACCCAAGAAATTCAGCACTTTTTTTTTTTTTTTTTTGAAATTCAGCACTTTAATATTAAACGTCCACCTGTATTTTAAGTGTTATTAACTCTGGGAACCCCTGGCAAAACTATATTAAAGGTTAAATAAAGTAAAAGTCTCAAATACTTGTGCCATATATCTGTTTATCTCTCTGATAGATTAAAACATTGTTAGATGTTTTCAATAAGCATTTTAGTACAATCAGAGGAAGTGACCACCAGAGAAAGAGTAGAAAGAAAAGTAATTTATGTCTCTCATGTGCTGTCTTATAAAAGGACCTTAATTTTCTGGAATAGTATAAAAGTTCTAGGTGCTGATAGTTCTATACAATCCAATCAAACCAGGATTAAGGAGCTCCGAGTAAAAGAAAAAGGCATAAGAGCAAAGAGAATTGGGGAGGAATGAAAGAAATACGCAAGTAGAAATAACACAGGGACAAGCAGTAATGATTCAATTTAAGCCAATCCTTTAGTAGCCATATCCCACGGGGATCCTGGGAGCTATCTAGGGACTTAACATTATTATTCAGAGAACATTGAGTTAACACCATCCTTATTGTTGAAATTCTCCCTGGAGTTGTTTGCATACACCTTGATATTGATGCTCTAAAAAGCTATTATACCTTGTATGTATTAAGTTGCAAAAGCTAAATTGGAGGTACTCTTGAATTTTGATTCAGTTAAACAAGAATTTTGTGTTTGGTGCCTCAGTCCTAAGAGTGGCTCAGTGGTTCATCCAGGAGTTATATGATATTTGGCTAACAAACTGATATGAGCTGTCCACCAAGATATTTTACTTTGTTTCATTTAGTGTGGTGCTGAGAAACCCCAGCCAACCCCTGTTGGAAAAGGTTCCCATGTATCCAAATAACAAGCAGGGTCAGAAAAAAGTGTCTTCAACCAATGGCACTTAGAGGTATAATAAATTGGCTGGTCAAAAATCAATGACAATCTCAACCCAACTTGAGGAATTTGATTTTTCTTTTCCTCCACAGTTGGTGGGGTCTAAGGATAAAGCTCAGAAAAACAGAAAGAAGTCACATCTCCTGTTACTTCTTCCCATGAGAATTTCTCTGTCAGATAAAGAAATAAATCTGTGTGACTTGCACTATTGTGGAACATATGCCAAGATTTTTCCACAGGAATCGCCCCAGAAGCCATTGCAACTGTTCCACTTTGTATGCGGGGAGATATTTGCTCAGTCTGTTGATAGCTTGTATTGCTATGTACTGCTCTACCTGTCTTGTAAGACAAAAGGGAAAAAGGTAATTTATAAAGCATTTTGGCACAGAGGAACACAGAGCATTTAGCGCAGAGAAGTTGCTCCATTAGGAATTTTACCTCTTGTGAAATTATATATTTTAAAGAAGTATCTCTCATCCCAGAGAATTGGCCTCTGAGCATAAATCTGTCAGTGAATTAATACTTAAATTACATTAAGTACCACTGTAATTAACCAATAGTTTATATCCTAGCCCACGTCTGCCTTCCTATATAGAGTCTAGCAGGGAAGATACACATTAAACAAGTAAACAGAAAAGTAAGTATTTACTTAGGATTCTGCTGAGTGTTCCAACAGGACAATGAACAGTGCTGCCACAAGAGAGAAGAGGGCCTTACATTAGGTTTACTGTTCGTCTCTGAGGAGGTGGTTTAGCAAGTCCTAAGAGTTGAGAGCATGAAAGCGCAGGGAGAGCAAAGGAAAGAGAATTGGCAAAGAATAAGTCATGCACTGGACGCATGGTTGGAAAAAGCTGAGTAGGGAGCTGGAAGAAGCTCACTGTGGACTAGTGGGGAATAAAAAAGAAGAGCGGGAGGATGTCATCCTGTAGATAGCCAAGGTTCTATCATGTAGGACCTTGAGAATACAGTGATTTGAGTGGGTGGAAGCAGGGGAGTTAAATACCTGACTGCCATTTTAAAACATCATTCTTGAATTTCCAAAGATTAAGGGGGAAATAGAAGCCCATTGGGGGGGTGCTGTGGTATTTACAAAGAAAACAATGATGCCTCATGCTAGAGCAGTGTCCACTGACATAGGGATAAGTAGGACAGATTCAATCTGCATTTTGGAGAAAAAATTGAGGGATAATACTGAGGAGCTGAACATGAAGGACGCAAGGCTAAGGAACATCTCAAGAATGCCTCTTGGGTTTCTGGTCTGAGCTCCTAGGTCTGTGGTCTGGGTAGCTAGTAGATGGTGACTCCATTGACTGAGTTAGGGAAGATGTTACTTATACCCTGAATTCCTTGAATGTATTCCTTTCCTTCTCCCTCATCTTTCCACTCCTACTTTCTCCACCAAATTATCTTTTCATGTTTCTTCTGTCCAACAAATAATTGAGCAAAATTAAAAATAAGTTAAAAAATTCTGAATTATAAACACAATGTATACCCAACTAATTTACTCCTTACAACAAAACCTAATGGGAGAGATCCTACTTTACAAGTAAAGAATATGGAGACACGGAGAGCTTAAGCAACATGCCTAAGGTCATATACAGCTATATAGCAATTGTGGGAAAAAGCAAAGCTTTACCTTTACGAAGTCACAGTCTAATGCAGATGGCAGACTTATAAACAAATAGATACAGTGAAGTGGCAAAACTGTTGCAATAACTCTATCTATATGATCCAAGTAGGGTGCCTGATCTAGTCCTGGGCAGATACAGTCAAGACAGCCTTCCTGGAAGAGATGGTATCTGAGCTGCACTCTGAAGGTGAAAATTATGCAGGGGAAATAAGTGAGAGTAGAAGTGAATTAAAGGGACACAGAGGCAAGAAATATCATGGGGCGGTGTTGGAGGAAGAACAAGTAATTACAAGGTTAGAGCAGAACAGAGAAATATACTGCAGAGACAGATTAGAGAGAAGTCTGAAATTTGTAGTTGAGGGTGTAGTTGAATTTGCATTTTAATGTAACTCTGCTGACCATATAGATCATAAATCGGAGGTGAAATCGAGTCAGAAGTCTAGGACTCCAGGTAAAAGTTTTTGTTTTTGTTTTTGTTTTCTATTGGTGCAAGAATAAGAAATGGTATTAGGAATGAGGAAAATAAAAAGAATTTAAAAATTAAAAGCAAAGATTTTATTTATTTATTTGACAGAGATCACAAGTAGGCAGAGGAGGAGGAAGCAGGCTCTGTGCTGAGCAGAGAGCCTGATACGGGGCTTGATCCCAGGACCCTGGGATCATGACCTGAGCCAAAGGCAGAGGCTTTAACCCACTGAGCCACCCAGGCACCCCCAAGAATTTGAAAATTAAATGAGAAAGTACATATAAAGTACTTATCCACAAGCTCGTATATGCTAGTTACGTAAGAAATGTTAGTTTCAGATATTTGTTGTTACTTAACAAACCACTGTAGAGCTTAGCAGCTTACTACAACACCTATTCATTATTTCTATTAATTCTGTCTGTTGGGTGGGCTCTGCTGAGAAGTTCTTCTGTTCTATCACAACAAATGGAGTCACTCATGTGGCTACATTCACCTTGAACAAGGGTAGGGTTGGAAATCCAGAAACAATGCCTCTTCCTCGAAGGCTTCTCTTTACGTGGCTTCAGTTCATCCACTGGTCTAGCTTGGACAACATGGAGACTGAGATCTGAGAAGGACAGGGTGGAAGCCGGCAGTCCACTTAATGTCTGGTCAGGGAAGTCCTAGAGCCAGGCTGCTCCCACCTTCTAGATGGGTGGAACCAATAAAATAATAATTTTATTATTACATAAGAAAATATTCCCCAGTTTATGGGAAAAAGGAAATGCAATCCTCCTGATAGTAGGAGCTACATGGCAATAGAGGAATTGCCTCCCATGGCTGGAAGGAATTGTTGGTAACCACATTTTGAGACCGTCCACTGCAGTATCTAAGATTAGCTAATGCCAATTTAATTCTTCAAACAGTATTCTTTGTTTTTATTTCTTATTACAGTCTCTCTAACTCTGCAGATTCCCATTGTGTTTCATATGATGTCTTGCTAGCTTATCTTTCATTGAGCCCATGTTTTAGGGTTTTTTCCCCTTAATTTCCCAGAGGATGCAAAACGTTATTTTCTTCTTTGGAATTCTCAATTCTTCAAATTTATGCTCTTCATTTATCATCTATGTTCTTTCTTTTTAATTTCCTTTGTAAGCTACTAAATGTTTTCAAGCATGCTGGTATATGCATATGCCTGCCCATGTGTGGCTTGCTTTTATTTCTTGACAGACTCTTAAGCATGATAGGTCTATACAATCTAGCTGTGTCTTCCATTTGCCTAGTTGGGCTAGATTCTCTTTGAGACCAGGGAAACTGGAATTTTTTTTTCCCCTTTGTCTGAGAAACTTTAAGTCTTAATATTGAGGATCGTGGAGGTTTACAATCAACAAAGTGGAAAGGCAGCTACAATCCCAGCTGGGAAATATTTTCTCTGTATGGTTTTTGTCATGTCTGTCTTACAAACAATGTATCAGGAATTTTGTTCACTGGACCTAGTTTGTATATGCATCCTATGTGTTTCTCACTATTTTCATGGTGAAGTTTTTACCTACCAGTTTGAGGATCCATAGGTCCTTTTGGAGGGTATTTACTCCAGTTAATTAAAAGTCTCCTCCCAATTTAGTAACTGATAACAGTTAAAAGTCATGGGAGAAAAAAAATTCCATCATCTTCTATTCAGTGATGTCTTAGGTGAGGCTACAATTTATTATGCAAACTAGGATATTTTGTAGAATAAAGGGGCATTGCTAATATAACAATATATCAAAATAAAACAGGAAACTAGGAGTGTCTCAGGAAGAGCGAGTTGTACGTGGTGTCATACCTGGAGCCATGGCAGCCAGTGTGTCCCCAGTGTCCCATCTCTCCCCTCTCCAAGTTCAGATTGAACTCCCCTGGACCGATAGGATTTTACCTCAGTGAGAGGAGGATAATACTGCTATTACTGGTAGAAGCTAAGCTGAAGAAAATCTACTTCAGTTGGACTCATGCTTTTTCTTTTCAACTCATGCTGATGTTGATCCATATTAAAAAAAAAAAAAAAAAAAAGGCGGGGGGGGGTCCAAACCTGCTACCTATGTCTCATTTCCTGACCCCTTCAAACACTGAAGATATTGAATATCATACTTCCCCTTTTCAAGACTTCCTGCCTTATTCCCTGAGAGAAAGGTTACTTGTTTTTTGATCCTTCATGCAATAACCTCAAATGTCAACTTGGTAGCAGGTAGCTAAGCATATAAAAATTCTGGTGGACTATGTAGCTATTTTTAACGTGTAAGATCTCCCATCCCAACACACACATATTGAGAAGCACTGTCCTCTTCAATGTAACAGAGAGGTTATATTATAATATGCGCCTACTAGCTTGTTTCAGGATCCAGGAAGGTGAGCTGTAAGGAAGGACTTTTTCTACCTTAATCTTATATGATATGAATGACATCTGAGTAAAATTGCTTTTTATTTGAGGCCAGATGCCCCAATGAACCAAGTCACAAAGGGAAAAAATTTATAGATCGTGTCATTGATGCACATTTGGTCCCTATAATAACTGTACATAAAATAGTTCTTGATTACATTATTTATTACTTGGTAACATTACTCATTTTTATCAAAGGATTACACAAGAGCTTTATTATTATTATATCTCTTATTTAAGCTGACTACTATTGTAAATGAAGTTTACTACTATCTGATCATCCTCCTCTGAAAAGTTTCTGGTTTTTTTTTTTTTTTGGCAAAAGAAATAGTAGTCAAAGATGACTCATTCACTGGCAGACGGATAGACAATGAATAGATAAACAAAAAAAAAATATGTGATTAAACAAAAAAAGTAAAAATCTTAGTGGTAGACTCTAGATGGTATAGATGTGTTCACTGTACAATTATTTCAACTTTTCTGAGTGTTTGGAAATTTACATAATAAAATATTAGAATACAATTACTTAGTATTTCAATTAAAACTCATGGAGTAAAGAGAATTTTTGTTGTGCTATCCTGGTTCTGACCATCTCTTCCAGCAAGGTCACTAAAAGTAGTTGGGACAAATGTTCCAAACACAGAAACCCAGCACAAATTCTGAAGATCTCACAACTGCA
This sequence comes from Lontra canadensis, assembly GCF_010015895.1. NCBI lineage: Eukaryota > Metazoa > Chordata > Mammalia > Carnivora > Mustelidae > Lontra > Lontra canadensis. The sequence goes on from NW_022631010.1 coordinate 17,809,279, forward strand.
ATGTGCCATGGGGTCCAGGAGGATGTGTGAGAGTGCAGAACTGACCTTTACCATCTTGGTCCTCTTGACACCAGGTGTCATCCTGAAAGACAAACCTAAAGATTCCTTACCTGCAGTTACAAAGTCTCAGGTCACTAATATGAACCAGACATTGGTAGGGGAGAAAAACCATACTGAGCAAACTGAACAGAGGAAAAAAAGAATAATAAGTGTTGGGTAGGGGCAGGGAGTGCCCCCGGTGGGGTACAGATGAGTAATTTCTATTCTATAACTAGATATTTAAGCTGAGGGATCTTCCCTGAGGTGCAGGGTATGAGAAGAAAAAGAGGCAGTGAGTGTTAGAACAAACAAAGCACAGAGGGCCCTAAGCCAGAGTTAGCTGGGACCCTCACTGATACAGGCCCCTGGGTCTCTAACCCACCAAGGAGCAGCTGCAGATGTCCCATCATTTCCATCCTGCCATCCTCTCCCTTCATGCCTGATGCCATGCTGCACAAAATAGCCACCCAAATTCAGAAATGAATAATATTATGAGACCTATCCAAAAGACAAAAGAGGCAGAGAAGAATGAAAATGGAATTAAAGTGTATGATTAAAAGCAGATAAAAATCATACATTATAGGACTCACTACACAAAGAAACACCAGGATATTTAATAAAATAGTTCTTCATATTCTCAGAGTTCCAGGTATCATGTTTTACCAAAAACAGAGCTCTAAGAAGAGATACAGTCAAATAAAAAGTGTTAATATTTCAAAGCACAAAAACAATACAGAGATATGCCACATTAAAAATAACAAAAAGAAAAGTTAAACTAAAACTTGATAAAGAATAGGGTGAGGGGCACCTAGGTGGCTCAGTCCGTTAAGCGTCTTTTTGATTTTGGCTCAGGTCATGATCTCAGGGTCGTGAGATTGAGTCCTCAGTGAGGTACCATGCTGGGCATGGAGCCTGCTTATGATTCTCTCTCTCTCCCTTTCCTTCTGCCCCTCCCCTACTCTCTCTCAAAAAAGAAAAAAAAGAAAAAAAAAAGAGAGCGAGAGAGAGAATAGGATGTTTTCTATATTTAACAATATAGAAAAAAATGAAAAGGCAAATAATTCTAGATTAGGTGATAGAGAAAACAGTCAAAAGATAACCAATATGTGTGTAATTGATGATGCCAATAACATGTAGAAGAAACAATATGCACCCAAATATAGAATGAGAAACTATGAGGTGGAAAAGATCTTAGTTTTTAAGGAAGAAAAAATACACAGTGTGTTCCAGGAAGAAATTGATAAAAATTATTAATAGCCAGGCATTATAATATTGAAATGACTGAACTACAAGGAGAAAGAAAACAATTACATTTCTTATAAGCAGAAAAATTCAGTTAGATGAGATGCTCGAGACACTGTTTGATGCCAGAAGAAAGTCAGTCAATATCTACCAGGTTGCAAGGAAAGAGATTATCATGGGAAAATTGATAGTTCTCAATGTCCTTTGAATATAAAGTCACAAAAGAGACCATCTCGAGCGGGTAAGAACTGAGGCAGTAGAGGTGCCTTGTGCCAGTCTTAGTGGGAAGGGCAAGAGCACATGAGAAAATGAAATTTGGCCAGCTAATAGAACTTAAATCTTGGAAAAAAGAGATCACAAAGGAAAAAAATAGTGTCAATAAATATGTAAATAGAGAAGGAATATAAACAACAATTGGGATTATACTTTTAAGTTACCTTGAAATTATCAACATTTGAGACTTTGATATTTTACCTTGAAAATACCAACATTTGAGACTTTGGCAATAAAAAATGATATAACTCAGAAGAATTTAAGATGGAAAACAAACTGTGGGTGAATATCTGCATCTCTCCTAGTGGGAATAAAGAAATGTTTTCCACCATTGGAATATGTATTTTATAAACACATATTGACTTCAACTTTTTAAGGGTTTTAACTAATCTTTTCTCTTGGTTTACTTTTTTTTTTTTTTTAAAGATTTTTATTTATTTGACAGAGATCACAAGCAGGCAGAGAGGCAGGCAGAGAGAGAGGCAGAAGAAGGCTGTGCGCTGAGCAGAGAGCCCAATGTGGGTGGGGCTTGATCCCAGGACCCTGGGATCATGACCTGAGCCAAAGGCAGAGGCTATAACCCACTGAGCCACCCAGACGCCCCTCTTGGTTTACTTTTTAATTTGAAGAGGTATTTGAAGAACTGTTTTGTGCCACAGAAATATTGTATGAAGTTCAGAGAGTCCTTTAGTTTAACTTTTTCCTTACTTGAATCTGACTTAAATTTGTTTTGTGCATCTAGGAATGGCGCTTCCCATTCACCTGCTCCCCCGTCCAGGCTCTAGGTTCTTGGGTTGGTCCAAGAAAGGATTCAGGGCCAAACTTGGAAGTAAGCAAGAGTTTCATTGCAGTTAAAATGAAAGTACACTCTCAAGGTGAGAGAGCTGGCAGGCCCAGATGGTGCAGTGGACCAGAGGTATGGTGCTCTCTGACTGGGGTCACCTCCAATTCCCTAAGGGTCTCCTTCCACAGGTCTGGAAGGAGGCAGGTTTTTGGTCCTATATGGCCCTTATTAGAACTGTCCTGGCAGCCCTCCCCTGAAAAGAGAGTCAAAATCACAATGTAAAGGGATCACAATGAAACTATGGGCAGTTATAGAGAGGAAAGCATGCACGTTCCTTAGAATTCCCCTCCCCACCGCCCCCTGCCCCAATCAGCTATTGAAAAGGTGGTTTCCACCCTTCTTAACAGTCAGAAAGCACCTGTTCCCTGTCCAAGTCTAGCTGACTGCATACTCCATCACAAAAGCCTAGAAAACTCTATGCTGTGCTGTTTACCATTGGATGGTGATGGCTATTTCTGAATGTAGACATTTGTGTTATATATATATATATATATATATATATGAATATTTATATATATTTTTTACTTTTTCGAATTGATTTTTTAACAATGTGTATCATTTTTCAAAAAGAAAACCACAGTCACATTTCTTTAAAAAAACGACGTGATCACTTCTGTTCATGTGAACAAAGGCACAGAAATAACCTGGAGGATAATTCTCTGATCCTTTCATCCCTATGGGCAGTTTATCTGTTGCTTTGACTGGATGGTCATCTGTGTTGACCATCAAGACAGTAAAACCACTGGAGTGATCAATCCTGTTTACTTTCTGGTAGCTTAGACACCAATGGACTGGTTTGTTTTAAAAACTTGGAAAACACCTGGGAAATTTATGAGAAATGCCACATCTTACTGTCATTGCTGAGATGTACAGGTTGTTTTTGGATTTTTTTTGGTAAGTTTTAAGGCTGGCTCCTGATTCCCAGAGCCATAGGGGCGGCTTTACAACACCTTACAGTATTGGTCTTCAAAGCATAGAGCTCCTGAGAGTTGCTCTGGAAGCTTACCGGTGTTTCTTTCTATGAAAAGTTATTTAAAGTGGGATTCAAAATGTTTGTAAATTGAGTTACATTTTCACATGATGACCTTCTCACCAATGTATTTGTGTAATTTTGATGTTAGTGGATTTGGTTTGTGTTGTTAAGGTAGAAAAATGTGTTGCTGCAAGGTAATTACTATAAAGCTATTTAATTATTGATTTCTCCAACATAGCAGGGTTGACATTTTAGCAGATATAATGAAGGAAAAGACACGCATTAACAGAATGAGAATGGAATAAACGCACATTTTAAAGGGAGACATGATTCATTTTAATATATATGCAGTAATTATCCAGGAAGTGTGACTGCTTTCTTCATAAATGACATTAACTATTCAAATCAAATGACAGAACTATAATATGTAAGGATATTATGCGGATGTTCAGAACTCTAGCATCGGCTAAAGGATACATAAAAGCTTCATGTTTACCAATGTCTTTTTTTGTGTGTTGTGTTTCTCTTCATTACCCTTTAACAAAAGCATGCCCTGTGTTGAAGTATTTATCCTGGCTTGTGCCTCATTCTTCATGTAGAAAAATAGATCCTTGCTTTACATATTTCTCTAATAGCTATAAATAAATGCAGCTACTTCTCTCCCCTGAAAGGAACGACTTTGCATTTTAGACTGAATGGAAAAGACCAGCCCGGGACACCTAGAGTTCTCAGCCTTGCTGAGTCCTGACTTTCCATTCCTGGTTTATCTGCCTTTTTGATTTTGAGCCACAGCGAGTATGCATCTGACTACATGGTAATGAGGCCTTAAAATGACAAAAAAAGAAGTGCTTACGCATCCAAAAGAGTGTTAGCTTCTAAAGAATAGCCTTTGGTGAAAACATGTTTTGAACCATCTTTTGGATGGCCTTCAGAGTCAGTGTGTGACCCACAAGAAACAATGCCTCATTTAATCGCTGAGGCATGTGGTTATTGACGTAACATTGTATGACCATGCTGGTCAACCACCATATCAGGCCAGCTTTGTTCGAAATAATATTCAGCCATTTTTCTGGCTTTACAGCATGAAACAAAGGAGAAAGATCTGCCGCCAGTTAGATAGTTCAAAAGAATATAATTCAGTTTCTAAAGAGAGTTCCCAGAATGAAGTTTCAGAAGTATGCTGAGACATAAAACACTATTTTGCATCTAAGGAAGAAGTTGGATATAGAGTAACTAGAAAAATCAGCAGAATGAAAGGACAGCAAAGATAAAAATGAAAATAAGGGATTAGAAAACGGAAAAGTATTTCCAAGTTGATGAAGGACTCTACGTACTCTTTTGGAAACGCAGGATAAGGAAGGAAGAAAACACAAATAGACAACATTTAAAATGGCATGAAAACAGTAACATCATAAATTTAAATAGAAATGACAAAATACAATAGTCTTACTTTTTATAATCTTAATACAATCTTATTAATGTGGGGGCAAAAATATTAAATATCAGGAAACAATATTAGCTTGCTAGAAGAATATTACATCATTTACCGAGAATATGCATTTCTCAAATATCCAACATTAAGTTTAATGGTAAAACATTATAAGTTTCATTTTCATATCAAGAATAAGATAACAGGGACGCCTGGGTGGCTCAGTGGGTTAAGCCACTGCCTTCAGCTCAGGTCATGATCCCAGGGTCCTGGGATCGAGTCCCGCATCGGGCTCCTTGCTCAGTGGGGAGCCTGCTTCTCTCTCTGCCTCTGCCTGCTTGTGTTCTCCTGTGCGCGCGCCCTCTCTCTCTCTCTCTCTCTTTCTCTGATAAATAAAATCTTAAAAAAAAAAAAAAAGAATAAGATAACAATGTTTACTCTCCCCACTATTAATATTGTTCCAGAAATAAATAGCATCTATAATTTGACATGAAAAATAATAATTAAAGGTATAAATATTGATATGGATGAAACAAAAATTACTAGTTGCTGCTTATGTGATTGCATTCTTAGTAAATCCAATAGAATCAACTGAAAATGTTATAAAACAATTAGTTAACATATAAATGTCACGAGGAATAAAATCATTATTTCATCTTTTCTCTTTTGTCAACTTAACTATACTGAAAAAATAGATATTTTTATTTGCATGAGTTTTATAAGGTATCATTAATTTTATTTCCTCTATATCTATTATTGGTCCATTCATATTTTTAATGTTGTATATTTGTGTCCCCCCATTTTATTTTGCTTAATTTTTTAAGCTTTTACACTCTTCTAATCAATTTTACTATTCTTTTTATTTCTAATTTAAAAATAATATTTCTTGTCACTTTTCTTTTGATTTCAGTCAAGGTTTTCAGTGACTATTTTTCTAAATTCTTCTCTGGGACCTCAGTGGTCTCTCTACTGGCCAAGGTATTCCTAGAAATTCATATTTGAAAATTTCTTTAGAATCAGCTTCTATCTAATGTACTCTTCTAAATGGCAACAGATCCTTCTCTGTTTATTTTTGTAGGATAACCACTTAAGAATGTGGTTACATTTGTCTAAACAAAGCTTAGCTCATATACTAGTTGACCAAGCAAGGTCATGTCAATCTGCATGAAAAAATAATGTGCCACTATGAAGGAAATCAGACATTGACTCTTGTGTGCAATTTGAAAGAAACAGTATATCCTCAATGAAGCCTCAAAGAAACAGTATATCCTCAATGATGGAAATCAGACATTGACTCTTATGTGCAATTTGTAAAAAACAGTATATCCTCAATAAATGGCTAACACTCATTTAGATGTGTAAGCATTTTTTTTTTGCCAGTGTAATTTTTAAGAATTCATTGCATGTATCAAAGGTATCAGGCAGATTGCAGGTATACGGACAATGATATAAAAATTAGTATCTTTGTATATAACCAATAAAGAGTTAGAAAATACAGTGGGAGAAAGAAACCATTAATGATAACAGCCAAAATGTACAATACCTAGTACTGACATTAACCACAAATGTGAAAGACCTACATGAAGAAAACACGAAGCTTCAATGTTACATGGAAGAAGACATTAATAAAATTAGAGATGATTGTGTTATTTTATAAGAAACTACAATATTGTGCATTGACCAAACTCTATCTATTAAACTATACATCCAGTGAGTTATTTCATCCAAATTTATTTTTGTACTTAACAAAATGATGCAAAGATCATCATGAAAAATAAATGAATGAAAAATGCCATGATATTTTTCAAAAAGAAGAGTGAATAAAGTAGATGTAACCCTAGCTAGAATTAAGAACTGCTAATGAAGCTGTCCTAACTAAAGCAGATTAAAAAGAACAGGCTACGGGGAAGGTATGTGCTATGGTGAGTGCTATGAAGTGTGTAAACCTGGTGATCACAGACCTGTACCCCTGGGGCTAATAATACAATATATGTTAATAAAAATTAAAAAAAAAAAAAAAACAGGCTATAGGAGAATGTCCCCAGATTCTCCAGATCAGAAATAATGGTGATATTCTAACCACTGGGAAAGGCTGAGCTTATTCACTAAGTGGTGTTGGGACAAGAGAATAGTTATATGAAAAAATAAAAACTGGATTCAAGTCTCATTTCTTTTTCCAAAGTAAATTATGGAAAGTAAAAACCAGACTGATGGTTTGAAGAAAATCTTAGGTAAATTTATTTAGAATTTTGGAATTGGGGAGGAGGTCTTTCTGGGAAGGATAGAATACGTAGAATACAAAAAGGAAAACATTAACAAGTCTGTAAATTTATTACTAACTAAAAAATATATCCGAACTAATAAAAAGTACAGTTAGAAACACACGACAGGCCACAACTAGTTTTCTTAGTTTACAGAAGATCATGCAAATCAGGAAGAACAAAATGTGCTTAACCAAGAGAAAATGGACAAGTCAGTTAAAAAGAAATATAAAAGTCTAATAAAAGGGCGCCTGGGTGGCTCAGTGGGTTAAGCTGCTGCCTTCGGCTCAGGTCATGATCTCGGGGTCCTGGGATTGAGTCCTGCATCGGGCTCTCTGCTCAGCGGGGAGCCTGCTTCCCTCTCTCTCTCTCTCTCTCTCTCTGCCTGCCTCTCCATCTACTTGTGATCTCTCTGTCAAATAAATAAATAAATAAAAATCTAAAAAAAAAAAAAGTCTAATAAAAATATCAAATAACTATCTTCATCCTTATACTTACAGAAATGGAAATCAAACAATGAAATATTGTATGCAATCAGATTGATAACAGCTAAAATAAGTTTGATAATATCAAGTGTCAGAGAAGATCCACAAAAGTAGTCACAGTTAGTAAACTGTTGCTTGGTGCAACCTCTTTTTCCAACAATTAGCTCATATATATCAAAATGTAAAATATAGGGGCACCTGGGTGGCTCAGTAGGTTAAGCCTCTGCCTTCAGCTCAGATCATGATCTCAGGGTCCTAGGATCGAGCCCCACATTGGGCTCTCTGCTCAGCGAGAAGCCTGCTTCCCCCCCTCCCCCGGCTTGCCTCTGTGCCTACTTGTGATCTCTCTCTGTCAAATAAATAAATAAAGTATTAAAAAAAATGTAAAGTGTACATTTCCTCATGATCATGAATTGCCTCCAAATTTGTCATTTTGAATCACCTCTGTTAGAAATTTATTCAAGAACATAGTTACACATGTTTTCCAAGATGTACCAGAAAGAATGATTATGGAAAACCTAACAAACCAAATTGAACATACCAGAAATGATCATGTAGGGAAACTGCTTGAACCGTTGAGGCATAGGGCATATCCATTGAAAGACAGTATAATTTTCTGAAAACATGAAGTGGATCTCTATGTGCAAATATGGAAAGACCTGCAAGATAAATAATGTAGTTTTAAAAGTTAAAGTGATTTTTAAAAAGTAAATAAAATAAATAAAAGCTAAAGCCATGATCACCTAGGGTATATAATATAGTTACTTTTATAAAAAGAAAAATTGTGTATGTGCATCTCTGTGTGGTTAAAGTATAACTGGAAAGACATCAGAAACTTATCTCTAATTGCTTTTGTGTGGAATAGTGGTTCTCAAATTTCAGTGTGCATCCGAATCACCTGGAGAGTTATTAAAACCCAGACACTGGGTCCTACCTGGAGAGACTCTGATTCAGGGGCCTGATATCACCACTAACACAGAATGTTAAATGAACTATATTGTGAGGGCCATTGAGGTACAAGAACTAAGCTTCTCAATGTGAAATCTTCCCATGCATTTGAATTTTTTTTTAAATAGTCTATGTATTCTTTTTTTTTAATTTTCCCTGAAGATCAAAAGTAGTGATGTGAGTAGTGAGACTGGGGAGTTTTAATTTTTTTCTTTATACTTTATCATATTGGAAATCTAGTAGTCAATTTAAAAAAATCAACCCAAAAATTCAAATTCACTGCTTTTTAGTTAAACCTACATATTTTGTTATTTATTTCCCTAAGAATGGATTTAGTGGGAAATTAAATCTCTCCTACCTTTTAACCCTCCTAGATTCATCCTTTAGGCCCCACTTTCAACTCTGAAATTAAATTACTTTAGATGGCATGTCACAAAGCCAAAATATTTTGAGAGCACTGGAAGTCACATTCCTTCATAATACCAAATTTAACGCCAAATTTATATGTAAGATAATAAGAGAACAAAAGAACGCTTGTTGTGTTCTGTAAACAAGGAATGACAAATACACAGCATGTAATTGCTGTAACAGGACACCATGTAAGATGATAGGAAGATGATAAACTTCTGAGAGACACTCGTGGTGTTGGCATTTGCCGTATCGTATTTCTGTGTATACGTTTTAATAATTGTGTTGCCTTTTCTGGTTCATAAGTTTCTAAGTGTTTGGAACAGTACCTACAACAAAAAAGAATGGATTGCCCAATTCTATCCCATTTGTGCTTTTTTTTCTTTTAATAGGTCACATTTCTATAACCTTCTTTTGGTATTATGTTTGTTTTGCTTAGGTTTTTTGTTTTTTGTTTTTTGTTTTTTCACTGATACCCATTGTATAGTCTCTCTTAGGAGCATCGTATAACATATGGGAATGAATACAAAATAGCTAAGAATTTGAATCCCTGTCCTGCTAACCCCTATATCTTCTGTTGGGGCAGAAAACCTGAGCAAACAGGCATTGCACTAGACCGTGTCAGCAGCAAAGCAAGCCATGGTTGGGTCACCAAGGGAATGGATTCGTGTGTTTTGTTTTCCATACCAAGTCCATTTTTTTTCTCCTTTCCCCTAAAGATCAAATCTGGTGATTCATTAGCTATTCTGGCTGATCTCAGCTTCCGCTGTGCATCTCTTATCTTCCCAGCCCCACACTCCAGGGGTTTGATAGAACAAGGTTAATACTTGAAATCACTGTCAGGAGCAAATTGATTGCAAGTAGAGGATATAAAGCTTGTCTGTCACCATCTTCTTATGGCCTCAAGTTAAGCAGGCAGTTTGCATCAACTGAAGCTTTAGAGTTCTCTCTCTCTCTCTCTCTTTTTTTAACTGACATCTATAACAGAATACTATTTCTCTCAAACCATCCACTAACACCTGAGTAACTATGATCAGATAGACTGATATGCCATTACAAAGAACTGAACCCCCTATCTAGTTCCTAGGAAACTTAAGTGAATTATCTTTTTCTTTCCTACCCTGGCCCCAACTATTCGGCCATTATTTCACTTTACAAGCATTTAATGAACAATCTCCTCCATGCCAGGTAGGTACTAAAAAAAGATTTTCATGCAATACAATTCCAGAAGTTGCTAGTCATATAGATTTTGATGTAGATGGTGCCCCAAGGATTTGTACGCTTAGAACCCACCCAGCCACACATGGCACTGATCTAGGCCAAAGTGTGTGTGTGTGTGTGTGTGAGAGAGAGAGAGAGAGAGAGAAAGAGAGAGAGAGAGAGAGAGAGAGAGACAGGGGTGGTCATCAGGATGTTATACAACACCATCTGTCCTCTTTTAGAGCCCACATCTGGGGAAAGGATCAGGGTAAAGAGTCACAAACACAGTTTACTATGACTCATCACTCAAGTTATATTTATGCTACCACAGAGATCTGAATAAAGGAGTCCAGGATCAGCAAAAAGGGTATAATGAGTTGTGCCTGTGGTGGGGGTGCAAGAATCAAGAAAGGCTTCATAGCGAAGATGGCATTTGATTTGGGCATCTCAGAATGAGTCACGCTTTGATGGGAGAGGAGTGGGAGGGTGGGGCACAGTGTAGTGGAGAACAACAAAAATGCCACTGTTGCCCACATTTGTCTGGGGTAAATGCTAACTGAGAATAATTTAAACACTTTCTCTTGCAATTCGAAGAGCACAAACCATGGCTTCTCCCCCAAGTGAAAGAACATTCTTCTCCAAATTCCTTAATTTGTAGTCTCAGTTTATTAAGATTTGTATGGATTGTCTTGGGAATCTGAGTAATCACTGGCATGGTATAGGGGAATACATTTGCATGTCATTATAAGAATGTCAAGTTGTCTTTCAAAACTGGACATAGATAAAAGGCCCACCATTGCCTGGGCTATTTCTGAGTGCTGACTGTGGGAACATCCGCTGATGGCATTCGCTCTACTGTATGCACACATTTCAATCACCCCAAAAGGCCTCCTGTCCACAAAAGGCTGGAAAGTCCTTACCTCTCACTCATAATGCCACATTAGCATTTCTATTCTCATGCTCTGTGGTCAGAAGAGGCTGGGAGATCTATAGAGAGACATTTCTCAACCTGTAAACACAAAAGGGGTGATTTGAGCCCTCTGAAGGGCACCATATCTGTGGGAGCACGTCCTTTAAAAGGCGCCATATTGCACCCCAACACCTTCAGAGACTGAAATGAACAATTTTGGAAAGCAGAAATGGATGTAGGTATTCATGAAGGTTGCAATAAATAAGGCAAAGAAAATGGTGTACACACACACACACACACACACACCACACACTGCCGAGCAATTTTCCACAGCGATGTGGACTGTGTGAGGCCCATGTTAACACTAGGGAATCTTCCCTTTATGACCCCAGCAACTATAATCCTTGCTGAGATGCTAATGGACACACTCCGAGGGTCAAACCAGTATTTGACAAGCTGTCCCGATTTCAGAATTTTTCTAAAGATACATTTATTTATTAGAGAAAGAGAGCACACAAGTGGGGGGAGAGGCAGAGGAAGAGAGAGAGAGAGAATCTCAAGCAGAATCCAAGCCAAGTGCTTGACGCGGGACTCCATCTCTTGAGCCCTGAGATCATGACTGAAAAGGAGTCAGATGCCACCTAGGAGCCCCCCCAATTTCAGAAATGTTGAGCTTTTTCACCACAACAAACATTTTAAGGTTCTTTTCCTGTAGCTCTACACATTTGCTGTTAGGTTGTGCCTTTCAGAAACTTTAGATATCCTATAAGCCTAAATGTTTGTTGAGCACAGAATTAAATAAAGAAGTCACTTAATGTTAGCAGTGATTGGGAGAGTGGACTCTGAAATCAGATTCTCCGGACTGATTTGAATACCAACTGAAAAAATCACCTTTTAATTTATGCCTTAGTCTCCCCTTCTAAAATGGGGAGAAATGGAGATTATAGTAAAAAATATGTGAGGTCATGTAAGCAGAATGCTAGGCATTTGGCAAATACTTGATAATGCTTAGAAAGAATTAGCAACTCCCCAAAATTCCTTTGGTGTCAGATGCAGCCAAACTTAACTTCTAAATAATGCAAAAGGATTACTGTTAACAGAGTGAATTGATATGGTTCCAGCCAAAAGCAAGCATCTTTGACGTTTCACATAGCTAAGGGGGCCCTTTTGAGGACTTGTGAAAAATAATGAAAACAACTGCAGATTTGTATGTCTGTTATATGAGTTAGGAATGTATTTGGCTGCATAACAGCAGCCTCAATAATTAGCAGTGTATTTTCTTACATATCAAGGTAGGAGGTTGATGTCCTGGATTCTGGTGTACAACAAAATCCCTTTTATTTTCTTGCAGCAGCCTTTCATTTCGGGCTTCTAGCCTTACGCCAGTTAACCCACGGTCACGCAGCAGCTGTAATACCCAGGCTTCCCACTGGCATCATAGGTCAAAAGAAGGAACGAAGGGTTATGACCAGAAGATCTGTCATTTTAATCAGTAGAACAAAAGTTTCTAAAGAAATACCCCCAGCAGAACTGTCCTTCCATGTCTTTGGCCAGGATAGTCACAGAGTCATGCATAGCTATAAGGGAATCAAGAAAACCAAGTAATAGGATTGTCCTGGGTAGTTATCATAATCTATCAGCTAAGGCTGAAAGGATTATGGCCTCAAAATTGAAACAAAACAAAACAAAACAAAATCAAGGCTCTGTTACCAGAGCAGTGATTCTCAAATTTTAGCATGCGTGAGAGTTACTAGAGGGTTTACTAAAACAAGAGTTCCTGGGCCCACCCCCAGAATTTCTGACTCAGTAGGTCTGGAGTAGGAATGAAGAATTTGCATTCCTAACAAGATATCGTTGTGGCCATCTGTAGAAAATACATTCTGCGATAGGCAGACATGTAACAGTATCTGTTACATCTCCACTGAGGGATTCTTAAGTCTTTAGAAGGCATCATTAGAAGCATACTACGTTCTAGCATCAGACCACAGGATGTAGGCTTAGCAGAGATTAATATGGGAACATTTCTGGAGATGACCACTAAGTTTGACCTGGGCATTGCTGCTGCTTTTCCATTTCCCTATTACCTGTAAAGCCATTTAGATCTTAGAGACCTCCCATCTCAGCAGACACTTGACCAGCTTTCCAGGGATATGTTGGGGGAGGTTGTGACCACTGGTTGACCCATGAACTAGATGGGAAGAATTGGAGACCACTCATCCTCTCCCCCATCCTTGGAATGTGGGTTCTGCTTGCCTTCCATGCTCCCAGTAGCCGGCCCAAGGACATGGCCTTGAGATAGTGGTGTGGTGCTGTGATGTGAAGTGACATGGTGTCCAGACCACCTAGATGGTATTTGTGACAGAAGCCAGATAAGGCTTCTGTACAATCTTTTAACATTTGGTGACCGGCTGCAGAGATCTGCTCATCCTGTGGCTGCCCAAGATAATCCTTGTCAGTTCCTTACATATTAAACCTGCCACCTACCAATCTGAAGTCACCTGCCTCTTCCTTTAGTTTCTCCTGCCCACCATACATGGGAGCCAGTTTCAGATTACACTCAGGAAGCTCCCAAGGTTTCAAAATAACAGATGGACTCAAAATATCAATAAAGAAAGAAATACAGAGCAGGTATCATCTATCATTCATTACCATTATTAATCAAAAACCTTAAATTTCTTTGTGTGTAAGAATAATGCTGGAGCTGTGAAGTCCAAGGCACCACTCCCCTCCTTGAAGAGCTTATGCTCTTTGAGGAGATTGAACCTATACTCATAAAAAAAAAAAAAAAAAAAAAAAAGAATATCAATATAGAGGTATATATGGTGTGTCAAAAGAAACACATTTTGGGGCACTTGGGTGGTTCAGTCAGTTGATTGTATGCCTTTGGCTAAGTTCATGATCCCAGGGTCCTAGAATCGAGCCCCATCGACAGTTCCCTGTTCTGCAGGAAGTCTGCTCATCCCTCTCTCTCCCCCCACCCCACCTCCGATGGTGCTATTTCTCTCTCTCTCTCTCTCTCAAATAAGTAAATAAAATCTTAAAAAAAAAAAAAAGAAACATTTTGATGGCTTTAAAATGAGGCTGAGAATCTTCTCAGCTAAATAGCTGGAAAAGCTACACAAATGGGGGATTTCTTAATTTCCCCTTTGAAAGATAATCGAAAGGGAGTATGGATAGGTGGATAGAGGGATGGATGGATAGCTGCATAGTATTCCACACACACACACACATATCACATCTTCTTTATCCATTCGTCTGTTGATGGGCATCTAGACTCTTTCCATAGTTTGGCTATTGGTTCATCCCTCTTTTTAAACACAGTGTTCACTGACTGTTTATTGTATATAAAGTCTCTCTTTAAAAAGTCAGGTATAGGGCACGTGGGATAGGCTCAGTGGGTTAAACCTCTGCCTTTGCCTCAGGTCATGATCTCAGGGTCCTGGAATTGAGGCCCATATTGGGCTCTCTGCTCAGAAGGAAGCCAGCTTCCCCCTCTCTCTCTCTGCCTGCCTCTCTGCCTACTTGTGATCTCTCTCTCTGTCAAATAAATAAATAAAATCTTAAAAAAAAAAAAAGTCAGGTATAGAGAGGATACCAAAGAAGCAGAACACAAGATCATTAGCTTTAGCAAGTTCATGCCACACTTAATAATAATGCATTGCTAATAATAATGATCAAATGAGTAGCAGTAATGTTACTGATTAATATTTATCAAATAATCACAGTGTTATGTACTGCCATGGGCAGTATCTCATTTAATTCTCACAACCCTATGATGTATTACTGTTGTCTCCACTTTACAGATGAAGAAACCAAAGCTACAGAAATTAAGGTTCTTGCCCTTACATAATTTATCCTAACAAGTGGGACTGGACTAGAAACCATATTCACTTCTTTTCAAGGTTGATGGTCTTCCCAAATTACAGTTTTATTCACAGAATGTGTCGAGATTAAATTATTAAGTGGTAGGAAAACAACCAAAATGAATATTGTACCTGTGTGCAGTGGTGTCCAATGGATAGGTTGTTAGTTTTGGTCAGTATATGAGAAGCCATTTTAAGGGGGCAATGTCAGAAAGAACATTGGTAGAACATCTCCTGTATGAGAATGTAATGTGCAAACTGTGATTTGGAGATTAAGTATGTTGCATTAGCTGGAGACAAGAGCTTTACTAAAATGGTATTGATGGCAATACTCTAGTTAAGGAGCTCCCTCACAGCCACTATGCATTGTTGCACAGACTGTTCACTGCACAAAGGCACACAGATGAAAATAGTAGAGCTCTCACCGAGCTATGCATATGGACCTGAGGCTACATCTGCCTAAAGAAAGATATCAATGCTCACCCACATTTCCTTGGCATTCATAAATCCCACGAATGGCAATCTGGTGGCTTCTAACTGTAAATACTATGGCTGTTTGCCCAGGGGCCTTCTCTAATTATTACAGTCTATTCAGCCCATGCACTGGGTGCGTAGGTAGAGCTAAGGATTTAATACCCCTCCACCCACCCACCCACTCTGTATAGAGGTCTGAGCTAAACTACTCCATGATATTGTTGCCTCAGCATCCATTGTGTGTGGCCAAGTGGCCAACAGGGTCCTTGAACTGCCACTAGCAAACCCCCCCATGAGCACCTGCCTTAGAAAACAGCCTGCAGTGTCACAAGTAAATGTGAACACCTTATGTGATCTTCCTAGCAGCCCTAGAACACCTCCCCTTGCCCTTGTGTAGCCCTTAAAAAAGACCCCTGTGAAGCTTACCAAATCCCTTCTTTTGGTTTAAGTTGATCATAAGCCCTAGAATCCCAGAACACTGTACACACAGACCCTAATAGGGTCATGCCTCTAGGTCCTGGCACTGCATCTCTGCCTGCATCCTACCTTGACCTTCTCATGCATACCATGTACTTCCTCAGGACCTGTGAGTTATAAACTTCTCTGTTTCAATTACCTAGTGATCTTTTGTTGAACCAGGGCTCACCATCCAACACCCAGGTCTCTCTGTGACTTTAACAAGTCACACCACCCTCTGAGTGGCTCTCCACTAAGGGTCAATGGTGTTGACTCATATGCACTCCAGTTCCCTTAACCATAGGTGGATAACCCCTAGCCATTCTTGACTGTCTGCCAAAGCTCCCAAGCAAGACAGGACCCTAGCTGCCCACAGTGGGGCAACTATAATGTATCCTTATAGACTCCCTTCCCTTCTTCATGCTCTAACTTCCCTGCTGGGAAGATGATTATTCCCAAATAAATTCTTTAAACTTTAATCTGATCTCTGGGGTCTGTTTCTGGGGAAGCTCAATTTAAGATGGATTTAGACTGATCCCTGCAAAGGCACAGTATGGGTTTGTTGCACCCATGAGGATCTGAGAAGCCCGATAATTACATAGCTAAAGCAACAATAAAGAATTGCAGTAGGCTATTGAACAAGGAATAGATATGATGTCTAAGGAAAGTGATCCTAGTTTCTGTGTATAGCATGCTTTGTGGCAAGTGGAAGGAATGGCTAGGGGAGAGTCTGGAGCCTAGAGAATCAAGTTTTACCACTATAATTGTAGTTATGGGAGGAGGGGGGCAGGCAGAAAGTTTGGGCTCATAGGGAGAATGTTAAAATGAAAATAAGGAAGTTATCTCAGTCGTGAAGGAGAATCAGTGGAGATGGACGTTGACTGAGTTAGTAGTGGAGAAGTGAAAAAAAATGGCAGAAGTAAAAATAACCTTGGGGAACAGGGAGTATGTTGGCATCCTTGGCAGTTTTGATCTAGGACTAATTTGTAGCGTTTGCTTACAGAGTAGTATTTATTGGTCTTGAGATTATCCCAAAGCAAACATACATAGTTCATCGAAATGGAACTTGTTTCTCCAAAAGAATGGCCCTTATGAAAACTTTGAATATAGAGCCAGTGTTTCATATGAGTTTATGGATTTTTCTCCAGCCTTTTAATACATATAAAGTGTCTTATCTCTCTTTTTCCTACACTGAAATCCTCAGATGTGTTTTTTCTTTCCCCTCTTTGTGAGTAAAAAGATAGGCTTTTCTTCTCAACAGATCTTCCAATGGGTGATCAGAGCTACATTTTTAATATGCCAACCAGGACATATTTAACAATTGGTGGCCCTCTCTCAACGTCACAGCCAGTGGTGGCCTCATTTACACCTTCTCAGTGAAGATACTGAAATGTTCCCTGCTGGGTAGCAGAAGTGAACTGCGCTTTCACCAGCCCTTATTTTGCACAGTTTTTCAAGACACTTAACACCTTTCAAGTGTCTGTAAACTAACAGAATGCTCTTTACACACAGCTCCTTTGACTATCGCACCTTCTCAGAATTTCCATTTATTGTGTATCTATGATGGTTGATTGATTGATTGCTAAGAAGAAAACATGGTAGTCTTAAATGTTGACAACAGGGATCATTTCCCAGTTGGACTTTATATTCTTTTTCAAAGGAAAGAGATCTCTGAGCTCTAAATGAAACTCTTCACTAGACAATTATTAGTGTCTTTTACTGGTTTAATTTGACTTTTCAGCTTGTTGATAAAATATCTAGTGTGGAAAAAGAGGCCCACTCTTAAAGTGACATAATTTCTGCACCATTTGAAAACTGCTAAGGATAATCTATCATTATTTGAATGAGCCAGTTGAAGAAAAACTCCATAAGCTTAATCCTTCTATTGCAGAAAAAGAGATTTTGAAGAGATTAGGAAGAGGCACTTAGAAAAATATGCCAAAACACCAAAAGAACCCAATAATTTACTAGAGTGACAGATTTGAGCTATTCTTCTCCACTGTAGAAATGAGCCAAAGATGTATTTGCCCAAAGAACTCAGGTAAATGACTAAGCTGTAACTGGAGGACACCATTACATTTGTTTGTTCTTTGCTTAAGGAGAGAATACACCAGCGATTTTCCATACAGACCTGTGCATGTATTTCCAAAACATTGGGTAACACTGACTACCCCCTAGTAACCACCCTCCAGGTGCAGGACTAGGGTCCCAGGAATGATAGGTAGAGAAATCAAGTTAAATGAAGCATTGTCAGACATATGTGGCATCTACAAATTGAACTTTTTGGTTAATTCAGTCAAATTATTATTATTATTATTCTAATAATAGAATTATGAAAGCAGTGGGAAAAGCTAGATGCAGTTAGCTTAAGAATCTTAATGACCGAAGCAGGGTCTTCATTAGGCCATGATTTTGTTAACTGAAGAAAAATAAGGCTATAGATCATAGTGTGGACCACCCTATGGGTTTAGAAAGAAGAATTATCTTCTGAATTCATTGTGGATCATTTGCTCCCTACTTTTATTTTTTTAAAGACTTCATTTATTTATTGGACAGAGTTAGAGAGAGCACAAGCAAGGAGAGCAGCAGGCAGAGGGAGAGGGAGAAGCAAGCTTCCCCAGTGAGCAGGGGCATGATGAGGGGCTCTATCCCAGGGATCATGACCTGAGCCAAAGGCAGACACTTAACTGACTGAGCGACCAAGGCGCCCCTGCATCATACTTTTACACACACATACACCCTGCACCTCTCCAATGTAGAATTTGCAAAATGGAGATAATCGGGCTCCATTGACCAATACAGTAGTCACTAGCCCTGTGTGTCTCTAGAACGATGGAAATGCGATGAGTCCAAAATGAGATGTGTAATAACACACAAAATGGATTTCAAAGACTTAGGAAAGAATGTGAATTAGCTCCTTGGTAATTTTCTATATTAATTATAGGTCAAATGATAGTATTTGGATATACTGAAGTGAAATATAAACTTAATTTCACAGGTTTCTTTTTACTTTTTAAATTACACATGTTAAATTTACTTTTTAAATTATGTATGCTAACATAGTATATCTTTTGGACAGCTCTGGAAACAAGGAACTTAAGTGCATGGACTAATTTTTTTCACTCCCCTTGCTACTTTAGAAAATAAAAAAATGGGAGCTTTTACTAATAATTCATATATTCATTCCTTTGATTCACCCACCAGCATCATACCTATGAATCTGCTGGAAAATGATGCCAATAAACCCATCTAATTAACAAAACCAACTACTTAGGAATGGCATTTCATAAATTAAATAGTTCTACAAGTATTTTTGAATTCTATGCATATGTGCCAAATATTTAAAAAATTGTTTTTTTACGAACAAAATATAGCATGTCACTTTAATCTGTATTTTATTTACAAAAATATTATTTTTATTATTATTTGTATTAGTCTTATCCATTAAATTTTGTTTCATTAATAAAACTAAATCTTGAAAAAAAGCACATTTATCATTTGATCAACTCTCCAAATGTCTGATTTAAATGATACATATTAAGAAATATAGGATCTGGGACGCCTTAACCAACTCAGTTGGTTAAGCAGCTGCCTTCGGCTCAGGTCATGATGCCAGGGTCCTGGGATCGAGTCCCACATCAGGCTCCTTGCTCGGCAGGGAGCCTGCTTCTCCCTCTACCTCTGCCTGACACTCTGTCTGCCTGTGCTCCCACGTGCTCTCTCTCTCTCTCTCTAACAAATAAATAAAATCTTTAAAAAAAAAAAAAAAAGAAATATAGGGTCTACCCCAAAGTAAATAATACTAATTGATAAGAGCATCTTTGCAACATTTCAATAATGTATAATAGAAGTGTGTTTTTATCAATTAGGAGGCTCATATTTCAATATTCCTAAGTTAAAACATTGGCTTTGGTGGAGGAACTAGTTCTGAGAACAGACTTGTTGAACGCTCAATGACTTGGCACTAGAGAGGACAGGAAGGGATCAGACATGTTGAAATGATGTTCTTTCCAACTCCCATCTGGAATTAGCCATTTTCCATAAGCTGGGATCTCTTAAAATATATAAGCTATTATACTAGACTATGGAGATATGAAGACATATAAAGCCTACCTCTCTACTTCCAAGAAAAATATAATATAGTGGAGAGATATAGATTGTTAAGCCAATAAATGCCATTACTCTTATCCAGATTAACCTACCTTTTCTCTATATAGCAATCATTGTCTATGCAGCAGCCACAGTGATTTTTTTTTTTAGTATCATTTTTTCTGCCTCTCCCACTGCCATTACACACAAAAATCCCAGAGTGGATTTCCAGTACACTTGGAAACAAAATCTTACCAGAGCCCACAAGACCCTGTATGACCTCACCTCTCCAACTAACTTCACCCTTCTCTTCCCCTCCACTCTCAACTCTCCAGCTTGTTACTGCCTCAGAGTCTTCACCTTTGTCATCCCTTTGTCTGGAACTCTTTCTTAAAGTTTGAGAATAATGGAAACTAAAGGAAGGGCAGCCCTTTGGACAACTCTGAGTTGCCTTCCCTGATCACTGTATCTTAATAGCTCTCCTGCAATCTTGACAGTAACCCTGTCTCCCAGTTTCCCTACTGAATATTCTTTATAGTGCAACAACTGTCTAGAATTATCTTTTACTTTAAATTTATTTAGTTGTCTACTGTCTGTCTCTTCTCACCAGCATTCCAAACACTTTGTTTCTTTTATTTGATCTTTTATTCCCCAGACACGTAAAAGGCCCTCAATAATGAAATGCTGGCTGGATGGCTGGCTGGCTGGATGGATGGATGGTTGGATGGATGGATGGAGTATGATAATTTGACTGTGTCAAGACAGAGGGAGTTCAGAGTGCTAGGGGAGGGATTAAAGGTGACCCCTAATCCAGATTAGGATGTTAAAGAAAAAGAATATAGGATATATTGCTCCTTCACTGGCACAGGAAGTTGCCAGCAGGAATTGACCAGGCAATTAGCAAAAAGCTGTACTTTCTGGGCAGATGATCAAGGTCTAGTAGCCAGAAAGAGGATGCCAGGCTCAAAGAACTATTAAAAGTTCTGTCAAGTCCAAGCAAGAAGTGGGATAAGGTCAAGATATCAAGATAGGTAGGTAGAATTGGTGTTGTGGGAGCCCACCAATTCATAAGAAGTGACTATCTGAGAAGACTGAGTTGGACTTCATTATAAACCCAATTGTCTGAAAATTCTGCAAAGTGAGACATGCTTTGTGTGACAGCCTATTTGCTCCATCTCAGTGTTTAAGCTCCTGATGAGACTAAACTGAATGAAGTCTGGGGCTATCTCCCAACTCTTGAATTCTCCTTCTATCTAATATAGTGGCATGTACAAGGTAGGCTCCCAGCAAATGCCTGTTGAGTTAAATTGAGTCTTTTCTCATATTATTCTATAGGCCATTATCTGAACTGATATTTGGGGCTGTCTAGATTATTCTGAGACATCGCACAAAGTGCAAGGATAACTCATGCTCCATTGATCCTCTGTAATAGTTACTTTGAATTAATATGGAGGATGGACATGCACAATAAATTGACATGCTCCAAAGCCTTTCAGCTGTGGAAAAATACCACCTTGACAATAAAGAAGACTCATGAGAGACCTTTCAGAGATGTGGATAGAGTGTTTACGTGTATTCTTTTTTCCTCCAGAGTTGGAATAGAAAAGGGAAACTGAATAGGTTCCTGGCACTTTTTGTTTTATTTATTTGTTGTTGTTATTGTTGTTTGGGTTTTTTGTTTGTTTGTTTTAAAACTCAAGCTCACCTGAAAAGCCTGCATCCTTGCAGGAATCATCAATTCTGAAATAGCTGCCCATTTTCCTAGACATTAGTCTTCATTAGATACAATTTTAGCAGGTTAATCAAAGATGACTGTTTAAATGACTCTCTAAGTAGAAACCAACTCTTTGTGATCAGAATTCTAGTATTGGGAGGAGTGCCTTGGGGGTACAGTCAGTTGAGTGCCTGACTCTTGGTTTTGGCTCTAGTGGAGATCTCAGGGTCATGAGATCCAGTTGCATCTCGGGCTCTGCGCGCAACGTGGAGTCTGCCTGGGATTCTCTCTCTTCCTCTCCCTCTGCCCCTCCCTATCATGCTCACTTGCTCTCTCTCCCTCTCTCTAAAATAAATAAATAAATCTTAAGGGAAAAAAAAAGAATTCTAGTATTGAGATGAGTAATTTTTAAGTAATTGTTTTGCTCTGCTTTTGTCTCTTCAGTATCAGAAGGACAAATGATGCCTGGTTGTACATTTTCCATAAATTATCTCCTGGAGTTGTGTTGTTTACAACAGGTTGAAACAAAGAAACTTAAAATTTGGTTCTGATTATTATGGCAGAGAAATGTGAATAAAATGGAGAAATGATATATTAATAATAATAATGTTTTATATACTCTGCTGGAATGTGAACTAATAGGTTCAGATTCCCCCAGAAGTATCTCAAAAACTTTCTCCTTAGATTTTATATGGTTGATTTTTTTTCATTTACTGTAGAAGGCTGTATTTTCTCTATTTCATTAATTTTCAATGCCTTTATTTCTGTGTGACATATCCCTTTAATCAATACTATGTACCTAGAGAGAAACATAAACAAAAGCAAATGTACAGAAACCCGACTTGAATTATAACTCAATAACTGAAAGCCATGAGGCATTTCTAAAACTTTGGTTGCTAACTACTACCTCATCTGACAAACCGTTGCTTACAACATTGGCTACTTCTTAATCTTACTCATCTGAAATGATGAAGGTTCATATAGAAGGCTAAATAAGACAAACCTGTAGAGTTACAGTGAGTCTACAAGCCAATTTCCTATGAGAAACCCTTGACCCAGGGAGGCACGGACTGAAGAAATTTCTGCTCCTTGTCAGATGCCAACTCTGTAGAATTGAATCTATTTTCCAACCTAGAATAATTAAATATCTGAGTTTCAGATATGTTTTAGAAACACCAATATGGTATGTATGCACATAGGGAAGAAATTAACTAGCCCACAAAATTCTCAATCATATAAACCAGTTAGGTTTACATACTATTGCTTTTCTTACAAGTTTTTGTCTTTTCATATTCAAATTGTTAGTGGAATTATATATATATATATACATATATATATATATTATATTTATATTTTATATATATATATTTATTTGGCAGAGAGATCACAAGTAGGCAGAGAGGCAGGTGGGGGTTGTGGGGGAGAAGTAGGCTCCCCGCTGAGCAGATAGCCCAATGCGGGGCTCGATCCCAGGACCCTGGGATCATGACTTGAGCCGAAGGCAGAGGCTTTAACCCACTGAGCCACCCAGGCGCCCCTGGAATTATATTTTTAAGTGATATTGCCAAGTAGGTATGCAAGAATTTCCTCAAGGTAAAAATAATTAAGAAAGAGTCAAGTCAGTCTCTGTGCCCTAATACCTATAATCAAGTTAGATGAGAAGACAGAGATGGAAAAATAGAAGAGGTTAAAGTCATGCAGGAGACTTTGCCTGTGCCCTGTGTACATTCCTCAGACCTTAACATTCACTGTGCTCCAACCAATTTCCTAGTGCCAGTCTCCTCAATTCTGTGCCTGAGGGCTTCTTTCTATAACAGCGGAAATCTCCCTCTGGGAACCTTGCCCTCAAAAAATGATTCTCTAGCTTCTCTTCTTTTGGAGCCACAGATGTACATCCATTTTATACCCCTTTTCAGAGTTTTCCTGGGACTTTGGGTTCCAGTAGTCAAAGTCCATTGTGGTAGCTGGCTTGATAACTTACTCTCAATCACCTGCCTTTGCTCCCCTGTATCACTTCACTGCTCTCTCCATATTCCTGGGATCACCTCCCAAATAACCATTGGAACTCATATCCTAGTCTGAGGCTGTACTCTTGATGGAAGGCAAGCTAAGACAACTGCTTCTCCTGCCCATAACAGTTTGCCTCCGGACTTTAATTGGAAGAATTCTAGCCAGTTCCATATTTAAGAGCTATTGCCAGTTTTTGATGATGTTGTGTTCACCCAGGTCATGAATTCTCCGTGCTTTGCTCAATTCCCATCCCAGGTAGGTGTTTCATAAATATTTTCAGAATATAGACCAACTTTGTGAATGAAAAACGTGTGCCTTAGCACTTTTCTTACACACAGTGTATGCTTAGTAAATGTTTTATCAGATGAAGTGTGATGATTAGGCCTTTGGCAGTGGAAAGGTCTTTATCCAACTTTTAACTGTATCCAGAACAATGGCAGAGTATGGGGTGCTTAAAGCCATCTGGTTGAAATTCACCTGCTTACACAGATATTTCAAAGGAAAAAAGTCCACTTTATCCATCTCGGCATCTGGAAATAATTCATCATGGAGGTGCAGGTCATAAAACCAGTCACTCTGGATGCCTTACTCGCTTTCAAATGAGAAGGGTTTAGTTTCAGGTGCTGGTCATGTAAACTGAGTATTCAGTGACTCGTTTCTTAAGAAACGTGAATATGAGAGAGGGGAGATGTTATCACTCAGAGTGAGAGCTTGCCTGAGTTCAGTAGAATAATTTATTTTATAGGCACCTCTCTAACGCATCTTAGAGCTTAAAGAATAAAAATTGAATGCGTTTTTCACTTGGCTATTGGCCCCAAAGCTAAAAACTGGTGACATATTTCAAAAAAGTTTTCTAAAGACAAAGAAATAATTCCTTTTTTAAAATACAGTTTAAAATGAAATGGAGTTCCCAACCTATATGTAACGGCTGGTTTTCATGTGATTTTGTGAGATACCTCCTTCTTCCTCAATCTCAGCCTTATTTGGGTGGGAAAGAACTGAGAGAGAATAGTCCAAAAATAAGAAACTTCTACTTGACTTATATCTTCATTATCATAATAAAGCACACTATTATGACAGTTGTCTGGATCATTCAAAGCCTTGAAATTTTGTTACAGGATATCCAGATAACTGAGGCAGGGATTTTCTGGAAAATTTTTGGATTTTCTGCCTCAGTTATCTGTTTTATAAGTCTGACTTGTAGACTTTTAGTTAAAAATGTGTGACTATTCTTTCTTCCCACAGTTAGCCTATTGTCCCTCATAAGTAGAATGGGATGCTAGAAGTTTCCAGGGTTTATTTTATCCACCATGCCAATTATTAGATTTCAAAGCATTTAAATCTGAAGACTATGTAAATAACTAGTTAATTGAAATCTGAATACCTTAAGGGTTATGAATATGCCAACCTAGCATTTAATCATAATTTATGGGAAATGCTATATATCTATATCTATCTATCTAAACATTAGATGAACAATAAAGACCCTATTTGGCCAGAATACTTTGCCCATAAGCCTAATTGAAATAATATGAGAATAGTGCATGGTAGGAAGATCAATGAATTAATGTATTTCAAATGATCTGGTAGGTAATTCAGCTTCTTGTTCCACTTAACAGACAATATTTCTTATAAGTGGTCTGTGCTCCGGAGGTGGCCTGCGATGCTTTTATATGCTAGATCACATCTACTGAACCACGAGATTGTACTGGAATCAGATTTTCCTGTTAATTCATGTAAACCAGACTACGACAACTGAATTGTTTTGGCAAGTATGAAGCCTCCACGTAGCCACAAATGGCATGAGGTTCTAACTCTCATTTATTTCTAATTTTAACAAGAAATTTTGGATTTTCATGATCTACAAATCATAGAAATATGAAAATTGCAACCACTAAGCTAAACTTACTTGCTATGAATAGACTTATGTATCCATAGACCCTCTATCCTATCGAGAAGACCTTGATAATCCCAACACCTTCTTCCCTCTGCTCCTCAGATATTTGACAAGCAAGCTTATGTCTGATACTCTAAAAGCATGATCAACCGCTGATCAGT
Organism: Lontra canadensis; assembly: GCF_010015895.1. NCBI lineage: Eukaryota > Metazoa > Chordata > Mammalia > Carnivora > Mustelidae > Lontra > Lontra canadensis. Next base: position 17,834,955 of record NW_022631010.1, read on the forward strand.
TCAATCTCAGTGTAAGAGCTTCTATTAGCTCTACTTTGTGCTAGGTACTAGGTTAGAAAGTCCAGAAGCAAAGAAATGGTATGGCAGGATCCCTATCTCCACTGTACATGTGACCTTGCTAGAGAGAGAGGACTTTAAGCTATAAAGGACCAAGAGGATTTTGTGAAAATAGATAGAAGCCTTTAAAACCCTGATAATGAGAAATTGATAAATGCTGACGGAGAGGACTTTGTCTAACACCTTGAATGAGATGCCATGTTTCCTGTCAGGGAGTGAGTGTTCAGTACCTGCTTGTCCACTCACAGAAAAACTATGCTCATTACCTTTCCTTGTGGAATTCATTGAAAACAGAGGCAGAGTCTTTGTGAATCGCCAAGATTTTTCTCATATGTTGTGGGGTCAGTTAACATTTCTTGCTAAAGAACTTTCATTGGTTGGTGTTTGAGTTCGTGGAGCACACTAAAGCCACAAAGTCAGCTGGGGAGGGACTACTTCAAGTAGTCAGTGCCCTTCTAATCAAAGCAAAGACAGACTTCTGTTTTTGTTTTGTTTGTTTTCTTTTTTTTTTTAAGATTTTATGTATTTGTTAGAGAGAGAGAGAGCACAAGCAGGCAGAGTGACAGGAGAGGCAGAGAGAGAAGCAGGCTCCTGCTCGAGCAAGGAGCCTGATGCGGAAATCAATCCCAGGATGCTGGGATCATGATCCAAGTGGAAGGCAGCGGCTTAACCAACTGAGCCACCCAGGCATCCCAAAGACAGACTTCTAATACAAAACTTTATTCAAACCAATTTATAGAGCTCAGTACTCAGCAGGAAGAATGAAAGAAATAATCTCTGGGGCGGGTTTTTTGGTTGGGTTTGTTTGTTTTGTTTTGTTTGTTTTTATTGTTTTTGTTTGTTGTTTTTGAATGTCCTACTGTCCTACTCATAAAACAGTCTTGTTGGATTTATTGAAAAAAATATCGGAATCTTCCTCATAATCAGTCAGCCTCCTCTTCATAGTAGATTCTGCTGTGGCAGCTTATAAAAAATGGTACTTTCTTCTGGAACTTATGCTATTCAGATTCAAATGATGTCTAATATGGCTGCACTACATAATGCTCAAGTAAAAATCTAGGCCTTCTTTTGACCACCCACCCCCCAATTCTTCACCATGACTTGTATCCAATCAAGTTGTGTTCATTCCTCTTCCCTAATTCTTCTCAAATCTGTGTTCCCTCCATCACCAGACCCAATATCTTATGAGGCCACCATCTTATCTCTATTTTTCTTGGATCACTACCACACCCTTCTAATTAATCTCCCTGTCTGTATTCTTGTCATCATCCTCCCTTCCGTCCCATCTTGTAGAATCCTAATGAGGTCTTAAGAATTGCAATTCTGATTGGGCTCTTTTCTCCCAAGTATTCCCACTGGTCTCAGAATAAAGGTCTGGAGGATTTTGAGTGTGCCTTGGCCTGGGCCTGCCTATCTCCTATCATTTTATGCCCTGCCTGTTAATTAACTCCTGAACTATTGGTCTTTCTCTAGAAATCTATGTATGCTTTCTCTTTCCTTGAGGATTTTCACATGGTGGTCCCCTTCTCCCTCCCCACCCTCTCTCCTTTCCTTGGTGAAACCCTGCTTATCCTTCAGGACTCAGATTGTGTGTTTTGTCCTGTTCTCTGGTAGCTTTTTCTGCACCCCCACCCAAGACTGGCTTTAGTATCTCACTGATACACTCTTAGAGCAAATGCTCTGTGCAAATAGACTCTGTCACAGCACTGACCATGCTCTGATAAAAGAACTATTAAATTGTTTGTTTCTCCCACCGGGAAGTCAGGAACTGTGGCTCTTTTCAGTTATATATTCCCAGCAGCCGGCACTATGTGTCTGTTCAGCAAATATTTGCCGGACACATGAAGTTAAAGGTCACACAGCCAGTAATTAGAGGAACAGAAATTCAAAAATCCAGTTCTCTGGACTTCAAGCATAGGACTGTGATTTGCATACCATATTCCAATGTCTTCGAGAATGTAGATCTGTGCTTCAGGGCTAAGGTAAATTACCTCCACCAACCACCCCATCACCCCTCCCCTTTCCAGTTTCCAGCACATTAGTTAAGATGGGATAAGCCTCCAACTAAAATCCAGCTGAATGATTTATACTAAATTTTACCTGTTTTCAATGGCCTGCTAGCACCAGGGATAAGGCCTTAAAAAAAATCAGCTTTGACATGTATTTTCTTAAATGTATTCACTGCCATCTTGTAACCTCCTCCCCCAAACCCCTGCCAAAGTCTGCAAGTAAGATCTCCCAGTCAGAACTGCTTCTTTAATTTTCATTTTTTGTCATGCGTCCTTTCTTGTCATTGTCTCTATTACTCCTTAAGAAGTCAGGATGCCTGGGTGGTTCAGTCCATTGGGTATCTACTTGGCTCAGGTCATGATCCCTGAGTCCCAGGGTCCTGGGATCAAGTCCTGTATCAGGCTCCTTGCTCAGCAGGGAACCTGCTTCTCCCTCTGCCTGCTGTTCTCTCTGTCTCCTTCTCTCTCTTTCTCTGACAGATAGATAAATAAAATCTTTAAAAAAAAAAAAAGTTTTCTGAATCATCTAATGTATATTTGGTGATTCATATCCATGTTATTTCCAACACAGGAAAAAATAATCCCTCTGCTTAAACTTCAGAGCCCCAAATTGCCTGAGAGTAGGTCCTAATTGCTCACATTACACAATGGAACCCCTTTCTGAGAAGCTTGCCATCAAATAAACCAGCTGTCATGCATCTTGCACTAAAAACTAAGAAATGTTCTTGCCATTGTTAACTTGTTCTTGATAACCCAGCTAAAATTCCAATAACGAAGAAGTAAATGCAGTTATATATTCATAAATGTATGTTAAATTCTGTTTCAATATATAATTTGCTTAATATGTATGTTAATACATAACTATATTATTATATATAAATTGATCATGTACATTTATATTAAAAATTCAGTAAAAGTGGTAAAATAAAATGGAAAAGTTCTGGTATTTATAGAGAGTACATTCTGTACTTATTATTAATTAGTGAAATATAATCTTAAAAGCATATATTGGCTTTTACTTTGCTTCATCTGAAGCAAGGTAGGTAAGAAAGGCTTCATGATTGCCTGCTTTCCAAATTAGAAGCTGCCTCACAGCAAGTTTGTCGGTATGCTCTCTGAACTGAACATTGGGTACATTGGAACAACTATGTGACCAAGTAGTTTCCTTGAAAAAGATGAGTTTTAGGCCACATGATGTACATTATACAAGTAAATGTAGATTGCACTGGGATGTCAACCATATACAAGCCAAAACAATAAAATGGTCTGCTAAGAGAATCACTGACATTTAGAATGAGAAGCTTCCTTGGAAAATACTAGTTCAACCCATGAATTGGCTGGATGAGGAATTTGAGATACAATGGTGATTGTTGTGGAGTTGGGGCTTAACACCAAGCCTCCCATCTTCTAAAACAGAACTATTTATATTATACTATGCCTTGCCTGATAGATATATAAATTCACAAGTGAATTTATATACATATATAAATTCATTTACTATAGTAAATAATAATGTTTTTACTATAGTATATAATAATACATTTATATTTAACTTTTGTAAATGAATTTTACATCTATATACTTATTTTTAAATGAATTATAGCATACACTGTATAAATTGCATACATTTTCAATGTATAGTTTAACATATTTTTGTGAAATAAATATATCCTATACCCACCATCCAATCTGGGTAATAAGTATTACCAACACCACAAACTGATCTCGTGCCCCCTCCCAGTATATTCATTCCTCTTGCCCCACTCTTTAATTTCTACCCTATAGACTTATTTTGCTTGCTCATATAAATGAATCATACAATATTTGTTTTTTTGTGTCTGACTTGTTTTGCTGAGCATGATGTTTTCTTTAGGTTTGGGGGTTTTCGTTTTTGTTTTGCTTCCCCTTCCCCCCCGATTTTTCATGTTGCTGCATCCTTTTCATTGTTGAAGAGTATTCCTTCATATGAAGATAGCATGGGTTTGCAGCTTTTTTGCCCATTTTCCTTTTGATATACATTCGAGTTGTTTCCAGTTGAACTATTAAAAATAATGTGTCTCAGAATATTATTGTACATGTCTTTTTTGCATGTGATATTTGTTATTTCTGTTGGATGTATCTCAGGAATGGAATTGCTAGGTCTTAGGGAATATGTATTTTTAGATTTAGAATACATTGCTTAAAACCTTTTCCAAAATGGCTGCACAGATTAACACTTTCACAGAGTATAAGAGTTCAGTTGGCTCCACATCCTTCCTAACTGGTAATACCTGATTTTTAAAGTGATTATTACTGGGGCATCTGGGTGGTTCCATTGGTTAAGTGTCTGCCTTCAGCTCGGGTCGTGATGCCAGGGTCCTAGGATCGAGCCCCTGTTTCCCTCTTCCTCTGCCAGTCCCCCTGTCTGTGCGCTCTCTATCAAATAAATAAATAAAATCTTTTAAAAAATTAAAGTGATTATTATGTTTAGCCATTTTGGTGAAGAAGTACTGGTATCTCATTGTGATTTTGATTTGTATTTCACTGAGCGTCTCTTCCTATGCTTATTGCTCTTTCTTTTTGTTAGTGTTGGATTATGTATCTTTTTCTTATTAATTTGAGGGAGTTCTTTATATATTCCAGTCATAAATCTTTTATCATGTTGCAAATATCTTCTCTGTGACTTGCCTCTTTACTATCTTACTGATGTCTTTTAATGAACATAAGTTCTTAATATTAATGAAATCTAATTCTTCCCCTTAATGGTTACCATGTGTACATATACCCTAAAAGGATTATTGACTAATCTTTATAGCATCATATTGTATATCTTATATAATTTGTGTAAATTATTTTAAAATATTTCTTCATTTATTATTTAAAAGGTAGTTTCTACATATCTAGCAATTATTTTCATTTTCTCTACTTCTACTGCATCTTTCATGACATCTTACAAATTCTTTGGTTGTAATTAGTATTTATATTTAATACTTCTTATAGAATGACCAAGTTGTAAAAATTTGTTTTAAAGGTAAGAGAAAGGTATTAGGTGCTCATAATAGATTTTTTGTAAGGACACCACCATGATATGTACATATTGAATGAAATCGGATCACCTCTTTGAAAATGCTGATTTGTGGTTCTCTCATTTAAACAAATCATACCCATTTATAGGAATACATATGAATAGTGTGAAAATGCTATTATTTTCTAGCACGATGTCTCCCAGTGTCAGGAGTAGAATTGCACACACAGCGCTTGGTTGAAGGCATAGGGAAACACAGGAAGCACATTGATATTCTGCCAAATAAGTATTGCCTGATTGCTTCTTCATTTTTAGCCAAGAAGCATTGAAAAATATGAGCAGGCTCATTAATTATCAGAATGCACTTTAAGTATCAGAAAAGTGGGGTTGGATAAGTCAAGTCAATTGGCCAAGATAATGATACAAATTAAATCTAGGTCCAGCCAGGGAAAATAATCCAGCCTCAATCCCAAAGTCTGTCCCTTTATCTTTAAGGCATACATATACCTTACAACAAATTTAAAATTTGGTGAGCATGTTTTGCTAATAATATACTAATACAAACTATAATAATGTTCTCTAAGCCAAGTGATATGTGAGACACTCTAAACTTCTGGGTAAAACAATTGAATTTTCCTGTATTTCTTCCATGAATAATTTATGGTAAAGTTAGGGTTAAACATAGCATGTTTGAAGCCATAACTGAAGTGACACATATTTTAAAAATTTATAATGTATAGGAATGAAACTGAAAGTTACTATGCAATTTACTGTTGTCTTTTAGTTGATTAAAAAGTAGAAAATATAAATTTCATGTTTGCATATAAGAAAATAAATCTTGATAATATTATTGAACTGATAATATTATTGAAATAAATGTTGTTTTGCTAAATTGATCCCCATCTGGTATTTACATACTTCGATAGAGCAGCCATGTTTTTCACATATATATTGGAAGCTGACCATTTCATGGACTAAGTCTGGCCTTTAGTGAGGGGAAGAAAGAAGGAAATTTTAGAGAATAGGAAAAGCTATAAAGTAGGAAAAAACAGCAGGTGAGGGAGGGAGAGGAAGAATGTCTGCTCCAGTGACAACTTACATGCTGAATTATACTAATTTCTCTGTGTGCTGTGATGCTCATTAAGCAGGACTCCATTGATGTTCCTACAGGTCATGGACCAGCCAGCATGTTTGTTTCCACTCATAACTTCAAATAAACTGCTGAGTTAAAATCTATCGTAGCAAGAATGCCTTATGGCCCACAGACAACAGCTTTTCTTCTCAATATATTCACGAATGCCTCATAAATGTTTGCTTGGGTGTTTTATTTAGAAACAACATGGATAAATATTTGAAAGAGTATTGCTAATGACAAAGCAAAAGTGAACTATAAAATATTTCAAATGGCTGCTTTAAAATCTGCAATCTGCAAATAGAGCTGACTAAAGAGGGAGAGGAAAATGTAAGATAACAGCAGGTGAGCTCTTTATGGTTTGTGTGTGTGTGTGTGTGTGCACGTGTGTGCGCCCTCACATGTAGATGTCTACGTGAAGCAATCATATTTGCAAAATAAGACCCATATCTGCTGAATAGAGAAGAGCTTCATTCACCAGAAATATCCGCCAGGAAAAATCTGGGATTGTAATTTAGGTTTTAGAGTCCGAGGATGACTAGATTGCTTTTAAAAGCACTACTTCTACAATGTTTTTATTTCCTTCTTTGATCAAATATGTCAGCCAAGGAAGAAAATGGTCATTTATTTCTTTTGAAAGCAGGGGGGAGAAATTCACATTCAACAGCAGTGATCACGATGTTCATGAAAGTTTCCAACTATTTATCAACATGCCTGGTTTGCAGCTGCAATTTCCTTAATCAGATTTGCATCTTTCATAACACTGCAGCTTTCATACTGTAGCTTTCATACTGAAGCTTTCATGGAGTTACTCCATGCTACGGGGGGCTGGTCATATGTGCATACGGCTGCGTAATGGTCAGAAAATGTCCTTGTGTCAGATGGGGCCATGGCTGATGGTGAAAACAATCCTGTTAGTGCTTCTGTAGCATATGAGGAGACAGCTCCACTTAATTAGTGAAATTACACTGGCCATGGATGACTGACTGTCTTGATCATTTGCAGGCCAATTGTGAAGCCATTGACAGGGTCACTGGGCAGCCCAATCCAATTCAGTCACTAAGACAACTGGAGTAACCAGATTGTAAAATGGTTGGTCTGGTTATTTCTTAATGGTATAACTAGATCGACCAGAGAGATCCAATTAATTGCTGAACAGTTGGTAGCTGTGGTGGTCTCACTGATGAGCTCAGTTGTCAGTGATGGTTTTGAATTGACTGTACAGCTTCCTGATCAATTGTACAATTTGCAATTATCAAGCTGGGGATGGAAGGGGATTGATTTAATTTTGGTGATTTCACTGAATCCATAGATATATCACATATTTGTGTGTGTGTGTTTCATCAACTGTAATATATTTGTGAGACATCAATGATGAATGATGCTTTTTAAAGATATTGCTATTTTACCTTGCCTGAGTAAGTTTTATTACAAAACTATACAGACTGTTACAGAGATCTGTGGGGCAATTTGTTACTTCCTTAGGATGGGAGAAGAAATCCAAGTTTGAGTAGAAATTATATATTTAGGAGGGGTGAAAAGAAAGTATTCTTCCTTCACCCTTCCGTGCCTAGTCTGAGAAAGCTCACTGCATGGTTACTTAGCCTATTCATGACATAGTAATGTCAGATCTCCTTCTTTTAAAGGAGCTTGGTGCCAGTGTGGCATAGCATCAGGAAGTAAATAATTGCTAAATAATTTTATTGGAAAGTATGGGGCTAATGCGATTTTTAGCTCTCCCACCCTTGTCAAGAGAAACTGCCCATGCCAACTTACCTTCAAAGAAAAGAAATAACTACTCACACAAGGTCTTCTTGGCCAGGGCTCCTGTGCACCCAACTGTGCCTGGAATAGACAATAAATGTGTGTTGAGTAGGTAAAGGAATGTGCTCTTAAAAGAAATGTCTCTCCAAATAGTTGAAGCTACGTAGGCATACAGAAGTAGACAGTTGTTTGTATATCTACTTATTTTAAGAGAAGAATACATTTATAAGTTGGAAGTGGCTTGAAGTGAATTAGTCCACTGGTTATTTCCTAATAGTGATCCACAGACAGGTACCAATCCTGGACAACGTTTTCAGCAAGCCACAACATAGTGAGAAGAACATAAGAATGATAGTTTCGGGAGATTAAAGATGTCCACAAATTCTTCTTCATCACCCCCACTGAGAGTCTGTTTCTCTTTCACTTAATCATAGGAGAACCCTGTGATGTCTATGGCAGTTCAAGCCTAGTCTTTAGGAGGACTGGGAGCTTCTGCCTTCTTTGTCAGAGCACTTGCTCTTAGGACACTCTTTCCCAGAAGCTTCTCACTATGAAAAGCTCAAATCACATGGAAAGACCACATGTAGGCCATGGTCAACAGCCACAGCTGAGTTCCCAGCCACCTGCCAGCTGACTTCCATATACACCCCAGTGAGCTCAGTCAACCCATACCATTGTAGAGATAATAGAATGGTTGTTGTAGGCACTAAGTTTTGGGGTGGATAGTTCTTAGTCATAGATACTTGTAATGGTGGTATATACCCACCTGTGTGAGATTGTCAGTTCCCATTTTCTGAGATGGCTTGCCTGTTCTAAGACTCTACACTTCCTATTTTGTACATGTTAAAATATCCTCTTTTTTTTAACAAGTTCATTGAAATATGATTAACATAAAACATTGTATAAGTTTAAGGTGTACACTGTGATGATTTGATATACATATATATTGCAAAATGCTTACCACAATAAGGTTAGTTAACCCATCCTTTTGCTTACCTAATTACTGTTGTGTTGTTGGTAGAGTGAGAACATGAGAACTCTGCTCCCACAGCAGTGTTCAAGCCTACAACATAGTATTGTCTACTCCAGTCACCATGCTGTACCTTATATCTCTGGAACTTACACATCTTAGAGCTGAAAATTTATACGCTTTGAACTTATCTCTTGATTTAGGCAACTCCTCAGCTCCTGGCAACCACTGTTCTACTCTCTGTTTCTGTGAATTTAATGTTTTTAGGTTCTACATACAAGTGAGATCATATAATAGCTGTCTTTCTCTCTCTGTGTTATTTCACTTAGCATAATGCCCTTGAGGTCCATCCATGTTGGAAGGATTTCCTTCTTTTTTATGGCCAAATAATATTCGTGTGTGTGTATGCGTGTGTGACATTCTATCTATTAATCAGTTTACCCATCAATAGATACTTACTTTTTGAAGTGATGGTCAGAGTAGAGCACAGTGACATATATGGATATATGTCTTTCATTGGGAAAATAAGAAGTTGGGATTCTATATAACATCCAGTGTTTTTAATGCATTGCATTTGCCTATGGAATTCAAAACCTATGCCAAAATGCAACTTCATACCCTTTGCAGAAATTCTTCTTCCAGGGCCACAATTATCAGTTAGTCAGCTTCTGTTCAAATAATCATAGTGCAAATAGTTGACTCAACATAAGGTAGCACAGTCTGTCTTTAAACATGTGTGCTTATGAGGAAATATGGTGACATTAAACCTGGGTATTAATGAGAAGTTTTATATGTAGACACATTGTGTAATTGTCATTTCAAATAAATACTCAGGTATTTATTTCTTAATCATACATGTCAGTACATTTGCAGGAAAATTCATCTGTGGCCATTCTATTCAGATAATTCATTTCAAACTGTACTATTTCACGTTACTTTTGTTGTTCACCCTTGTAGAGGAATAAGCCAGTAGGGGTTGGGGGAGTAGGGTAGCAGGAGGGAGGGAAACATGAAAAAACAAACATTTATTGAAATTTTACCATGTGCTAATATATACATGTATGTGCCATACTCTGGAGAACTTGGAAATTTTAGAGGTTCTATAATGTAAATATTTCTATAAAGACACATATTTTTTCTACAAATTAAGCAATTTATGAGTAAATATTATCTTACTCAAAACCTTTTCCATGCTTTTGAATGGGAAAGGTATCTCGCCTACCTTGAATCATCATTGCTGTGAAATTGTTTTATTCCAGAGTCAATGGATTTATTTTCTACAAAAACCATAAGCAAAGGCAAGCCTGAACACAAATTATTTCATTAAACCACTGTTTTTTTACGGTGCTGTCCAGTGTAAGGCCTATAAATTACATTTCTGCAAAACATGAGGAGGATAAATAGACTGTACAACAGACACTGGGAAGAATAAGAGTAACAGTAACGTGGGGTGAAGTTTACCTTTGAAATGATACAGCTTTTAGTTCTGCCATCTGTGTTTATTACGATCCTTCTAAAATTCTCAGCATTTTTAACAATCAAAAGTGTAGCTGACATATGAAACTTAGCTCTACAGCCTTAACATATTCCAGTCCTAATGAGCAGTTAAAGGAATAATAAGTGAAGTGAGTTGTGTTTGTCATCATTAATGAGCATATGAAGTTCCGAATTATGATAAATGGTGAACTAATTGCCTTAAAAACAGTAGAACTTTTCCTTTAGATGGCTGTTTCTTGACAGTCATTTTTTTCCTTGAGGAACGATTTTCAAGAGTTACCATCTTCCTGATGGGTATAATCCTTACTGCCACAGTCACTGGCATTATGATGAAACTTCTCAAAGATAGGAAGAAAAACGAAGACAGTATTTCAGATGAATTTTTCAAAGATATCTGTGATTGATAATCTATTTCCAAAAAGAGATTTTTTTGGTCTTCTCAATAAATATTAAGAGAGATTATTGCATTGAGGATATTATTTAGTTAATTAAAAGGATCATCAAACAGCTTAGATAACTTTTCCTATGACACACCTAATAAGGAAACAAAACATTCTGCACAATCCTTGACTTCTTGGGAAATAAGATAAAAATGGCAAGAAGTTTCTTCAAAAGCTACCTTAAGAAGTGGTCTTGAGGTATCTGAATTCTTTGGGGTCTGTCTGGTAGCACTGTCAGCTGCAATGAAGGAGAAAAAAAAATGCCATGTTTATGTATACACCTTTAAAAGAAGAATTAGCAATATGCCCCACTGTTTATTGCCTTTCCCTCTTTGACTTGCGGGAATGGGGTTGGGGTGGAAGGGAGGCTTGGGAGAGGCATCCGAATTAGTTGATAGTATCAGTCATCCAGGAACATGATTAGCACATAATAAAAATCTCAAGAGTATAACTGTGGGTGTGTTAGCTACCCTTCCTTATAATTGGTGCCCAAGGCTTTACTAACTAGCATTTTGCATAAAACAACATGCTAAGCATGACTCTGAAATGCGCATCTCTACAGTGATGGGTTGAGCAAGGCCATCTGCCTGAATGACCAACAGAGTTGCTGAGCCCTAGATGTCTGCCTTTCAGGGGCTTTTTGGAGGGGTTTCAACTGGGTGGCCCATCTGTGCCTACCCTCTTATTTATCATATCAATGCCAGCTTAGACCAGTAGCCTTGCGGCCTTGGTACCTTACCAGGGGGAGTCTCAAAAAGCACAGAAAAACACATGTGTAGGTCAGGACACATGGGGGTCATTTTGCATTGCCTTGGTTTCTTTTTGGTTATACCTATGTTGAAATGGAAGAAATTTAGATGGCCAGATTTGAGCTTACCTCTCCTGTGTGCCAGAAGCACCACCCTCAGCCCTCAAAATCATCAGACTTAGGTCTACTTCAGTTATAGGTACAAGGTAACAAAACTGGCATTATTTCTTGAGAAGAAAATTAGATTTCTGCCAACTTAAGGCCATGAACAAATGTTAGAATTAAGCTCAGGGTTTTGGATAAGTTTGTAATTCCACATAACAAGACAGAAAAGTTTTCACAGTGGTTTTTACTACCCTATATTACAATATACCCGTTGGTACATAGAGTGCATTCTAAAGGACTGTCTAAAACGTTTCCTGGTTTTCTTTATTATACTTGAAGTTTTGAGCACTAATGGCCATCTATTAGCTGGGTTCAGCCATACTCTGTGCATGTTTTCATTGAAAAAGTGGTTAGCCCACAATAGGCACGTATGTGTTAAATGATTGAATGGATGCTTTAATCTTAGGACCTACTTTAAGAGCAGAAATGTTCCCATGAGCTGTGATCTTTCAAGTGTTTATAAATACTGTAATGTTTTAGAGAAGAATATTGTTTTAAGAAGCTGATGTTTCACCTGCTTATTATTTAAAAGCCATTGAGTTATATTTAATGATTATTCAATTAAAAAATTGCCTTGTGCCCAGGGCAATATTTGAGTGGCATAAATTGTCCTTATATTCATCTGACTGTTATAAGTAAAAGAACAATCTTGAAGTTGAACATGAGGTCATAGTGGAAGTCTATTTAAAAGAAAGGATATTACTTTTCCTCAGAAGGTATCACGGGCATTTGGCCTATTCTATTCAAAGCTGTTGCTTCAGTTTCCTCCCATCCTCTACTCAAATTGTACCATGTCCCTTAATATTCCCCTTTTGAGATATTCTCCTTTTCTCCTTCCCCAAGAAATCCATGGCAGCAACTACTCTATAAAACACAGTATACTGGTGTTGTCTTACTACTCATATTTTAAGTAGTCCCCAGCCACAAACTAAGTAGAATCCATGAAGAGAAATGTGGATTTCAAAACAGAATGAAAGAAACACAACATCATCCACACAGGTGGTTCAATCATAATTTACATTAAATGATAACTGTCATCTCCTGGCCCCACCTCTGTAACCAACAAGTTGTCCTGAGATGCTTTTTGAAGATCCTCAGGTGGCCTCCAGTTGGTTGCTTTTGGTGGGACAGAGATTTATTCAAAGGCTCAGATTGTGGAGAACTCATCTTTGATTCTCTCTGAATTAGACTCCACTTCTAACAAAGCTATTCATTCACCCTTTCTTCCTTTCTTCCTTCCTTCCTTCCTTCCTTCCTTCCTTCCTTCCTTCCTTCCTTTCTCTTTGAAAAACCATTTGCAAAATGGCAGACATTCAGAGAAGGAGATCCCCACAGTCACGCATCCAAGTTCCTCTGTTCACAGGTGGTGCACAGTGGATACAGATCAGTGAACGAAAGGTGACAAAGTGATAAGGTGTCACACGCAGCTATATATAAGGGCAATGTGAGCATACAAAGCAGAGGGATATAATACAGCCTCAAGGGGCATGGTTAAAACAGGAGTTGAATCTTGGAGGACTGTAAAAGGAAGAGATTTTGAAAGAAGGAAAAAAGAAAAAGGCTTACAAGACTCAGGGAACAGCATATGCACAGCAATCAAGGCAAAAACAAAATCTGTTTCATAATCTGCAGGCACATGTGTATGACTAGAATGTAGGATGGATTTGAGAGGACTGATGAAGAGGGCAGAGCAATGAAGGGTCTTGTGTTCTCATGGGAGTGAGGGTGATGGACAGCTATACAAGGCTTATAGCACCCGTTGCCACAGTGAATTGCATGGATGGAGATCATGCCATGGGAGAAATTGTTTCTCCCTAGCGCCGCCATATTCCAAATGAAACCTTCTTAAACCAGTGGGAATCCACTTAGAGCGAGGAGAGACAAACACCACATATAGTCTTCAGATAGGACTGCCGACATGGGATAAGTAGATGAAAGCCTCTGAAATCTCTGTAGGTCGGTCTATGCCAGGACTATTCCCTTCTGCCATGAAGCCTTGTAAATACCAGGCCTGGTGTTGTTGTATAAAATCCCATGGCCAAGGTTTTGTCTTTGCCCCAATAATATCCATTCATATAACATATCCCTGAGGACTTGATTCAACCCTATGAATGAAGCCATTTGGCAAAAGAGAGTGAGTAAGCACTCAGCGACATAGAATAAGGAGAGGAAACACCCCAAAATATGAATGAAGACTCTAAAAGGGGAATTTTTGCATTGATGGGGGAAGATCCCTCTGTTGTGTGTGGGCCTGTAGAGTAAAACAAAAAACAAAACAAAAACAAAAAGCAGTCATTCTGGGAACAGAAGACCAGGGCCTGAGTTGTTTGTTATTGGAAATGGACTTCTCTGAGCCTCTGTTTTCTCCACTTAAAAGTGATATCATGAGAAGGACATAAAATAGCAGCCATTAAATGAGACCGCCTATATCAAACCATTTTCAATCCACAAAGTACTACATAAATTAAAGTGATTATCATCTCTGTGTTATAAATATATAGGTGCATGTACACACTTTGGAAGCTGATTTGGAAGTTGATTTCTTTCTTAGAATACTTAGAACACTTTATTCTATTCAGGGTAATACCTTTTCTGGGTTATATGGTCTTCAGGTATTTAGATTTAAAGGCTCAAAGAATTCCTATTATTTAGGAACAACATGAATTCATAAGGGGAATTTGTGAAACATGAAGACATTAGATGCTGCTATAAGCAAAGATCTATAGTCATGAATACCATTAAAAAATATAATACTACCACCCTGGATTTCAATGACAGTGATCCCATAGCTCCCCTATAGGTGTTCTCTCACGGACCCTGATAACCACAGGCCACATAGACCCCCTTTGCAAAGACAGACTAGGAGGCTGAGCTCTGTTATGTACCTTGATCAAAGTTATATCAAGAGAAGGGTTGGACTTGCATTCCTAAGACTGTTTCTGGGATTTGCTCTTCTGCCAGCTACAACTAAGGACATTTTCTTTGCCTTCAGCAGAGGGAGATGCTGGCTTGCCAGAACTCTATGGAGAAACCTGAATGCATGAAGAGTTAGGGCAATGCCTGGAGGGAGGAACTGAAGGCTCCCACACCCCTCCCCTGGCTTGACCTGTCCCTAAGAATTGGATGCAGAATGTCTGCCCTTGACTGGCCCCTAAGAATTGGATGCAGAATGTCTGCCCTTGACCTGACCCTAAGAATTGGATGCAGAATGTCTGCCCTGATGCAAGGCTGATGTGCACCAGCTCTCCCTCCACTCTCTGTGCTTTGTGCCCCACCCCTCCCTTCATGCTCCATCCTCCTGTCCATTTCCACTCCTGCCAAACCTTGAAGCCTTGCTTGTACATCTCTCCTGTGGCCTGTGCTTTCCCAACTTGATCATCTCTCCTCCCTTGACATTGTTTGGACTGTGCCCAAGATTCGATCTTCTCCCTCCTGGGCTCAGGACCCCGTGAGCAGCCCTGGCAGATGTGACCCAGTCACTTCGTAGACACCGCCTCTGTAGCACCAGGTGCTGGCGAGCTAAGCCAGTCCCGCGGCTCCAGCCTTTCTCCTGGCAGCAATTTGACTCATGAAAAATAAAATCCGTCTCCAGGTGACCTATCCCCAATTCCTGATTTCGTGTGCTGATATGTTTGTGCTGTTTAGCAAGCCCTCACAGAAAATGTTATCTAAATGTCACTCTGCTATCTCTGGGGTTTGTTGGACTTAATATCTAAGCCTTAAAGTGAGACTGGGGCTGAGAATTCACATGAGTTCTGCCCACATGTGTGCTTTGTTGGAGCTACGTGGTTTGATTTTTACCCAGTGGTTCAACATGGAAAAAAAAAGCTCCGATAACTGAGAATCCCAAGGTCACTGACCAAATGATATGTGAAGGCAGGATTTTAGTTTTCTTAGCAATCCTCCATGAGTTTTTACTGTGTGTGTGTGTGTGAGAGAGAGAGAGAGAGAGAGAGAGAGGGCGTGTGTGTAGCTTCTGAAGGAATGCCAGGCTAGAGATGAGAGAGGGAGGCTTCCTGGGGGGAATGGAGAGTCTGGCCCTCTTTGTGGATGCTGTGATGTGCTGCCCAGATCCTGCCTTCAGGGCTGAAGGAGACAGCCAAATAGGAGATGGTGAGACAGACCGAATATTAGCAACAGCAGGAAGCCATTACCAGCCCTGGATTGGAAGGAACACAGGTGGCAGTCAGTGTTTGTTCCCATCCCAGAAACCAGACTCATCAGATAGGAGCTGGGATCTTGAAGGGAGGAGCTGTCCTGTTTGAGCTGGATTCCAGAAGAAGCCCGGTCATGGCCAGAGATGCCCCTGAAGTAGAAAAAGAAGGGAATAGATACCCCAAGCTCTTCTCCCTCTTAAATTGCCAAATCTCTGTCAGTGATTCCCATTGAGCAAATGGCCAGGAAGCTCCAGGGCTGGGGTAACCAGGGGTATGTGAGCCCCTGAGATACAGAGCAAGGCAGAAATCGAGCTGAGGACAAAGAGACAAATGACCCCTACAAAATTAAATCTCTCAGAGTAGAGCTTAGAATATGCATTTTTTAAAGATTTTATTTATTTATTTGAGACTGTGTGAGTGAGTGAGAGAAAGATAGCATGAGCAGGACTTAGGGGCAGAGGGAAGGGGAGAAGCAGACTGCCATTGAGCAGGGAGCCCAAGATGGGATCCGAGGACCCCGGGATCATGACCTGAGCAGAAGGCAGACACTCAACTGACTGAGCCACCCGGGCTCCCCTGGAAGGCGCATTTTCAGAAAGCTGGCCTAGATGATTCTTATGTGTGCTCGCATTTTATAACCTTCCCATAACATGAACAATTCCTTACCTTGTCAGGTTCTCGTATATGCATGAGATAAAACAACTGGTATAGTGCCCAGTTCTGATGGTAGGAAGATGTTGAGTTATTTTGACCTTCCTCCCCCTCTAAATTTTTGACCAAATAGGGTAAGTAAAATACGTGGACCATATGACAAATTTTCTTTTAATAAAACATTTCTTCCTTTTGCACAGAGCCCCTTAAGAATCATTAAAAGTAAACCATTGGAATGACATTAGACAGTAGATCTAAAATCTACAAAAGTGAGGTGCATTTATTTAAAATTAGCTCCACAATGTAGTGCAACTATTTCCAGCACTCATTATTATTAATGTCTATAATTGATGGCTGAAAATAGAACCCTCAAAGGAGAATAATGTCCAAAATCATATTCACATAAATTGTGAACTGCTCAGCCTAGGAGCATGCTAGAAAGATGCTCCACACATTTTGACTTCTTTTCTCAATTCAACTCTAGACTGCATTTAATTAACTTCCTTAAGGTTTTAAACTGCCTCCCCTGTTTAACAGACATGGCAATTTTTATGTACAGCAATATTCTATGTGTAGAAGGGTGTGGGAAGCAGATACAAACCTTCTGATTTAATCCACTGGAATTCTATGGGAAATGAGCTCAAGATGCTTCAGGGGGAAACCCTATATTGGCTTTAGCTGTTTCTAATAAAAGAGATTGTGATGTGTCTTTAAGTGTTTTTGAGTGTATATGTAAGCCAGGAAGGGAAAACAAGAATATGGAATGAGCACAGCAGAGAAAATACACCCTTAAAATAGGGCTGCTGCTCTTTATACAGAACAGAGATTTGGAAGAATCAAGTACTTGACTCACCAAGTCGAGTTGACTCATTCTTAATAGCCAATTTTCTTTTTTTTAATATAAGAAATTAACATTATTATAAATACATTTCTGTGTTGCTATTCCCAGAATGTGTCTCATTTAAAAACATGGATGGTTGATGATCATCCTTGAGCCAATCAGTCTTCTTCTCGCCGGTTTCATGGTCTGATACAAATTGAGGGGTGTCTGGTATGTGCAGAAAACTGTGTTACATTTCTAGTGCCTTCCATTTCCACATACCTTGGTAACTCCCACAAAGTCTCTGGTCTATGGGTTCCTTATTCACATGGGGGGACTGGAATTAAATTGGGCCCTTCAGAACACAGAATTCAATGACACTATAATATAGAAACTTACCTGTAAAGGTATATTGGATCTTGTCTTCATCACTTACTATCATCAGGCAGAACTCTTCACTGTTATTTAAACACGGTCTGTATTTTCCAATGTATTTATACCTTTGCTGAAATCCAAATCCCATTCCCATCCATCAAGTACTTCTCCATTTCTTCAGGCCAAGATCAAATCCCAAAGCTCTCATTGCCTTATCCATTGGCCCAGTTAGATTCACCTCTCTCCCCTTTGTGCTCAGCTTTTCCTGTATGCATTTCTTGAATCTCATCACATACAAGTCCGTCCATTCAGTAATCTTTTTTATTAGCAACTCTGTACTTGACCAGGAATTTTTCAGTGATTATGATTTTATCTAATTCTTTATATCCCTGAAGACTGTCACATAATAATAAACATCTGTTGAATTGAACTGAATAGTTTTATAGATTTCTTTGCTTAGTTAAAAATTACATTTTGTGATAGCCAGCCTCAAAGATGGCACCAGTGATCCTCACCTTCTCATAGCCATGCCCTTGTGTAGTCATTTCCCGTTCTGAATCAAGGCTGACCTGTGGGCCAAAAGAATATGGTAGAAGTGATGACGAGTGACCTCTTGGGCTAGGTCATAAGAGGCACTGCAGTTTCTGTTTGGCCTTTTGGATCTTTCACTCTGGAGGAAGCTAGACACCATGCCATTAAGACATTCAAATAACCCTGTTGTAGAGAGGAACGGGGGCCCCCTGTCAATAGCCAACACCAACTTGTCAGCCATGTGAGTGTCACCTTGGAAACAAATCCTCTAATCCTTGCTAGTCCATCAGATGATTGCAGCCCCAGTATCTGCCTATAAGAGACCCCATGAGAGGCCCCAAGCCTCCTAGCCAAGCCATCTCCAAATTCCCATAGAAACTGAGAGGTAATAAATGATTATTGTTTCAAATTACTAAGTTGGGGAAATATTAGTTATATGGCAATAGATAGCTAATGCAAATTTCTTCCTCTTTTCTCTTCCTATGGGAGGCATCATGAGAGTAAGGTATAGGTCTGCCATTGAAATCTTATCTACTATTTTCTATCAATATTAATCATGTTATTAATAAATAATTGGTGTCCATATACTATTGCTATATTAAAATATTAGCAGCATTGCTGTTATTAATTTTAATTAAACTTCAAATTATTATATGCAGTTAATATGTTAAAAAAGTCACCATATCATTGTTATATAATTATAATACTAGTGTTTTGATGGAATTTTTAAAACTAATTTTTAATACTAATTACTATTTTGTCTATTTGTAAAAAAAATCTTATTATCCCTATTTGCAGGATGAGGAAACTGAGGCTTATAATTGTTCATTTGTTCAAAGTCAAACAACTGGTAGGATACTGAGCTGTAATTCAAAACAGGATATGTCTTACACAGTAAAAAATGCGGGTCCTCATTGTGTAATCTGTGTGGCAATACTTAACACACACTGCTGTTACGAGAATGAAATAAATCTGTACGTTTCCTTGCAGGAGGCATAGAAGATACACATGCAACCAGTGCCATTTTCTCTCCCTTCCCTTCACAATGTGTCAGTGTTTCTGCTAGGGTGAGTCTAAGATGCACTCAGGACCCCAGGCCATTGGGCTTATCTACCATCAGCAGTGGGGAGGCAGACTGAGTGTCCCCACGCGGGAGGGACTCCTGGTTGTCCTCTGGGATTGCAAAACTCAGGTTTCTAGTCTATTTGTTGCAGAAAAAAACAGTGCTTCAACTCAATCACTTCTAGCTTTCTCAAACTCAGAATAGATACCTAATAATAGTAATGCTTTGCTTTTCATAGGACCATGGAGATTATAGAGCTCTTTCCTTTCTCTATGTGTGAGAGAATAAATGGAATTGACTCAGATGTGAATAATTGACTAGAAAGGGGAGTTGGAAAGTATTTGTAGCAACAGACCCCTTATAACTGACATACCTGAAAACCTCTATCTTCTGCAAAAGCAATCTCATTACAACCAATTAGAGGTCAGGGCTATATAGAACCAAGTCATAGGAGTCATTATCTATAGAATTTCCTCCCTTTTATTCATATCAAGGCATGAACTTTTCAAAGACATAAAATTCACCACATCAATCTACTGAGGCAGGGTTAGTGATGTGTGGTTGGCCAGAAAAAACATTCAGTTACCTGAATACGTATTTTAGTTTTAAAATAGTTTCTATAATTTTATTATAACTTGCAATGCTTCTTTTACTCATGTTACAAATTGCTTTCAGGGAATAAATGATGCATTTAAAGGGACTGAGCACCCATAGTAGCTGTGGAGAGTGGTTTGTGGAGTTAACCACTTAATGTGATCTGGCAATGGCCCCTTTGAGCTGATCAGTAAGAACAGCAATGCCAAATTATGGTAAACCTCAAGAGTTTTCAAGGAAGCAATATAGCTCTAATTGAGTAGAAGCTTAGCAAGTAGACCACAGCTATTTCTTTGTAGAAGGTCCAGTTGTGTACTAGAGAGATTGTGCCTGTGAAGATCGCCTTGTAAATGGAAACCAGAAGAATGGGGGCCCCCTGCATGTCTATTCTTGAGTCAGAAAGAAGGGGGCTTGGCCTGCATTTAATAAGAGTATCTGTTTTTCTTTGCAAAAATACTGTCTGTAGGCACCCATACGTACATGTTCTGTAGTTTCTCTTTACTAAGACTAAAGTTTTGATGGACACAGTTCTATCTTGAAGGAAAATCAAAACATCGAAGAAACACTTTCTAACAATTAAAGTTAAATGGCCAGTGTTTCCCAAAATCATTTAACCATAGGAGCCTTTTAAATACAATATTCGTTGATTTCCTCTGTGGTACTTGCTTGAGTAATCTGGTCTTTCAACAGAGAGAGAAAGCCTATCAGAGTGAAACACAGAAATCTTGTTGCATGGGATTCCTCTTCCTTTTTGTCAAGAGTGCTTGTCCCTCAACTTTTTCCTTAGCCCACTGCCCACAGTCCTGTAGGCCGAGTCTACACTGAACCACGTCCTGTCCTGAACCACGCCTTGTCATCACAAGAACTCTTCGAGGTATCTGATAAGTGGGCCCTGTGTTGTGCTTAGGTTCATGCCTGTTCTTTGGCCCATTGTTCCACTGATCTTCTTTCTCTTCCTTGCCACATTCTGTACCCATTACTTCTCAGCTTACCATGGCCCAGTCTTTTTCAACTTCTTTGAATTTCTGGAAACTTGGCTTGCTCAAAGCATTGGTAAAACAATGTTATTAGGTTATGTGTTGGTTTCTGAGCTGCTTCTGACTATAGACTCCTCACATTCCTCTTGGTTACAGAAACTCTGTTCTACCTCTGATGATGTGAAAAAGAGGCAGACCCTTATCTCCTAGCTGTTGTTCCTAGGACCCTGTTTAGACTTCTTAGAATTTGAGTCCTATGTAACTTTTGTGACACATGTAGCTCACCACTAACTGCTTGGTTTCTCACTCCAACCTCCCTAAACCTGCAGTTCACATTGAAAATGATCAGATACCTTAGAATCATCAGCCACTGAATGTTTTGGACCATCGGTTGTTGGGGTAAGGACCACCAAATAGGTCCTTACCCCAGCCTCATAAACTCATAGGACTAAAGAGTTTAAGAAAAAAACTTGTATATAATGTTTCATTAAATACCCCAGAGATCTGTCCAGGTTAATTTTCATGTCAAGGTTGGACAGTTTTCCTCATAGACTGTCAAGCCTCTTGTTTCTATAGAGCTGTGATGCATTCTGTTCTTTCATTTAAATGACGTAAACCTAGACTTCTTTTGTTTTAACTTAGCAACACTTAGACCTTTCTAATAAGGAACAAAGCAAACTATGAACTAAGAAGCAACCCATTGTCTTTAGTTTCTGAAAAATTATGTCACATTACAAAGGAAAAGGAGGAGGTTGTCTTTATGCTAATGTTGATATTTGCATTTCTCATCTTTCTAGGTAAAAAGTTTAATGTTTCCATCTTGTGGAGCCCTTAATTATATCATTAGCAAATGTGATGCAATAATTAAGCATCAATTGAGTTTTTTTCTGGATTACACACATTCTTGCATTCTGTTTTCACATCACGGTAACTTAACTTTGTGATTTATATTGGAAAGATGACTTTGGGTATTCATTTTACTTCATTATTCTTCAGCATTGTATTTCATCCACTTAGCTATTTCTGTGGCAATTGTGTTTTGATGAGAAGAGATTGCCCAGTGTAGCCACATCACAATAACTGTGAGATAAAATCCAGTGGGCCCAGCTAGCTTTTGATGAGTTCTTGGATCCCATCCACACAAAAGAAGCATATGAAAATAAAAATGATAAGCATCATTTTGCATTCAAAATTGTTCTGATTTAAAGAAGATTGAACTTTTAAAATAAATACATCAGGAAAATGGTGAACTTGCAGTCTGATTTTATTTGATAAAGCATTTGTAAAACGAAGAATTCTTCCCTAAAAGTCAGCTATTAATGTAAGAAGTACAATGGCAAGTCTAGACAGTTTGGGAACCTGCTCTGGATACTTAACACATACATACATATGAATATACATATACAAATATGTCTGTTTGGTGCATTTATATGTATATGCAAACATACATGTTTACATAAAAATATAGTTATGGATATGGCTATAGATATAGGTATATTTTTGCCTAAATTATTTCCTCATGTGTTTATTAAGTGTAACATTCGCCTCATTTCTTATCTCAGCTTAAATCTCAAATGTTAGAACAGACCTAATTTTTTTTTATCCCTCATCCTACAAAAACAAGCTCCTTACAATATATCTCTCCATGAAGAGATGAAATACAAACATATCTTGAGAAGAGGTAGAGCATTGGACTTAAGTACAAGACTATGGACCAGATTGCCTAAATTCATATTTCTTATATCATGTTAGTAAATTGAATCACACTGGCCCCAGTTCTAACCACTCCCTATATCTGCACCGTTGCTATTGTCTGAGACAGAGGAAAAATATGTCCTAATTCCTTGGCTTTTGCTTCAACGATTTGGCTTCTTTTGGCCAGTGAAAGGACACAGGAAATAATCCTATGTTATTTTCAAGGCTAGGCCTTGAGTGTTTTCACTCTCTCTTCTTACAGTTTTCCAACTAGCTTGAGAATATTCCCCAGGTAACTTGTTAGTCCAGAAAGGATAAGGAGAAACAGGTAAAGCCAAACTTAAATATACTCTCTCAGGGCATGCCATGGAAGACTTTAAAAAATGGGAAATGTTACCCATGTTGGTTAAATTGTAAGAGTACACACACACACACACACACACATTCACACATACACACACTAAGTCTGAATTTTTTTTGTTTTTGTCCTTATAAAGAGAAGTAAATTTTTTTTTCAACAGAAAATCTTCAGAATCCTTTTGAATTTTAATCTATAAAAGATTTTCATAGCATCATAAAACCTCATATTTGTATTTTACTTTTAAGTTTCTCAAAGCATTCCATCCTTGTGATCTCATTTTATCCTCATATCATCTTGGTGAGGTAGAATGGCTTTATCTGCATTTTACATGTTGGCCTTGATCGTGGCATGGCCTGCACTATGCTGTGAGAAAGTGAATGAGCTGAGCAAAAGGTAATATGTGAGAACAGAAGGAATATGAAGACAGCGGAAGATCAAAGACCCTGTGCCCACAGGAATCTGGGCAAAGTTTATCATCTTTTCAGGTGTCGGGATCCAGTCATGATGGTGGAGGGTTCAGTGTGAAAGGGAAGGCTTAGAATGATTATGGGAGGCCAAGGCAGTGGTCCTTGACTGGGTTTTATTGGAAGTTTTTAAGGGAGAGGTCATTTGCAATGTGTGCACCTGGACATCCAGCCCTAGAAAATTGAGATGGCAAAAATTAAACAAATGGGATCCATTTCAACCCATTCTCTTTCATAGAGCAGTGGGAATGGGGCTAGATTCAAAGAGATAAAATAGGAGGCCAAAACAAGAGGTAGAGGAATTAACAGAAATTAGGCAAGTGTGTTGGATTTGATTGGGGGAGAAGGTTGAAAAGGCACTGGACACTAGGGACCCGAGAGAAGAGCAAATGAGATGAGAGACCTGAAGCAAGTCTCTGTTTCCAGGGTTCCAGCTGCACAATCCAGCTCAAGAGTGATGCAGAACAAGATTCAACTCTTTCTTGATGTCATCCCCAAGTATTAAGGACCACTGTCAGGGGGAGCTTTGTGGCTTACTGATTCCAGCAGAGCCAGATCTATCCTGGTGGAGGCATCAAGAGTTATAAATTTTGAGAGTAATTAAATCCTTGGAAATTTCTCATTTAAACCCTCTTCTTTCAAAAATGATAAAATAGATAGAGGTTCTAAGGGAGTCTGTGATTTACTAATAATCAAGACCCAGAACTAATGACCCAAAAATCCAGATACTTTTTTAAAACCCAAACAATTTTACACTTTTTTGTTTGTTTTTGGAAGACACCAAAGAAATGGGCCAATGTTAGTTTACTTCTTCTCAAGTTCCCTTGCTTCTCCCATTAATGATAATTACCCCCCAAAAGCATCACATTAGTTGCCTTGCTGTCTTAAATGCCATAAATAATTCTTGTTTTAAATTCTATCATGACTCATTTTATTGCTTGCATATAAGAGATGGATGGATGGATGGGTGGCTGGATGGATAGATAGATAGACAGACAGACAGACAGACTTCCTGAACTGTAAGTGGTGGTTTGAACAGAGCACCTGTTCCAAAGTTGTATGGGGCATGGGCTACTCTCCAACTCCTCTACCCCAGGAGTTTGCTTCATCTCTCAAAAATGAACATCTGGCCTTACTTAACAAACTAGATGATATATTTTTAAATATGAAGATGGATTACCCAAAAGAATTTGACTAGAGATGAACTCTTTTCTGAAGCAGAGCTCTTTAGTGGGGTAAGCATTAGGACAGGTGACAGGAAAAGGAAGACTAGATTTTTATTTTGATCCTTTTCCTCACCACCTGGTGGCACCAAGTTCACCCTCTGACCTCTCTGGGCTACACTCTCCTTATTTATGAAATGGGGCCATTCATCACACCTCTACTCTGGACACCACAAGTGTAATAATGAATTACATGAGGTAATGAAAAATACCCTAACAACGAAACAGGGTTTTATGCTGATGCCAACTGGCCTCGTTCTTACGCATTTATCATCACCATTTCCCGATCCTTACCAACTGACGAGGTTAGAACAAGTTCAAAGAAGTCAGGGGCTCATTTCTGGAAGTTGACTCTAATGTGTTGTTTAAATAAAGTACAATTACCACTCTTCCTTAAATGTACAGTGCGAGCAGAGTAACATTTTTCCTATGAACAGTTTATGCCCATTCATGTTCATGTGTTGGTACAGTTATGTTGCTTCTATGTGATATTTTTCCCTCCAGGGCATTTGCTTTTGAAACAGCATGATAAAGTGACTTCTGCCAAATAAATAGGTCTGTTTACAATAGCTGAGAGTTAAGTGAATTTATGCAGGAGGCATTTTGGTGTTGCAGACCAGCTTAACTAGCTGAAAATCCATTAACTTCAAGGCTCCAGATGGATATTTAGGATAATTCATGAAGTACAAATGTAAAAGTCATGGTAGAATTTTCTTTGGCATATGCGTGGAATTTCTACCGTGGGCCCATTTAAAAAATCAATATCATAATAATTACATCAAAGCAAAAATAACAGTGCATTATGTGCATGATCAAAAAGCTGCAACTGAAAAGTCCAGCCACTCCAGAAAAATGAAATATATGTAATTAGTATCTGCAATTTTTTTTTAAAGATTTTATTTATTTGACAGAGATCACAAGTGGGCAGAGAGGCAAGCAGAGAGAGAGAGGAGGAAGCAGGCTCCCTGCAGAGCAGAGAGCCCGATGTGGGACTTGATCCCAGGATCCGCGAGATCATGACCTGAGCCGAAGGCAGAGGCTCAACCCACTGACCACCCAGGTGCCCCAGTATCTGCAATTTGCATTGTTCCCTGGCACCCCCGAATTTACTGACAAATCGTGCTGTAGCCTGTGTGAATTAGATCTCAGAAATGATTGTGGTTTCGTAGCATTTACATAGGAATATGAAGGGTCCTCTTTCAGTATTCACGGGTCTCCAGTCCTGCTTCACACACATAATCTCAACCCCACCCTCACAATCCACTTTATTTGGGTATTCTCTCTTGCCAACAGACAACTACCCCCCACCATCTGCCTGAAGATATTTGAGTGACAAAAATGTGCACTGCTTAAAGAGGAAATTTTACATGGCTTAAGAGAAAACCCTGAATAGGAGCATTAGAAGTTTTGCCAGTGCTGCCAACACAGAGACTGACAGACTCATTCAATGAACCAATCAACCAGGACCACATTTGGTGACACGATACAAAGCCCTATGAGGAGCCGGTCTGCCAAGCATCATGAGAGACACTAGGGTGGTATAATTACAAGATCTCTGCCGTGAGGAAGCTAATAACCCAGCAGGGAAACACCATGATCACATAAGATATCATCATTAGCCTATCAAACATCCCTCCTGCCTTCAGGTGCCTGAAGGCAGCATTCACTGAGCCCTCGTTCTATGCTTAGCACTCTACACAGAACACTGTTTATTCCCCGCGGCAGCCTGTGAGGTAAGTGACAACATACTTCCCATTTTACAGATATGAAAACTGAGCTTCCGTGAGGTTAAGTCACTTGCCCTGGGTAAGCAAGTGAACGGTGAGAGCTGCATTGTAAGCAGACACCAAGCCTCCACTGTCCACCTGCCATTGTGATATTTGCATAAGGGCTTATCTCTTCTGTCAAGGAAAATGTTGGAAACAGGAAATCTCTGTCTTACTTATCCTGTGCCCTCCATAAACCCTGCCATTGTTTGCAGAATGAATATGTACATTCCACTCAATATGTATTGAATGCCAGCTCTGTATTTTATACACAAAGACACATAAGAGGATCAGACAAATTATAAGGCAGTATCAAAGGCCTCATTAATGAACCAGGAAAGATGCCAGCAGCAGATTTTTTTTTTTTTATCAGAAATAGGATGAAGAAGAGAAATTTTTATGGGAAGCATAAAAGTATGTTGCAGGAAAATTATTTTATGGACACACCATCAAACAGTATTCTGATAATTACCCAGAACATTAGTAAGAGAGATCACACTTAATGGCACTCATTTACAGTGTAGTCTAATTGGCTAGTGAAACTACTGTTCTCAAAGTCAAGGTTTGGGGGATGTGCTCTGTTGAATAGTGTCCCTCCAACATTCACCTCTACCTAGAATCTCAAAATGTGACCTTATTTGGGATAGAGTGTTTGCAGCTATAATTAATTAAGATGAGCTCATACTGAATTAGAATGCGCCCTAAATACAATGACAGGTGTTCACATAAGAAGACTGTGTGAAGACCATGTGAGAAGGTACAGATCACCCACACTGAAGCGTTCAGGGGTGAGCAAGATAATTAACAATGCTGATTCCTAGACACCACTCCAGACCTATGAGTCATAATATTTGAGGGCAGTCAAGATTCATCACTTGTGGGGCACCTGGGTGGCTCAGTGGGTTAAGCCTCTGCCTTTGGCTCGGGTCATGGTCCCGGGGTCCTGGGATCAAGCCCTGCATCGGGCTCTTTGCTCAGCAGGGAGCCTGCTTCCTCCTCTCTCTCTCTGCCTGCCTCTCTGCCTACTTGTGATCTCTGTCTGTTAAATTAAAAAAAAAAAAAAAAGATTCATCACTTGTACTTGGAGGACTTACACTTACTGAAGTTTGAAAACTATGACTTTTGGAAATGTGAAGATATTATAGTGTAGTCACTCTCTCTACCTGGTGTCCTCCTCGGTCAAGGAGCTGAGTCGTACAAGATAATTTAACAAGAGATCATCTTACTTGTGGCAAAAACCTACTCTAAATGTGCAGAGGAGTGGAGGCCATTGTGAATGGGAGTGCCTTAGATAAGTGTGTTAGGAATTCAAAGTCTTATTTTGGCCCCCTACTTCAGTGGACACTGAATATCCTGGAGGTTTCGGTATCATCTGTCTAGTCTGCACACAGACCAAACCAGACTTTATTAAGAGTGACTGTACCATTTATTCAATTGTTCCTATGAGATAATTACATCACACACATCATCCCATTAAGTATTCTAGACAACACTTTGGTATCAGTCCATCACTAGTCCTATTTCACTGATGAAAATGCTGAGATTAGAGCAGTGAAGCAGTTCACTGGGAGCGACAAAGTAAGTACATGGCCAAGTCCATATACAAAATCTGGACTGTCTGGATTGAAGGCTCTTCTGTTGAACCTTTTCCATTCTACCCCAGGCCCCAGAAAAGAGAATCTTCTTTTTGTAAAAGCCACATGGATTTTCTAAAACAGCCTTGTCGATGGACTGAGTGGGCTTGAAGTCAAGTCATAGTGTAGACAGGCCATCTTTTCCAAGGGGCTCGATTTCTCACAGACGTTTAGGAAAAGCAATATTTTTTTACTCTAAAATAGGAACACATATATAATTGAGTAGAATTTTTTAAAAATTTATTATGATTTTAACATAAAAAGATGCATTTAAGGAAACTTTGCAATTGAGCAGAATTTTTCAGGCCCTCGTCAGTGAGCTGGGGTGGGGAAGACCCCCATTTAGAACTGTCAGCATTCTAAGCTACTTTATGGCAAATACTGAGAAGTCATCTCACAGGCTCCCTCATTGATTTAGCCCCACACTAAACGGCCTAGAACGTAATGGACATTTTATTAATTTGCTTTAATTAGTCCTTGTCCATTGGTTTCTACACTATTTGCCTCTCTAGTATGTTCTGCAAAATGGAGCCATAGATAGAAATTTATTTACTTTGTGGGGTAGTGATTTTCTCCAATCTGAACACCCTGACTTTTATTTCTACTGCGTTTACCCAGTGGGTGGCAATGGGAGTGTTGTTTCAGTCCATTTTGGCAGAGCAAAGTAATTTCCTGGTTGGGCACCAAAGGGGAAAAAAAAAAGGTCTTTCCACTGCTGAGCACCATTACAGTTTATGTAAGCCCATGACACATGCAGTCTAGAAAAATACTGTTAACCATTTCAGATCCACTGGCTAGAGAGGCACAGCTAAAGGTCAGAACTGCTGACTGACATAGAAAACTTATAGGCTGCTGCATGACTAGCCTGTATGGTAAACTAATATGGTAGCAGCAAAATCCTTGATATTCGGGGGGTCAGGGGGACACAGTTCCCTAAAAACCAGGACTTTGGTCAAAGTAGACCTCCAATGTCAGTGAAAAATGTATAACTTCTGCACATCCAGTTCCCCAAATATTTACCTTGAGACTTAAATACACTTTAAAATAATTGGTTTTCCAGAATACATGTACCATGTTTTGCAACTTGGACATTAAATTAAATGGAAAAAAATAGAATCCTGGTTAAAGTTTTTCAACAAACACATCATCAGTGGGTCTTCCCAAATACTTCTTACATCTGTCCACGAAATCAAATTTTGGCTTCACCTCTCCATCCTTCCCCAAAATATAACACAGAGAGCTAGTCTGTTTTTAATGTCTAGATCATCTAGTGACATTCATGCAACAAATCCCTGCTTCAGGTGGGAAGACGTGTGTGGACTTCTGACAATGTTATTGGAGGAATGTGTCTCTCTCTAAGCAATTGGTTTCTCTAAATTGTGCCAAAATGCCAATTATGCCCACACATCTTTGTCATTTGGGCACTTCCTCTCCTTCCATGGTTGGAAAGAACATTATCGGATACAACCATAATGTGGATAAAGCATCATTTTCCTGCTGAAAATGCAAACAAGATCTTTATTTTCACTGCTCTTAAATTTGACCTGTAACTGGCATTAGAAACATCAGGTGAAACCAGGAAACAGCCACAGCGGCATTTAGCATCACAGTTGCTGGAGCCAGATCAAGTTGGGAAAACAGATTTTTTAAAGGATTACAGCAGCAGCCATTATATAACAAGCCTCCGTATAACGGTGGGACATCTGTTGGCTATTTTCGGAAAGCCATCATTCTATCACCCTTATTAAAATAATCTTAGTGGATACTTGAGTTTTATTGTCCGTCTCTTTCCACATGCCCCCCAGGGATTAAAAATGTCGATACGCAGTTGACATTTGTATGTTCTTGTCTTCAGTGCCTTTTCCTTTTTCTTTGTGTTTGTTTTTGGTTGGTCGGTTACTCTTTCGTTGTTTTAATTGCTTTATTTCCCTTAAAAAGAAAAAAAAAAGGCTGTCTAGTAGGACACTAGAATAATAATATTTACGTTGCTGGCAGTGTTCTGATTGCCTTGAGATTCACATATGAAGCCAAAGGCCTCGGAATACAACACAGAAGTATTCCATAACCAGTAGGTCTTTCCTTTCCCTTCCCTGCCCCTGAGATTTTGATATTGTTAATGGATTTAGCTTTAAAATGCAGAGTTTAGGGACTTCTGGGTGGCTCAGTTGATTAAGCGTCTGCCTTTGGTTCAGGTCATGGTCCCTGGATGCTGGGATCAAGTCCCGCATTGAGCTCCTTGCTCAGCAGGGAGCCTCCTTCTCCCTCTGCCTGCTGCCTCCTTGCTTGTGCTCTCTCTCTCTCTCTCTCTGACAAATAAATAAATAAAATCTTGGA
The DNA here is from genome assembly GCF_010015895.1 of Lontra canadensis. Classification (NCBI taxonomy): domain Eukaryota; kingdom Metazoa; phylum Chordata; class Mammalia; order Carnivora; family Mustelidae; genus Lontra; species Lontra canadensis. The sequence continues at coordinate 17,865,386 of NW_022631010.1, forward strand.
AAAAGATAAAATGTAGAGTTTAAAAGACTGAATTATACCTAAGACTATAGTATTTGAAGGATAAATACTTTTAGAAGTTCAAATATCTCTATTTGTGGTTACCAACACCTATCTATCTATCTATCTATCTATCTATCTATCTATCTCATGCAAAGGTACCAATATATCAAACATGCTGGCATTATGTCACTAAGTCGTGATTTTCTGGGGGGTCGCAGCCCCCATAAGGGGTATGGAACAGTGTGCCAGGGTGGGAGGGGGGGTTACTTGAAGCCACCACACAGCAGAGCCCATCTTTCTCGAGGATCAGGAAAGATTGGGAGGGGAAATGCTGTTTTTACATTTACCCAAGCTTGAACATTTTACACAGTCCATTAAACAGAAGACCATGTGACAAAACTTGAAATTAAATAAAATTTTGCAGGGGCTCCTTGGGCACTGACTCATGTCCCTGGGGTAGACTGAACAACCCTCAGGGGTTCTCTCTGATTCATATTTGATAAGGCCACTAGAAGTTGTGAGTTCAATTTTCAAAATATGAAGTGGATCGCAGCCTTATTTAAACCTGTCAGAGTGATGGCGATGTGGTTTAGAAAGATGGTGTGGAGAGTGGACATACCATGAAGGGGCAAAAGGAGGGAGTAAAGGCTACTTCTTAGAGAGAACCAGGAGCCAACACTTACACCTTTTTCTCAAATGGTCTTTCTTTTTGAGGTTCATAAGTCAGGGAGTTGTAATCAGGTCTTTGAAAGCCTGCTGGTCTGATGGGACAGTATGATTGAAACCTTTTTCAAGGTTTCAACCTTAAGCTGACTACATTGGCTGCTAGGTGGGAAGATAACTAAAGAGAAAGGTGATGTCTCCCCAGGGATTTATAGTCTAGTTGAGCACAAGTTCCTTTATCTGGCATTCAAAGAAAGAGTTGATATGAAATAGACACAAGTAGCTACAAATATAAAATAATAGTCCATGGTTGAGAGCAGTTAGCTCTCCAAGAGAAGACAGAGGGTGGTCAAGAGGAGACACACAGATGAAACCCTCTTTTCTCCTCCCCTCTCTCTCTCATACACTCCATGAAACACCCGCCCACACATGTACCCCCACCACAAATGCACCCATCACTGCTGCCAACACCCAGCCCTCAGAGGCATTTTTTTAAGATAGAATCACTTTGGTTTGCTGTTTCTTATCGTATGAGCCTCAAACCTCTGGAAAATGACTCAAGAGTGATTGTTCTCTCGGGCTTTGCCTTTGAACACAAAGATTCTTTCTTGTGGGAGTGGGAGGGACACCAGCTTGAGAAAAACAGCTTTTGTCCTCACAAAATGCTCTTTCAGATGATATGTTAATGAGATTCCTTTGAACTGTAAATGATATCTGCACGTGTGTCAGATGCTAATGGAAATGTTGAGAAGATGAGAATCGCGGGCTGGTTTGCAAAGTTATGTGGTGGCCCCCATCCGTTGAGCATTGAGATCAGGTTTTCGGACCCACCTTGTGACTTGGCACAGCATTCCAGGTTTTGAGGAGAGATATTTATTTATTTTTAAGGTCATGATTTGTGGGCTTTAGAAAGCACTGTCTTCTGTGGGCAACCTCATAAGCAGCAATGAATGACAATTCTTCCTTGAAATTTTTAATTACTGTGACAAAAAAGAAGAGTAATTACTAACTTTTGTCACTGAACCACCTCTACAGATGTTCTTAATCAAAGAAAAGAAAAAGGAACCAGAGTGTTCTCAGAAGCTGGGGTATGGAATATACAATAGGGGATTGCAGCTGGGTTAGCTGGGTTGACACAAAGCTGCATGAGTACTTGATAAACAATAGCTCCATCATCAGAAGGGTAATTTAATGTCACAGATGAGACTGTGAAGATCTTGGAGTCAAAAGACCTATTCCTGGCACTGCCTTCTCAGTTGAAGGGTGCTGAGGGCACCATGAGAATGAGAGAAAAATGTGGGAAGGAGATCTAGACCTTAACTGAATTAGAAACTGACTTATATTAAATTAACCTTTGATAGATTGAATACTGAGAAGATAAGTTGGTATTTGACCAACTATCTTCTCAATTTCTTCTTGATTTGGGTTCTCCCTAAAGCAGACCCTGAAACAAGGACTCAAGGGCAGGTAGATTATCTGTGGATGAAGGAGGGGTAAAGAAGGTGAGCACAGGGCCTGCAATCCAATTAGCACCCTGAGCAACCAGAATTCTATCCCCCTGGAGAACCCTGGTCTTTCCCTCCCATGGGCAATGAAATAGGTAGGGGTCTTTAAATATCAACTCCTGCCAGTCTTTGATCTAGAGCTTGTGGGTGGGAGGCATTAATTCTTCAAACTCCCAGTGAACTAGGTATGTGGTCAGAATCTTCTAGCACTAAGAACACCTTCAGGCACAGATGCTTAGGCATTCTCTGTCTTCTACTAACTACTAAGACCTCCTGAAGGGATATGGAAAGGGCATCATGGTGCCTGCCAACTACACCTCACCTCTCAACTACACCTCACCTCTCTTTACCACATGGACTCTCTTTATCTTTTATGGATTTGTTAAAACCCTTCTAAGTAACTCACCTCTTACACAATAGGAAATTGATTACTCTCTCTCTCTCTCTTTTTTTTTTTTAAGGTTTATTTATTTATTTGATAGAGAGAGATCAAGAGAGGGAACACAAGTTGGGGGAGTGGGAGGGAGAAGCAGGCTTCCTGCCAAGCAGGGACCCCGAAGTGGGGCTCGATCCCAGGACCCTGGGATCATGACCTGAGCTGAAGGCAGATGCTTAAGGACTGAGCCACTCAGGCACCCTGGAAATTGATTACTCTTATAAAAAAGAATACACCTAGCATTAGAAATAAGGACTGTATCTATGGAAATATGTCTCAGCTCTGGGTGGCTTCAGCCATATGAAGACGGACTTTACCTTGAATTGTTATGGCTGTTATGCCACCTTGTCCCTGTGTCCTCACGTGGTCTTCCCTCTGTATGTGTTGCTGTCCTAATATCTTCTTCTTATGAGGACCCTAGTCATATTGGATTAGATCCCACCCAACCTAATGATCTCATTCTACTTTGCTTACCTCTTTAAAGACTAAGTCCAAATGCAGTCATATGCTGAGGTCTTGGGGGTTAAGACTTCAACACATGGATTGCAATGGGGCACAATTCAGCACGTAATTTGATGGCCCTTCAGAATTGCATCAGATTGAGGGAAGGGGTCTGAGCCTTTGGACCTGCTGCATGAGTCAGTCCCTGGGTGCAGGCTGGCTTCAGAAAGAGGATCAGCGCAGATGAGATGCTCTCCCTGGCAGAGGACAGTCCTCTGTGAATATCTTCTCAGAGCTGTTAGCCACCAGCACCTCCAGCAACGGGAAGAATGACTGTTCTCATCCTGAAAGGAAGGAGCAGATGTGAATAGCACAGCACAGCACTCTAATTGTAAAAAGGAAACCTGTCTTTTATCTTCCACTAGCATTTTCACCCAATATCTCCTAGGATCATTCCTTTGGTAACAAAGGCATGCTATTCTAGCATATAGAACTAAGCCCTTCTCTGCCTGTGTTTTTTCTATACTAAACATATGGAGCAGCTTCAAGGACCATGACAGATGTGTCATTTGCAAGGGTGTCCGTTTTGACTGATATGAAGCCGACTTGGAAATTAACTTGCACAAATGAGCCTCCAACTCAAATCAAAATAACTCGGGTTCTTCTGCTATGTGGCCACTTTTTTCATAGAGTTGAAGAAAAGTCAAAAAGAGCAATTTATCAAAACAAAATAAGAAAACTGAATCGTGCTGCCACAGAGAATGACAGATGAACTGAGTTTGCCAAAAAGCCCCCCCAAAATAAAGGATCCTTTTTATGCATGCAGAAGCAATTTCAAAATGCAAAAATGCCCTTTGAGTGTTTGTGGATTATAAATGTTCTCCAACTCATCCAAAAGTCTCTGGGAACATGGAGAACAAAATTTTCCCATTCTGTGACATGGAGCTTGAAATACTAGCTTCTGAGGTGGAGTGCACAAATATGAATGAACTTAATATCTTCAAGAACCAGAAGAATCATATTCGGTGACATTTGACAACAATATTAAAATATCAGAGCAGAGACTCCTAGAGGGTCTTGTGAAATCTTCTTTATTACTGCAGCTCAACTGTTCATTTACCCTTTTTTTTCTTGCTCTTCCCTTTCTCTGGCTGATGCAGTCAGACACACACACAAAAATAGCTATTTTCCATATAATGTGGGCCATTTTGGTAAATGTTTCTTTTAAGATAGAATTCCTCAGCAAAGTTGAAACCGAAATGAAATGCCTTTCAGCATACCAGTCGGAAGAAACACCTCCAATGTTCTCTGCCTGGCTCAGACTTTTCCCTGATCTGTTTGAAAAGATCAGGGTAGAAATAAAGGACTCACCAAGTGAATGGTGATTATATCCACATACCCGCACTTTGCTAGCTGTTTCAGGCACCCCATGAATAATAACTTTATGAATAAACAACCAATGTTTGTGGAGCACTTCCTAGAGGTCAGACTCTTTGCCAAGCACTTTAGCTCAAATATCTCCTGTGGTCATTATAGCCAACTATGGCAGATGGGATTCTAAGAGTCTTCCAAGAGCCCAGTGTCTGGGATGCACACACCTTCTCCCAGTTCTTCAAACAAAAACAAGGTACTGCTGGGAAGGGATTTTGCCGGTGTCATTAAAAGATCCCAAATCAGCTGAGCTTAAGATAGGGAGACTCTCCAGGTGGCCCTGACCTAATCCTAGAAGCTCTTTAAATCTGAGAGGTCAAATATGAAGGACGTCAGAGATTTAAAATCAAGGATTTGATATGCTTTTGCGGGATTGAAAATGGAGGGGGACCCCTGGCAAGTCAACAACTTGAACCTAAAAGAGCCTGGAAGAAGACCCAGCCCCAGGGGGAAAGTGCAGCACAGCTAACACCTTGATTGCAGCTTTAGAGACAGTGAGCAGAGGTCTCAACACCATTGGCCTGGATTTGGACCTACCTACTGAAGCTGTGAGATCCTGAAACTTTGTGGCTTTAAGCCACTAAGGTCCCAGTAATTTGATATGTAGCATCAGAGCACAAATACACTGCGAAAAGGGCAGATTGGTCTCCCTTGTTCCACCTATGGGGAGAGGGGGGACTAGCACCCAGACATCCCAGCTTCTTGGCTTTGTTCTTTAATTAATCAGCATTGACCTTGTCCCTTTGTTTTTCCGAGTAACCTTGATTGACTCATAGCACTAAGCAAGCTCAATGGCGCTGGTCTTCTAACCTCCCTCAAAATCTATCCTTCTACATAGATTTTGAGGCTTAAGCCCTGACATTTAACTCATTTACTAGCAGCGGCCACTATTTGGTGAGGATACCCCCATATCCAAGCCTGCATAGTGAAGCTGTTGGATTATCTTTCAGGAAGCCTGAGACTTCACCCCCATTGCCCATCCGGCTGCATTTACACAGGATCACCATCCATCAGCTCTTAGTTAAAGTGGTATTTGCATGCACACCAGATCTTTGAATGTTTGTCATTTGTCACTGGGGAAGCAAATTACATTCATCAGAATCCATTCATTCTCCCAGTCTCACTGAACACAGGATAATCTTGGCTGTGTCAGCTGTCCTAGGACTGGTAGCCATGAAAAATGGAGGTCAGCTATAGATGTTCTAAACCTGCTTCGCTGTGTAACCCTTTTCAGGGGCAGTAGATATGATGCTGAAAAGATTAATAGGACTTATGTCATCATGTTTATGGGGCATAAAACCCCTAACTGTGGATTAATAGATATGTTGGTGAAAGAAATACATCTTTACTCCTTTTTGCTTTGATGGGTGAGCTACAGTTGACATCAGTGGAAAGATATAGAGAGATTGCCTTTAGAAGGTCAGCTTTTAAAGGACTTTTTTGACCTCGAAGTCAATGAAAATAGATTTTTGATTGTTGACCAAGACAACTGCACCAGGAGACTTCCAACCTTTAAAAAGATTCTTACTGCAGTATAACATACAGAAAAGTACACAGATTCTAAGTGCACTGCTTGTCAAATTTCACAAACTGAACACATCCATGGAACCAGCACCCAGATCAAAAACCCAGCATCCCACACACTCGCCTTGGTCCCTTTTCACCAACCTGCAGCCCAGAGTAATTGCTGTACCAACTTCTAACACCACAGATGATTTTGACTATTTAGCTAACATTTTTGAACTTTAGAAAAATAATGTGTATCTTTTCTTTCTGGATTATTTTCCTCAATATTCTGTTTGTTCATATTTTTGGGTGTAGTTGCAAACTTTCTATTCTCATTCATTTGTAATATCCCTTTGCACAGATAGATCACAATTATTTATCCATTCTACCATTTTAGGCATTTAAGTAGCTTCAAATTTGAAGATATTACTAATAGTGCTGCTATGAATATTGTAATATGTGTCCTTTGACATATCATATATATGTGAACATATACACATATTCTATTGGGTGTTTACCTAAGGGTAAAATTGTTGCTTTTAAGGATATGCACAAATTTAGCTAACTTAGTAAATACTGTGAGATTATTTTCCAAAGTGGTTGCACCAATTTTTACTCCCAAAAACAGTAGATGAAAGTTTTGGTTAATTCACAATATCAATACCTGATATTGTCTTTTTATTAAAAAAAAAAAGAAAGAAAGAAAGAAAGAAAGAAAAGCCCTTTTAACTTTTATTATATTGTAGCTTACAGGTAGCATCATTGTTTCTATTTTGAAACTAATAAGCACCCTCTATGAAAACATCAGTACCCAGTTGAAGAAGCATTGTGCTCAACATAATATCATTGGATAATATGACAGTTGGTAACAGATGCCTTGTGTGCTTTATGTAGCTCCTTTCTTCTTTGCAAAAGCACTCAGGCTTCTCTGTAATTCCGTTCTCAGGTCCTCTGGCAAACATAAAGGAAAGTCTATCTTTTAAAAAAAATTATTTGCTTCTGGAACTAAACACCCTTGAAAACTATCTGCCATATAGTTATATTTCAGTGAGGTCTGTTAGCTTAAGCATACGCTCTGCCAGTATTTACAGAGCTAGCTCCCATGATGCATCAGGCCCTACACTAAGCATAGGTAGAACAAAATTGAGCACTGCCCAGTTCGTCATAGGGTTCTAGTATAAGTTATAATGAGGATTACAGTGAAGTCGTTAATTCCTAAAAGCATTAATGTTGCCTTTTGTATTATTTACAATTATGTTTTAGCCTGAGGACCCATCTGAGTTTACTAACTTGTTCATAAAAAAAAAAAAAAAAAAAAGTATAAGTCATTTGAAGTACACAGAGTTGCTTTGACTACAAAACTGTGTATGTACCCTTTAGGAAGTTCACCAGGAAGATGGGCTGGAACCAGTAAAAGTTCACCTGGAACTTGAGTAACCTTGACAGGTTATACACTTGTAACAAGGAATACTGATTATTATGATTTTTTTTTTGCCCTTCATTGTACATGTTATTCCATGAAATGTTATTAAAGATTACACCAATTGGGGTTTAATCAAGGAAGCAGAACCTTGGGAGTGATATGGGATATAGGATTTAGGATAGGGATTAGATTGTATACAATTGTGGGAGAAACCGGGGAAGTAAATGTCAAGGGGATAGTTGACTGAGCAGAGAAAAGCCCTTCCTGAGGACCCAAGAGAGGGAGCTGGTGAAGGAGTTTGTGGAAGACCTTTGTCTCTGCAAGTGACGAGGCCTGGACTGTGTCAGCAGGGTGGGTGGTCAAGACGCAGGTCAAGAGGTGCCAAAGAGAAAGCTGGAAGCTAAGTTGGGGGAGGACAAGGACAAAGTGGAAACCATGAGAGCAGCCTGGAACCCACATGGACAAACCATGTATCTGTTTCCCATGTATCTGTTTCCCCCTGTATGGAACCCCAAAGCTGCTTGCCCCCCCCCCCACGATGGAACTTGTGCCCTTTGAAGCTGTGTGTGTGCCAAGACTAGACTCAGAGAACCTGAGGTAGGAGAAAGAGCAGGAGCTGGAAAAGCTGTGAGCCCAGCTCCTACCCCACCTCCAGCTGATTAGCAACAATGTACCCTACCTGCCTTGGGTCCTACCCTCCGCTGCCTAGTGCAAGGGCTGCAGCTGCTCTTCTGCCCTCAAAATCTCATGAAATTTCTCAGGGGCCAACCATTCAGAGAAGTCTCATTCCAGCTGAGCTAAGCTGACATAGCACAAAATTACCACAGAGATAGACAATCACTGAGATATTAAAAAAAAATTTTTTTTAAAGAAGAGAAAAGAAAGAAAAGAAAAGAAAGAAACATGATATAATTCAAACCTTTCTTTATAAAGACATGAAAGCTGGATCTCAGAGAGACTCAGGGCTTTGTCCAATGTCACAGAGCTAGTTACAGGCCTAGAAACTCAGTCCCATGTGTCTTCATGTGGGTGGTATCACAGAAAACACTGGATGTGAAGTTAAGATGCCTGCGATTTTGTAACTAATTATTTGGTCTTGAGGGGGAAAAAAAAAAGCACTCAGTTATGGATGCAGGTTTTCTTTTCTTTCTTTCTTTCTTTCTTTCTTTCTTTCTTTCGTTCTTTCTTTCTTTCTTTCTTTCTTTCTTTTTTTTTTTTTTTGAATGCAGGTTTTCTTGTGAGAGAATGATACATGGACTAGGTCCAAGAAATTAGAAGTGCTCAGTTCCTATCTCTTAAATAAATGAGTAAATATAGTCTCTCAAGAACCACCATTTTATGGGACACCTGGGTGGCTCAATCAGTTAAGCATCCACCTTGGGCTCAGGTCATGATCTCAGGGTCCTGGGATCTAGTCCCATGTTGGGCTCCCTGCTCAGTGGGGAGTCTGCTTCTCCCTCTCCCTCTGCCCCTACCCACCCTGCTTGTGTGCTTGCTCTCACTCTCTCTCTCTCTGACAAACAAATAAAATCTTGAAAAAAAAAAAAAATTTAAATAATGAACAACCATTTTTCAAAATTGTTCTGTTGCCTAACATAAAAGAGAAATTGAAAATATGATCCTGAGCCTTAACTGTAAGGCATTCTTACATATTCTCAGGTAATTTATCCGGGGATAGTATGGATCACCAGGCTCTTTCCCCTTTACATAAATCAGATTTCTAACTTCTCAGCCATGTACCTAGTTGATTTTCTATGTTCTTCTTCTTGTTTTTTTTTTTTTCAAGATTTCATTTATTTATTTGACAGACAGAGATCACAAGAAGGCAGAGAGGCAGGCAGAGAGAGAGGAGGAAGCAGGCTACCAGCTGAGCAGAGAGCCCGATGCGGGGCTGGATCCCAGGACCTGGGATCATGATCTGAGCCGAAGGCAGAGGCTTTAACCCACTGAGCCACCCAGGTGCCCCTTTCTATGTTCTTCTTATCACCCCATTGTGGCTTCTACTTGATCTTGATCCATTCAGTCTGAGCCTTTCAAGAGAGATCACATGCTATATAACTGGAAAAGCAAGAATCCAAACAATGGGCAACAGGAAGAAACCAGAAGAATATCAGATTTCTGGCTATGTATTTCTGTTTTGTACACAACTCTACAATTTGGGCAGAGTTCAGTGGGAACAGCTGATCTCTGTTCCATGTGGCACCAGCCGGGGTAGCTCAAAAACCAGAAGGTGAATTCATCAAGATGCTACTCACTTTCAGTAAGGCTATTGGCTAGAACTTGAACAAATGGGTTCTCCATGTCGTCTCTCTGCTTCCTCATGGCGTGAAGATTGGGCACAAGAGCACCCCTCCCCAAAGGACCAGCCAGAAACTGTATCAAGTTTCGTGACATGGACTTGAAAGTCACATAGTATTTCTGCCAGAGTTCCAGACAAGCCTAGATTTAAGAGGAGGAATTATAGATCCCATTTCTCAACGAGAGGAGTATCAGCGTTACATTTTAAGAGAGACTGAGGGACGGGGTATCTCATTGCATGCCATCTTGGAAAATATCATCTACCACAAGCAGTGATCAATATCCATTATGAGTTTATAAACACAGAGCTTGTCAACTAATGGAGCTCTTTTCCAACAATAACCCCAGAGAGTAAGTGTATACACACATCTATAAATACATTCACATATGCATACGTGAAAGTACTTGGCAAGTGAGGGTTAATTCTTAGATTCGATCTGCTTCCAAGATATTTTCAGTGTGATGCCTCAGGGTCAGGGCAGGGAAATGGGCCACTCAATTAGTTTAAAATAAAAGTACTTTCCCCCCAGCATCCATCTACTCTCTGGGAAAATAAATCAGGCTGCTAAATTTTGGACTCATACTATTTCCATGGTAACAAAGCCTAAAACGCTAAAAGGTGGATTAAAATTCTTTACAATATTTAAGAAATCTGTATGTCGTTTCTGTGATGGTTGGAAGTTCACTTAACAGCAATGAGTAGCATTACTATCACTAACCCTCCCCCCTGCAAACAGACACACAGGCAACAGGAGTGTTTTTCAAAATCCCGTTAACTTATACTGAGTGACCATTAAGATAGGGAAACATGAGTAAAAATGAGACCGTCCAGTTTGGTCTCCTTAGATCTTCTTTGAATCAAATTTTCTTGTATTGATTTTGATCTCGATTAGGTAGCTTTAGAAATAATCTGACCATTTGAAACCTGGAGAAAAAGTCAACCATCATAGGTACAGAAATATGAATAATTATGGTGTTTGGGAATTACAAATGGTTTAATACAGCCAGAGAGAAGAATATGTCTAACACAGAGTCCTATTTTTGGTGTTAGGACTTTTAATTATAAAGAGAATTATTCAAATAATTATTATTTGAAAAATACGCAGGAAAGTATAGAAAATAATATACCACGTACTTACCCCCATAGTTAATAGCTTTTACTCATTTGCTAGATTTTTCTCAACTCTCTTTTCTGAAGTTCATGTGTGACATTTCTAGGTGTGTTTCTGTATATCGATGCTTATGAATGAATCCCTACACTTTTTTATCTTTGTGCTTTAAAAACTTGTACAAATGGCATTATAGAAAAGACATTTTTTGTGCCTAGTTTCTATTGCTCCATCATTGTGATTTTTATCTTTAGCTACAGGGCATAAACACACCATAAGGAGAGCAAAGACGAGCATTCAGTATTGCTCAGATAGCTAATCATTTATTCAACTAAATTTGTATTTCACCCGAAGAGTGAATTGATGGTGACAGCTTTTGCATTTGTAGAAAATGTTAATGATATGCAGAAAGGACTGGACACCAGAAACTCAAGTGAATATAGGGAAAAGAAAATAAGGTTTATTTGCAACCCTGTCCTTCCATATCTGAAGGCCAGATGCTTTCTCTTATAATCCACCCTTCGGGGGGAGGATTACTGGGGCTGCGTGGTATTTGGTGATGAGAGCGAAGAAGTCCAGCGACTGTCTGGGAGGCAGCCTATCTGGACCTGTGCAGAGATCAGGGAGCCACGTCTCTGAGCTTCCAACGGGGAGCCCTGACCATTCCTTGTGTCCTAGCCCTCCCTGCCCGACCATCCCTCTCCTGCTGGGCACTTTGAACTTGCCTAGTGTGAATCTGTTTTCCACAGGCTCAGAGAGCTGCAGGGCTAGGTGGATGACATCCATTTGGGTTCATTCATGTCCTGCCACATGTGCACCCCACTTCTATTCCCTGTTGCCCTGAGAAATGCCTAGCTTGATGTTCTATTCAATTACCAGTTGCCATTTGATAGATTGGGTAATTTTTAAGTTTTTGTAGATTGTTAAAATAGAGCGACTAAAGGGATGTTTATTTTAAAGACATGAAATGGGGTCACTGATTTAATTTAAGATATACGTGAGCAAGCTATTAGATACACTCCATCTCTCTTCTCTGTTTACTATACTACTCTCCAAAGGTCTCAAAGAAACACCTTATGTAGAGAAGCTCTCCCAAAACAGGAAAAAGGGACAACACACATGTTTTGCTTTTGAGGTGGCACTAACTTACTCAGTAATATCTACCAGGTTAAAGTTCGATTGACCTCATGTCGCTGTCAACTAATTATATTTTACTTCTGTTGCATTTCTGAGTATGTTAAGCTAAAAGCAAGTGACTTTCATGCAAATTAAACTGCAAGAAGCTTTTTAGGCTGTGTTCAAATACTAACAGGTTTGATAAATTTATTTGTCTAAGATGGATAGGACAAAGAGATCTTTGTTTACTGACATACTTTATTGTCATTCTGCTATACACCTCTCATATGGTTATTTTATAGGACATAAAGTCTAGGTATCCTGTCAGAATCTCCAATCTTATTTATAGCTTGCTGCAAAGTGGCTTATTGTCATTTATTATTTCCTATTTGATTTATATAACATCTTTCCACCAAAGAGTCCATGGGCTCATTTACATAAAGAATGCACACTCATACCCCAGCTGACACGTGCACTTGAACTTCACTCAACACTGTCACACAGTTAGCAGTAGAGTACCAACAATCTACAGGTGGCTTTTCCACCTGGTTTTAGCTCCAAAACCATGTTCTGGAATATTTCTGATATTCCAAGGTCACCATATTTCCTTTCACTTTGAGTATTTATTGTTTGCCTCTAGGTGGATCGGATCATCTTCTGTGTCTTCTTAGAAGTTGACTTCAAAATCTACAAAAAGAAGATGAGCGAGTTTTTCCCTGCAGGTGAGTAAAGAGATTTGTTTTCTTTGGAATTGAGGAGTGGAGTGGAGGCATCGGTTATATTCTATTTCATTTCCTAGCTTAAGGAAATGTTGCATATATGATCTCCATATACCAGTAACCTGTGTCAGCTTGTGTCATAATTTTCAAGAACCCAAGGAGGTGACAGGAAATCTAAGCCCATGACCTCTCTGTCCCAGGAGGTCATAGTGTTGTCTTGAGGAGATCAGTTCATCTCTTGAGTCTCATCTTCTCATATCAAAAGTGAGGGAATGGACCAAATGACTTCTAAAGACTTCCTCAGGCCCTTAATTACAGGATCTGTGATTTATTCCCCACACATCTAAGTTGTCCAAGCCTGTGCCTACTTTCCAATCCACCATGTTAAACAACTTTGTTGGAAATTGTGAGAAGTCCATTTATATTCATAGCCAGAATTCAAACATTTCCTATCTTCTCTACCTATCACCCCGATTTTCTCAGCCCAAATTGCAGTGAAGATAGCAGCTCTTCCTGGGCTGCAGAAGGTGCTCATTCATTATAATTCACATTTGAGAATGTAGGCAAAATCTCAGTTACTAAAGACCTTGTTTACGTTGATCGAATGTGTCATTAAATTTGGTTGACCTGGTTAATTGAATATTGCCCCCCATGTTCCTCTTCTGGGCTTATTTAATGCCTAGTTATTTTTATGGTGCCATTCAAGTCACATGCTCAAGGTGCTTTCCTCAGCCATGGTAAGAATGGCTTCCAGGAAATTTCAAGCTACTGTGAGCATTGTTGATGCCTGCCTTAGAGAGAGCTTTCTTTTGAGGTTTCCATATCCATGGAAGTCAAGAGGTTTTCCATGTACCCGGTGACTCTGGCAGGTGGGAGGGAGGGAGTGCAGCACATTCATCCTCTTGGCAGCTGGTCCAAGCCATCCAGTAAATGTAAATCCAGGATGCCCCACCTGAAGATCAGAGAAGGACACAGTAGCTGTCAAGAAGAGCCACAGGAAACGGCTAGAGACGTTCAACTTTGTGCTAACGTTCAAGGTGGACTAAGTTCCCCTGAGTCATGTGAAGTTCTGCTCTCTAGTTTTCTCATTGAAAGGTGAATCTGCTCACTGTATTTAATTGGAGCCTTTAACTACAGTATTTCCCTAACTAGGACATACTGTAAATTCAAAGAGACTCCCCATGTGATGAAGGAGAGGATTGTGATTGTGGCCTTTTTTTACCCCCATCCTTTGCCTTCTCCCTTCTCCTTTTTTTACCTTTAAAAGAAAATCTTTTTAAGCAACTCAGTAATTTATAGCATGTAAAGCACCTAGTGACTATTGAGTAAGTAGTTGTTAGTATGAGCTAAATTTAAAAATTTCTTCTCCCCATAACCCAGTGCCTCTTTTTCTGTTTCAATCTCTTTGTTTCATCCTTTCTCTTTATTTCCTATATAACCACAGTGAGCTGACCATGCCTGCATTTCTGTATTTTTAAAGTATTCTCTTTTTTTGTACTTTTAAGTATTCTTAAAAGAAAATGTTCATTCATGAAAAAAATGTGACTTGCCATGGTGTGCGATGCAAGTATTCTCGTATCTTGTCAATATCACAGCAGATTTCATACACTTTCATCATTTTGGACTTCTTGAATGTATAGAAATTATGATGTAACTTTCATTTTCATGTCTTCTAAAATAAAAACTGTTTTTTGCTCTAGCATATGATAAAAATAATTGCATAAGTATGATCAAGTGATATTAAAACAAACGTATCCATCAGCAGATCTTTCCAGTGGTGCAAAGCCGAAAATCATACTATACATTTATTCTAAGTGGAACAGTTTTAGTGGTCTGGAATGTATTAATAATTATGAAAATAAATTATTTGAAATATTGCTACTCAAAATAAATCCAGCATTCATCTTAGTACTTGAGCAAATGAAATAAGAATAAAATCATCTTGAGCTTCATATCAATACTTTGAGTCATAGCATGCTCATGAAATTATTTCCAGTGCATATTTATAATAGTAAGCACATTTTTAAAGTAAATGTCAAAATTCCTCCAAATTGTTGAGTATTTCCATGATGCTGAAGCATTAGCCACTTATAAATTCTGAATATGCAATATGAAATAAAGGTGACTTTTAATGGAATGTGTGACGACTAATATAGATGATATACATTATCTGTCCATAATTTGAATTTATGGTTAATTCATGACCATACCATCTTTGATTGGAATATATTTTTTCTGACTTGCCATATATCCCCCCCAGACTGGCTTATTCAGACCATCTCTAGTCTTCTTAGTACTTCCCAGTGCAATAATAATAGTTTGGGAAAAAAAGTCATTTTATATTAAACAAAATCTCTATATTTTAGGGTATATTAATCCCATGTCTTTACATTTCATAATCAGGAATCTAAGACAAAATGTATTAAAAATATATACAAGTGAGGCTAGATCGCATTCAAGATATAACACATGCAAAACTACCACCTAATATTCGTGATAGGAGTAAAAGCTAACATTTATGGATTGCTTCCTTTCAGCCAAATGCATGGGCAAAGTCAAGTAATCTTCAGGCTAACTCTAAGAAAGTAGGCACTATATTAACCCTCCTTTTTGATATGGAAAATGATGCATACCTGAGAAAATGAGGCATATGGCTAGGAAGCAACAGAGCTCTATTTCAAAATTGAGAACAACATCTGTCATTGCACAAGTGATAATAGGTTCGCTTCCTCAGAGCATCATCTCCAGAAAAGCGTGGTTTTGACTTCAAGGATACATTTGGAGCACTGAGAAAGTCTCATTGCTAATGTCATCTGCTGCCCATCATTGTTCAGAGCTGACACACTTCTCTTCTCATACCTGTAAATGTCCTCATGGAAACTGTCTACTATGAGTCTAATTGGTACTTTATTATGGATCCCAAAATCAATCCCAACCCCATCATCTACGCACTGCAGTGCTTTGACCTGAAGGTGAGCAGGAAAGTGGTCACTGGAAAGCCAAAAGGCCTTACTCATGACCACAAGGGTAAGCTGGAGAAGTGCTTGTAATATTTGCTGGAGCTACCATGACAAACCACCACAGACTGGGAAGCTCAAACAACTGAAATTTATTTTTTCACAATTCTAGAGGCTCAAAGTGCAGCATGTAAGGGTCAGCGGGATTGGTTTCTCCTGAGGTCTCTCTTCTTGGCTTACAGATGGCCATCTTCTCTCTGCGTCTTCGTGAAGTCCTCTCTCTGTGTATGTCTGTGTCCTAATCTCCCTCTCCTTGTAAGGACAGCAGTCATATGGGATTAGGGCCAACCCTAAAGACCTCATTTTAATTTGATCATCTATTTAAAGACCCTATCTCCTAATATAGTCACATTCTAAAGTATTGGAAGTTAGGACTTGAACAAAATATTTTGGGGAACACAACTCTACCCTTACCAGAGCCCAACGTGGAAAGCAATCATGTAACCATAAAGAAACTAGCAAGAATATTTTTTCCAACAGTTTTATATCTTGCTGTGGGTGAAGCATATTTGACTTTTTCCTTCCCAGATGTTTTCTTTGAAAGTCTAGTGTGGCAGCTTTATGGAATTACCCTACACTTTGGTTACAAATTATTTATAGTTACACTACAGGATTAGATGGCCTATGGCAAATAATATTTGTACGATTCAACTCAGAGATCTCTTTGTTCTTTACATAAAAGGTTTGTATTTTTCAGTATGTAGGATTTATTGCATGTATTTTTCACAGATTTGGAATATGGAGGTCAATTTTTTTTTTTTTAGAATCTAAGTTCTAATAGAGAATTTAGGGATATTAATTTACCTCATAATAACAATGTCAAATTTACAGTTTTGGAACTATATCAAAGAATCCTGATGTTGGAAATAAAAAATACCATGGTCAGGCCCCTCCCTACATTAGGGAAAACCTACATTTGTTTATCGCAATGGTTCTCAACTACATTTTTCAGGGAGTATTTCTCCAAAGTAATTTTTTTAATTATATCTTCTGACAAATGGGCATGATATTTTTAAAAAATTTTATCTGGATTTACTCTTTTAAATCTAACAAGAGAAAGTATTCACCTGACCTCTTCTTCATCTCCTCTTCTCATTGATTTTGTAAGCTTTTCTCATCCAACATCATTCATGATCCTTTCTGTCCATCAATCAACAAATAATTTATTATATGCCTACTATATACCCAAGGCTTTGTCCACTGCTGCATTGAAAATACTGTTCTTATAATATGCCTGAGAGGTAAATATATGCAGAACAAATGGAAGACAATACTAGCAAGTAATCAAGTATAGCATTGATATGGTCAAAGTACTCAGGAATTCTGAAACAAATATGTCTGAGGACCAGGGTAGTTGTGGCGAGTTTCATGAAGAATGTGTACTTTAAGGTTAAGCAGGAACAGAGAAGTGATGCCAAGGATTCTATAAATAACATAGAGAGGAAGGGCAGTTCAGATGGAAGGATTTGTGGAATAAGTAGGATACTTATCTCCAATTAGTGATCCCTGACTGAGAAATGCTGACACTCATCAGCATGTAATTGTATGACTTTGTGCATGTTGCTTAACCTTTTTATGCTTCACTTTCATCATGTGCAAACACAGTAATGGGCCAATTCCAAATAGAATAAACAACAAATGTAAATGAATATTCAGAGAGGTGTCTAGACCGAACATCATAAATTTTAAAATATCCATGTTTATTTCTTATTACAAATTTTTTTTGTTTTTTCATGTTTTTCTTATAATTTTAAAAGGAGGTATTTTAATTATTGTGACCATCTTAATTAAAAAGTATATAACTTCTTATTACAAATATAGTAAGGTTCCTAGTTCTTTTCAAATATATGTTTCAGGAAGTTTCCCATTTTGTCATTTGTCCTTGTGGTATTATCCCTTTATAATCAAGTCAATGAGGAACCATAGAGAAACAAAAGAAAGGTGAAAGAGAAATGTAGAAATAGAAAGAATGAAAGGAAGGAAAGAAGAGAGGGGGAAAGGGTAGATGGAAGGAAGAAAAGAATAAAGTAAAAAAGAAAGAAAAAATCCTTTTTATTAGAGAGTGAAGTTGAAAACTAAAAAAGCTCAAAAATTACCTTTATTTTAAGCCTATGTACTTGATCCCATAAGAAATCATCTCATTTCTGGATAGGATTATTCTTAGTTCTACTCCTCAGACACTTTTTAGGCAAAGCAGTGTGCTTCCTGATTTACAAAATGTGGTAGGAAGAAAAATGCCCTTCCCTCAAAGATGCCTTAAACCTGTGAATATGTCAGGTCACATTACAAAGGGGAAATAAGATTGCAGATGAGATGAAGGTGGCTAATTAGCTGACAGAAAGATGGGGATGTTATCCTATATTACCTGGGTGAGTCCTTACAAGGGTTCTTCAAAGATAGGAAAAGGAGGTAGAGTGGGAGATATGGCTATGGAACAACATTCAGGAGGATGTGGGTCACTAACTTTGAGGATGGAAAGCAAGAGCCATGAGCTGAGGCTCTGGTAGACAGAAAAGCAAGGAAACAGATTCTCCCTAAGAACCTTCAGAAGGAGCACTGCCCTGCAGACATCTTCATGCCAGCCCACTGAGATCCAGGTCAGACCTCAAACCCACACAACTGTAAGATGACAAATTTGTGTTGTTTTAAGCCATTACGTGTGTGGAAGTTCATTACAGCAGCACTAGCAAACTCATTCACCAGTTGTCTTTGCATAAGTCAAAGAAACACACACAAAAACCTGCTTACCCAGTCTGAATTGTACATTTTTTTTTCCCCCAAATGGCACATTCGTTGTAGAGGGGAAAAATCTACAAAGTAGAAAAAGAAAAAATTCAGAAATTTCTTTAATTATGAATATTTACAGTGATTTGGCACATTTGGGCACATTTGTACACCTTTAATGTGTGGATCTCATTGATGTTTAGAATTATACAAGACATGTTCTCTGTAATGTGACATAAATGAGTTGACTGCCTTCTTAGGAACTGGGTGCTAACCATTTCCACTTGATGGGCCTCAAAAGCTACAAACACATTTTGCCTTCAATGAAAATCCAGTGAAGTGTTGCTGTAACCAAGCAACCTGAATAAAGGAACAAGCAGCAGGCGTAGACTGAAAGCAATCTGTCCCTTCGAAAAGGGGGACTGTGTGGTGTGTGTAGCCAATGCTTATAAACAGCAGAACGCATAAAGACCTGGGGACACGAACCTTGACTAAGCAGAGCTTGATCTCATTAGGAGGTTCTGATAAAACAAAGGCAAGACAAAGTGCAGCTTGGAGAAGGGAGATGCTGTGGGCATCTTTACAGAAACCCCTGCACGGTGCTTCCGAGAAAACCCTTCTAATGTCCTGGGTAGACTGGTTTCTGTTCCGTAGGTGAAGACATTGAGGCAAATGCAGGGGGAGCAAAAACCCTTTTCAAGGTACAGTATATGAATGAAATAATTTCTAATAAGACATAGAGGTAAGGATAAAGATCAAAATAAGCAACGGAGTAAAGGAAATCCACCAGGTTTTGTTCTGCTTTACCTGTGGCCCTAACTGGGACCATCAGCTACAGCTTTTTGATGTTTTCGCATTCAGCTGCTGTTCACTCCATAATCCAGAGCAATTAATGATTTCCAATATCCTGTTATAGCTGTCACTGTTGAGATCATAGAGAACTCTTTGATGGGTCCAGCATGGTTACTGAAACCAGTGCCTGTTTGGTCACGTGACTCCCATGACCCCATGGAGCCCTTGTCTTACTTGATTGGGCAGCCTTTATCCTTTTGACACTTCTGTCTTCTACTTCTCTTCCTGCCGGGAATATACCTCTCTGGTATATTCACCTGTACACAGGCTATCTCCAGCTGACATCTCCAGGCCTCTCCAACACAACAGATCTAAAACTAAATTCAAAATCCTTCCCCCACCCCATCTTTCTCCTCTAAAACTGGATATCTCACTAATGGGTGCCTTTATGTGCCCCACTTGCCAAGACAAAAACAGCAGAACCATGCAGGTTTTTTTCAAGCAGTGCCTTTTATTTATTGATTTATTTATAAATTAATGAGATTTGAGTGCTCCTCTTGACCAAGGACCAGCTGGGGTGGTGTGGAGGGGGACAATCTTTGGCTTATTATTTTTTTTTAATTTCTCCTAGTCCTATCAATTACATTGCAGAAAGTGGGTTTAGCAATTTGTTAGATGCTGTAGGTCAAGGTTTTCAACTTAATGGAAGAGCTCTGCACTGCAAGGGAGTCCCCTTTATCAATCATTTCTTTGCATGGCATTTCTGCTTTGTCAAGTTTCACAAGAAGCCATGAGCATACCAACATCTTCCGTACTTCGTGGAAATCCTGAAAAGCTTGGAGCCCTTTATTTTAGCTAATAGTATTTCCTCTCTATACAAGGTAAATTGCTCCTAGAAGCCCTTAGTAATGAAAGATTTAAAAGGTGAGGGATACAGAAGAAGCCTATGTGAAGGAATTAAGCCTTAAGAGAGAGAACTTAAGAGCACATGAAAAAAAAAAAAGGCAACAACAAGATTTTCATAATTGGTCTGCTTGACAGACCTGCCCATTTGTGTGGATGCCCCAGAAATTTTGACAAAGGAATTTCAGGTGCCTATCTTTTTTTTCCTGGGGGAGTGGAGAGCCTGCCTTAATAGCCCATAAGGGTCACTTTCTCCTTCATAACACACTTCTTTTTCCATGCAATCCACAGTCCTCTTTGAAGCAAGTTTCCATCCACGTACATGTCTCTTAGCCTCTTAGGGTCCTAACCATGGGTGACAATAACTGTGTGATAAGTGGGTGATTTCCAGCACAGAAGGAAACATATATCTTACAAAGAGAATGACTATTCTTCAGTCTCAGCAACCTTCTGGTGTGGGTACCCCTCACCAGCATTAGTGTTGGCCAGAAATCACCAAGTAGCTCAGCTTGGATCTCGAAAAAGTAGGACATCTAATGTTTTTGAGAGCTTTTCCTCCGGCACCCAAAGACCATTACTTTGGAACAATGGTTCTCCAACTGGAGCTTGCATGAGCGTTTCCTGGAGGGCCTGTTAAAAAAGTGTCAGCTTCCTCCCCTGAGCTTCTGCTTTGATAGATCTTTAGTGGAACCCAAGAATTTGCATTTCTAACAAGTTCCCAGGTGGTGATGATGCTGTTGGTCCAAGACCACACTTTAGACTACAGTTCTGTGGGGTTTCATAATCTGTTTTTATACCATCTACTTTCCGAAAGACTGCATTCATTATAGCAACTCTAGATAAAGGAGTAAGACCCATCTCGAGTCATTCCAAAATCCACAGCATGCTCTGTCCTCTAACAAACTCTGTCTTCCATCAAAGAAGGTGAAGTAGATATTACAGACTTCAAAGTAGGTTAGACACATCCTTAAAGGGGTTTCTGAAGTGTACAAAGCTATTACTGAAAACTGGTTTTCCTGGGGAAACCAGTTGGTCTTCACACTCATATGTGGTTGAAATAAGAACTCCAGTCATACTTGTAATTTTTGTGCAGAATTCAGCAGGGTAATCTGACAGAGAGGGGTGCGGTGAATAAAACTGGCATCGATTATGAAATTAACATCAAGAAAGAAAGTACGAGAGAGAAAGAAAGGGAGGGGGGAAGGAAGAAAGAAAGAAACATCAAAGAGGCCCCAGGAGTTGAACTGGGTCCTTTCTGCTGAGGAAGGGAGGGAGGTTTTCTGGAATCGGCATTTCTGAACACCCAGAACAATGCCACAATGCCACCTGATAGGTTGCCCTCTATTTTGAAATGATATTTGTAAAACTTTGGCTTAGAACCTTTTACTTGATTTCCATCCTCTAACAAAGAAGCATGATGCTTGAAGAACTGTTAAAAGGGCAATGGCTCTGGGCCCATGCTCCATCATCGGTCCCTTAACTGCTTCCAAATTTTGAATGGCATGCCTCCTTATCTCCATAGGCTTATCCTCTTCTTTCATATATTGCTTTTTTGTTTCCCGGTTTTGTTAGAGAAAAATTCTTGCTAGATATGTGCTGCATAAACATGGCTCAAGTGAATACATTTTATAGAATAATGTTGAACTAAAGTGGATTTCATTAATAAGTAACAGCACATTAGGTGCTTTGTAGACCAAAATTACTCTGTGCTGGATTTTAATATAAATAATACCAAAATATGAAGGTGCGCATTTTATAGTTTATTAGTAAATTTCACTTATGAAAAATGTTCTCTCTCAAAAGCTGGTGTGTCATTTTCTGCTTAAACTTGTTTAGTAACCCTGTAATTTTTGGGATAAAATTTAAATTCTTCAATCTACGGTGTTAGGATTCCCCAGAGAAAGAGAACCAATAGTGAATATAGATTTAGATATAGATATGAATATAGATGTAGATATAAATTTATCATAAGGAATTGGCCCATGTAATTATGGAGGCTTCCAGATCCCAAGACCTGCAGTCAGCAAGCTAGAGACCCAGGAGAGTGGATGGCAGAGTTCCAGTGGGAGTCTGAAGACCTAAGAACCAGGAGAGCCAGTGATGTCATTTCGATCCAAATTCCTGCAAGCTTGAGACCCAGGCAGAGCCGGTGTTTCAATTTGAGTCCAAAGGCAGGAAAAACCCATTGTCCCAACAGTATAGTACCCTCTTCCTTGTGGGAGGGTTAATCTTAAACTTATTGGATGAGCCCCCCACACACACACATTACAAGGGCTATCTGCTTTACTGTGTCTACCAAATCAAGTGTTAATTTCCTTCCGAAATTTCTTTCAGACACCCCCAGAGTCCTTTGTGACACATGTCTGGGCATTCCATGGCTCAGTTACATTGACACATGCGATTGACCATCATACCCAGGAAGGAAGAGCCTCCATTATGCAGCTAGAACAGGATAGTTTACCCACAGATCCCCCTGTAACTCTTCCCTTCAGCCACTCGGAAGCTTGTTTTATTTCCTTTAAAGCATCTTGGCTGTTCGTATCCATGTGTTTTCACAGATGTTTTTCCCTGTGTTTCAATGCAGTTACCCTTTTTTTAGTTTAAATCCCCCCAGAAGCAGACCCCAAAACAAGAATTCAAGTGGAAGTCATTTATTTGGGAGATGACCCCAAGAATCACCAGCAGGAGAGTGGGAAAGAAGGACAGGAAAGGGATGGAAGAGCGTAGGGCCTAATTATAAATGAAATTAACCATTGGCTCAAAGCCAGGGTTAGGATGGGGAGGGGAGGACTGTGGGAGAAGCTTCCAAATTAGCCCACTAGAGAAGGGAACTAGAGTACTTATATGCAAATCTTGGCAGTCCCTTGTGAAAGGCTGCCCTCTTGGGGGTGTTAATTCCCTGATACTTCTCCAGCAGTCTCCAGCAGCCCAGAGAAAGCCCTCAGGCAGAGGCCCAGGGGCTGGTGGCTGGAAGTTGGGCTGGCGGAAATGTCAAGGAACAAGGGGGTGTAGGTAGGGCACCCACATCTGCCCAGAACGCACTGCAGCCTTTCCTTCCTCCTAGCTAATTCTAACTCTCCCTTAAGGATTCAACGGAAGCCTCAGCTCTTCTGGAAATCTTTCATCGACCTTCTCTCTGACTTAGCTGTTTGTTGTCTGTTTCCCAGTAAAACCTCGGACTACTTGCCTCAGAGAATCTGTTACTTCCTCTTCTGACTGCTGTTTCCACTTCTTTGTGAGCTTTCTGAGGGACTAGGTTGTCAGCTCTATCTTCAAGGTCTTCCACAGTTCCGACATGTGGTGTTGGTCAGTAAATGGTTGTTTAAGTAGGGAAAGTAGTGAGAATAACGACACCATTAACACTATAGCCACTATTTATTGAATGCTCATTCCATGTAAGCACTTTGCATGTAGGATGTCTTACCAACTCTGGAAAGTTAGTACTTTTATTATCCCTATTTCTCAGATAAGAAAGCTGAGGTGTAGGTTTATGTAATTTGCCCAAGACTGCACAGCTCCACATGGTTTGGCCTGGAAGCAAAACCCAAGCAGTCTGAATCCAGATCCTGAATATACTTTTAACTGCCATATGGATAAATGAGTGAAATGGATGCATAAATGGATAATAACATCAAGTCTGATCCTTCCATACCTGGGGACATTCTAGGGATGATGCTATCAGTATAGTCTATAAAGTTCAAATATCAGCTCAATGTCACATTTTCCAAAAACCCTTCCCAGTAGCAGCTGTCCCTCCCCTGACACCCTTTTGTAAGTGCACTGACTCCTCTCTATTATATGTTCAGATGTATCTGCATGTCTTACTTTCCTTACTAATAAGTTTCTAGACACCTGTGTAACCTGGTATTTTCTATTTCCCCAGACATAAAGCCACACATACAAAAGGTTACCAATGAGTGCTTGCCACATGGACAAACAGATACACATAGTTGACAAGAAAAGGGATCTTTGACTCTTCCTTTATCTTTCCCTGGGAACTGTGGAGACTCTTTTTCATCCCTTTCTGAGATTCCAGAAAGTCTGTTGCCATAGAGATGGTTCTAGGTATTTTCGATGGCTCTGAAAAATAAAATTTTGTTTAAATGGATTAAGGTCAGGGAAGAATCTGTGAAGAGTTTACTTTGTAACATTTTGATAAATCATTTGGTTAGAAAATTATATTTCTAATAGAAAGATATTCTTTCTCCCAATATTCTATTCATGGAAAAAGATGAAAGAAATAAGTTATATAGAAAATCACTAATTTTATAACAATTTGAATGGAAGAAAATTTACTTCTTCAAAAATTAACCATGGCCATCAAGAATTACTTTCCTAAAACCTCAAATTAAATGCATTTTCCATTCCCAGTGACTGGTATATCTATAATCTTCTTTTATAATTAGCACTTTGAAGAGTGTCACATTGAATAAATTTAGCCAAGAAATTATTGGATGTAAAGCATATGTCCGAGAGGAAATTACAAATCCTTACTGAGTCCTCATTGTTTGCAAATCATCATGTAGATCCATGTTGCCCTGGTATGTAAGAGATAGATAGGAAATATAAACACAGGAATTCTCCAATTTGACTAAAAAAATCAGAGAAAATTAAAAATTTTAATTCAGCAGAAATTTCTTCATGGATTTTAGTGTATTAAATTAATCACATTATGTACCAGGGGAAAAAAGGAACATAAGACAGTCTTCAACTTTGTAGAATTTATGATCTAGAGATGGGCATCTGCCAGACAAATATGTTAAAAAGTAGACTCATGATTTGGTGGCAATAATAACTAATACATAAAGTTATATACAATATGTAATATATAATATGTATAAATTTATTTAATTAATTTATAATTTTATTTTTAAATTAAATTTATTTAATTTATAATTTATAAATTTATATAATAATATGTTTATATATTATATATAAATTTAAACATAAATATTTATATATTATATAATATATATTAATATTTCAGTAGGTGTTCTAATGCGTTATGTAATACTATCTCATTTAATCCTTGCAACAACTCTATGTAGGAGGTATTATTATCCCACTTTATAGCTGATGAACCTGAAACGGAGAACTGGCGGGTAACTTTTCCATGGTCACATGCCTAATGAATGGGTGGGTGGAGGAGCTGTATGCAGACCTCAGCCCAAACGTCCTTAAAGTTGATACTCAGAAGGTGTTAAAAATAAGCTACAATGAGGAGAAGACTATTCACTCAAACTTGGATGGAGCAGATGTTACGGTGCCTCAGCTCGAAGAATGAGTGTGAACAGGGTTGGAGAAAGGCATTGCTTCCAGGACTGAGGCAGGTAGTGAAAACTAACAGAGATCTTAGAAAACAGAATCGAGTGGTGCTTGAGTGAAGGTGGTAGCATGAGCGGAACAGAGGAGGGGAAACCGAGAAGAGTGGTCAGAGCAGGTACTGCTGGCTTTGCATGTGACCCCAAAGAGTCTAGACCTTTCTCATCAGGCAGACAGGAGTCACTGAACAGTCATGAACCGGATCAGAGCTGTGTTTGAAGATTGATTTGGCAGTTATGTGTAAAAGGAGTTGGAAGAGCACATTAAGAAATTACCAACTAGGGAAGTCTGAATTTGAGTAGTAGTGATGTGAATACAGAGGAAAAAGAAAGAAGACAGGATTCAGCATTGCCTGGATGTGAGCATCAGTGACCGAGAAGAGACGACGATACGTCAAAAGTTCAGAAAGCAACTATGTCACCCAGAGAAGAGAGGACACATGGGTCCTTGCCCAATTACAGAGGGTTTCACTGGGATGAGGGGAGTCCAGTGGGAATGATAGGACTGGGGTGGGCTGGGGGAAGGGCACTTGAATTTGCTTGGTTAAAGATTTGGATTTGCAAGTATAGCAAACTAGCACTTTCCATGGTGCAGTGCGGGGATTGGACCCAGGTGTCAGCCTACACCCAAATAGCAAGCCCCACATTTCTAAATACTTGAGGCGAGGGTGCATCCCTTTCATGGATGCAAAAAATGTAGCATTTAAAGTGTGTGATTTTTTTTTTGTCCTTTTGAAATGACCAAAGTGACTGTGTGAAACTTTAAAAGCAAAACAAATTGTTGCATATATAGTTTTGTTAGACATATCTAACAATTTTTAAAAGGAAGCATAAACCCTAGGTATAAAATTGTGCTCTAATGTCTGTTTACATTACATTACACTGATTTAGCATAATAATATAAGACAATAGAAATGCATGGTCTACCAGGTTTTCTGCTGAGTATTTTCTTGCCTTTGCATTTTTATTAGATTGGAGAATTCTGGGGTTTCTAGCTTTTGTATGAGCTTTTC
Source organism: Lontra canadensis (assembly GCF_010015895.1). Lineage (NCBI taxonomy): Eukaryota > Metazoa > Chordata > Mammalia > Carnivora > Mustelidae > Lontra > Lontra canadensis. The sequence continues at coordinate 17,891,803 of NW_022631010.1, forward strand.
TTTGTCTTTTCTCTTTTTTTTTAAATAGATGATAATAATGAAGAAGAAGGTGTTGACCTCAAAGAAGATGCAGGTATTAAATTTATTATTTTATTCATAGGGAGTAGGCAAAGATCATTGTGTTGTTTATGTATGGCTCACATTTTTTTCAAAGAAAAATGTAACAAGGTTAATAAAATAGGTAAAGGGGATTAAGAGTACACTTATCCTGATGAGCACTGAGTACTGTAAGGAATTGCTGAATCACTATATTGTGCACCTGAAACCAACATAACCCTGCATGTTAGCTATACTGGCATGAAAAGACAAAAAAGAAAAAAATAGAAATGTACACTCAAGGTTATAAAATGAGAAAGTAGTTGTGCTAACTCTTGTGGCTTATACAATTAGCATATTTAAGCAGTAGACTTTCAGCTTTCTGAAAGCTGAGGTAAAAATGGAACCTGATGTTATAACGAATAGAGGTGTGTAGCAAATCACCCCAAAGCTTAGTGATTAAAGCATCTGCTTATCCTGCTCATATATTCAGTGGGTCAGGAATTCAGACAGAGCACAGCAGGGCTGACTTCATCCTACTGCTCTACAAGGTCTGAGGCCTCATCAGGATGCCCCAGCGGCTGGGGGTGATGGCTGGAATCCTGTGAAGATCTGTTCACTCTCATGTCTGGCCGGCGATTGATACTGGCTCTGGGGCTCTCAGCTGAGACCCTGGCTGGGGCAGTTTTCTGAAATATCTATGCATGGCCTCCTTCAATAACCTGGGCTTCCTCTCAGCATGGCAGCCAGGCTCCAAAGTGGTTTCTCTAGAGACAGCAAAGTGAGCCAGCAGGAGCTGTACCCTTTTTAAGCCTCAGCCTCAGGAGTCCCACAGAATGACTTCCACAAAACTCTTTTTTGGAACAGTCATTAAGAAGCCTGCCCAGGTTCATGGGGAGAGAAGATAGGCTCAGTCCCCTGATGGGGAGCAGTGAGGTTTTCGTAAAGTACATGGGACCTGAAGACTTGCTGTGGCCATCTTTGGTACATATATTTGGTATATAGGATTTATTTTTCTCACTATCAGAAATTAAGATGTGTGCCTACTCCTCAAGAAAGACCAGTGTTTGATGAGGGAAATCTAGTGGTTGCAAACATTGGATCTGGCCTAAGGGAGCCACTCGGTATGTGCTTGTTAATGAATTCATGAAATCAATAGGACTGAATTCAATCCAAGCTCCTCCATTTATGGACTTTAGGTAAAAGTTTTCTCTATAGGCCTTAGTTTATACCTCTGTGGTCAAAAAATGTTACCATATAGTCTTGTTTGGGAATTAAAGGAGATATACCTGAAATGTTTCTTGGATCTTAGTAAACATGAAATTATCACTTCTTTCTTTCTCCTCTAGATATTGGAAGGGTATAGAACTTAATTCCATAGTATAAGTACTCCATGTTCCCCATTTTGGCAACCACACTATTCTGGGTATGAGATGGGGCCAGGTTTCAAAAATTAAAATCGATATTTCAGAGGTCCTAATTTTGTGTAACCTGCTATTCAATGCCAGAACTCCATCCATTAATCACCGACAACCTCAGTCTGAGCAGCTCCATTAACAGGGAGCAATTTAAATTCTGAGGTAAACGATCTCTGTTAGTCAAGGTTTGATTAAAATGGTCCTTTCTCCTGGTTAAATCTCTCTTCCTCCCCTGATCTCCCACTGTCTTCGTGGAAAGATACCAGCAGGTCTTTTCTTTGTAACAGCTCACAGGAGCAACGGTCATAACTCCTCTCTAGCTTCTAGCTTCTTCTCCAGTTCAAACATGCCTGAGTCCTATGGTTCCCTTGGTCTCCCCAGGGCAGTGGATTCAGAGGGCAGGAGAAGTCGAGGGAGGGTCTACAAGCCAGGAACAGAAACAAAGGAGGTATTACTGCTATAATAACATTTGTCAGTTCCCTGCCTGTATATCCATGGTACCCGCCATTGCTTTACAATATCCACAGCAGTCTAAGGAAAGTTCTTGTGACCCTCAGCTGAGCCTTGTTTGCTGGTCAGGAAAGCAAACTCAAAGTGCCAGGGGGTTAATTTGTCTGGAGTGGTCCTTAGGCAACAATGGACAAGAGTTGGGGGAACTGTGCAGTACAACTCTGAGGCAGGTTATGATTCAGTGCTGTCCAGTAGAAATAGGATGGGAGCCTCCTGCTTATCTTCAGATTTTCTAGTAATCACGTGGGAAAAAGTAAAGAGAAACAAGTGAAATTAATTTAATACTATATTATGTAATATAAAATATCCAAAATAGTATCATTTCAACAACTAATCAATATATTATAGGAGCCTGATATTTTACATCCTCTTTTTTCCATTCTAAGTTTTTGAAGTGTGTGTGTGTGTGTGTTTTACATTCATGTCTCAATTCAGACTAGATACATTTCATGTATCCTTTGGCAAAGTGTGGTGTTGGACAACGAGATTTGATACCAACACCCAGAACTCCCCAGTGGAACTTGCTCACACCCAGTATCAGCTGCCTTCCCTTTCCTGTCTCCCTTCCCTACTCCCCTCTGGCACTTTCTGGGGTAATTTCTTTTTTTTTTTTTTTTTTTTTAGATTTTATTTATTTATTTGAGAGAGAGAGACCACAAGTAGGCAGAGAGGCAGACAGAGAGAGAGAGAAAGAAAGAGAGGGAAGCAGGCTTCCTGCCAAGCAGAGAGCCCGATGCGGGACTCGATCCCAGGACCCTGAGATCATGACCCGAGCCAAAGGCAGCAGCTTAACCCACTGAGCCACCCAGGTGCCCCTCTGGGGTAATTTCTTAAATGAAGCATTTGCTCTCTAATCCTGTCTCAGCGTCTTCTGAGAAAATCCAACCTGAGACAAGGACTCTGCCTTTTGTAAAACATAAAGCCCAAGGTGAAATTTCAATTAGAATATCCATTTCCATACTCATGAGGGATGTCTTATTGCTTAAAAGAACCGTAGGTTGAAAAAAAGACTTTAAGTAGTCACCCCATCTTGGATTACATTTAATGTCAATTTCTTGTCTTCTCCTTTATCCTGCTCATGTGAAGTATCCTTGTAATATCCTTCAGCCATAGGGAGTACTGCCCTTTCAGCTGGCCAATTTAAGGACTTTATCTGGCTAAGGACCATTTGCCTAAGTGCCATAAGTACACATTTCTAGGCAGGGGGAGTTGACTTCTTAATGAGATGCAGCTAGCTCTCCCAACCACTGAGTGATTTTAAGAAAATCATTATTAATGCTAATGCTGAGCCCACAAGGTTTGAGTCAGCATATGAGGTTTGGGGCACTTTAATCGGATCATCAGTTCTGATTTTAGTCTCATCAGGCTTCATGGGGGTTTTGTGACCAGCGGCTGGATGCAGCTGTGGAAGTCACACTCGATGCCCCAAAGATGCTAAGTCACCAGGCCAGAATGGGCTTGCAAGGCTGATCTCCATTTTCTAACATGGGAGTGCTGAAATCAAGGGGAATTCTGGGCAGAATGGTTCCATGATGGGCCACTGGCCTTGCCAGATGTTGGTGAGGAGGCTGGCTTCAGTTCAGATCTCATCCTCAGGTGTCTTGGTCTCTAAGACAGGTCTCTAACCAGACCATTAAGAGCTGCCTTTCCTCCACCCTGTATCACCTCTTCTTCTCATACATGTAGAAATGCTGGAGGGATTTTTACGAATGCAGCTAACATTAGTGAAAGGCTACTTCGGAGAAATAACTGGCCAGTAAAAACTAGTGAATGATAGTGAAAAATAATCTGAAGACCCAAAACCAGTAAGGTACTGCTAACCTGACTCTCTGGGTGCAGAGAAACCCAACTGGAGGGAGCCTGTATATTTCATTATTGTAAATACACCCATTGTGGTGGTGTTCAAGCTACCAAACATGAGGTCAATGAATGCGGGAGTTGAGGAGAGATAGGTGTGGTCAGCTGGCTCACGTCTGTCCCAGCACGCGTCTGCTGAACCAGATTTTAATCAACATGGACCTCATGCCAGTCGCTCCACATACATGAACTCATTTAAGATATGCAACAAGTCTAGGAGCCAAGGATTGTTACTACACAAGACTCGAGAGGAATTAGTTCCTGGCTTAAATAGGAGAGCCATAAGTGTGTCTGACCCCAAAGCTCACACCCTGTCTCTGACTCTAAAAGTAACTTAGATGCAGGAGCGTCTCAGGTGGTGTGAGACAAGGTCATCCTCAAGATGAAGCTCTGCCCCCACGGGGAATGACAGAGACAAACTGGCTTAAAAGCTGAGGATTCCCTTTAAATCCTTTGTCAGTTTCTTTAATCCTAGCTTAGAAAATGTTTCCCCATGTCTTTCCATTCCCAAGACCATGCATTGTTGAAATGGGCCCCAACCAGGGACAGAAAATCAATGGCCACCTACGGCAGTTCAGATATATGAGGGTGAGGAGCGCAGTTGAGTTCTTTAGGTGACAAAGCTATGCTCAGAGCAACGCTCCAAGTCTCCACCCTCTGTCAGAAAGAGAGGCAACATAGATCATATGATATGCTGCCTAGGAGAAGTTTGGGTGCTTTGGAGGAATGTTCCCTCAGCTTCCCCAGATCAAGAGGGAGAGTTGTTTCTGCTGCCCCACAAGTAGAAATCTGAGCACAGAGGCCATGTGTTATCAGTGACTTTCATTTGAGTGCCTCCATGGGTGTTATGAAATGATACCAATGTCGTAGATGACATGTTCATAATTAACATGTATCCATGCCCACTGACTACCCAAGGAGGGCCCTATCACTTTTTAAAAAAATGAAGCACTAGTCCTTTCGGGGTACTTATCTCAAAATGTGGACAAAGAGAGACACATAGATGTCTTTCAGAGATGTCTTATCCTTTCCCCAAGAATTCCTATTCAGGTTGGGAAATCAAGTTCATTATCAAAAACTCACTTTCAGGAAATGCTGGTTTGGGGTTGAATCCCCAGCATGGGAAACTCTACTCTTAGTCCCTGTTGTAGATGATGCATTTCAGAGGCATCTTCCAGAGAGTCTTACAGTCTCCTTCCAGGGAGATCACAAGTATTGCTTTGCCCATTTTACGCATCCTTTTGAGCACAGCATCTGTGCTCAGTGAGCTGTTCCAAGCATCTCATTTCTGATTTTGCTGAACCCATTCTGAAGGGTCAACATCCATCTCACACCTGGTGACAGAAGTTTGGGGGAGTTACTAATGTAATCATTGGCAGAATTTTTCACCCTGGCCATGGTAATGATCTTAGATTTGACTGACTCGCAACCACAGAAAGCCTAACTTTGTGCCCAAAAACCTTTATAGTCCATAATGCCAAAGTTTTTAATAGCACATCTATCAAATGCAATTTTTTGTTCTGTTCCTTTTTTTAATAAATGGGAAAAGAAAAATGAGTCGCCATAGCTCTGTAGTGTAATTTTAGAATCCTGGCATAAGGCGACAGCTGCTAAGAGAGTAAGAATTAGGCATGGGCCCCATTATATCTTGGCCTTAAAGAAAGGCCTGGGTAAGGGGGGGAAAGAAAACCGAACTGGAAACGAAATTCTCAAAACACTACTAGGTACCAGGGATGTAAGAGAGATAAGGAAAGAGAGATAAGGAAATGTCCTTTTCTCAAGGAACTCACATTCTTAGGAGGTGGGATGGAGAAGGGAAAAATACAATAAAGAAAGAAGAGGACAAGATGATTTCAGATACATCAAGCGAGGTATTTGAGAACGATTTCCCTCGCAGTCACCCTTCGTATTAGGAATTCACGGAGGCCTTTCTTGGTAGCTGAATTTGGTTGGAGATTAATAGGTGAGAAGGAGGTAGACACATGAGTGTGCGTTTTTGGAGGGGGAGGGGAGAAGAACCACAGATGTGACCATTCTAAGGCAGAAACTGGCATAGTAATGACCGAAGAACACACAAAGGCAGCCAAAGCACAAGCAGGAGATGAGGCTAGAGCTGTGGGTAGAGCGCAATGGCCATGTCCTGGCCCAGGGACTTGGATTTGGATCTTACTCTAAGACCAATGGTATTTAAACAGATGAGCGACAGGATCAGGTTTATACTGAGAAGGTAACTCTGGCTGCTGCAAGGAGAATAGTTTCCGGGAGATTAGAATACCAGGACAGAGGTTACTACAGGGAGCCGGGTGAGGGAGGCTGCTGGTTTGGATTAGGAGGATGATTGCAAAGGATGAGCTCAGTGGATGAATACGGGATGTTGTGGAGGAGAGCTGATAAGACTTACAATGACCTTCCTGGAAAAGTGACTGAAAGGAAACATTAAGAACAGTATCTCGTTTGGGGGTTTGAATTCCTGGGTAGATAGTGAGATGTGAAATACTGTGGGAAGAACAGGTTTGCAGACATCAAGAGCGTGTTGCAGCTGTGCTGTTTGAAATGCCTAATGGGATTATTTACATAAATTTGAAATGCTTGGTGAGAGCCCAGTGATGGGAAATCATGAGGGCTGGAAAGAGGGAGGCACCATTAAATCCCAGCCCTGAAAGGACAGTGGGGGAGGGGGTGGTTACCTGATCCTGGAGACAAAGGGGATGTGGAGAAGGCCAAGGGATTGGGGCTGTGATATGAGATAGAGGGATACAATAAGCCCCTGAAGGCTACTAGTAGCCTAGGAAGAAAGCCAGAAATTTCAAGTACAGACCAGTCTCCCAGTGCACAGCTGGGTGGGAGATGGGGTAGGGGTTGGTGAGTGGATCTGGAGGTGCAAACAGAAGACAGCCAGTTCAAATACAAAACAAGCTGCCATGGAAGTTGAAGATATAAGCTTTGAGCTTAGTAGAGAGACCAGGACTGGAAATACAAATTAATGCATAACAAAGTATCTATATCTGAAGGGGATGAATTTAGAGATACTTTTCCTAACACTGTCCTCAGAATTTTTTTTTTTTTTTCAGTCTTCAGAATTTAAATTATCAGCCTCCTTGGATAGACTCAGCCCCAGGAGGTCTTGGGAAGGATTGAGAAAAGTGGGAAACATGTTAATTTAATTGGGGGCATACAGAAGTTGTTTAGAATTTGGATGACTAAAGAAATCTGTTAAATGGAAGGAGGATAATTTCAAGCTCCACCCCAGCCTCCCAAGATGAGATGACATTGCAGCTGATCTAGCTCTACTTTGAGGATTTAGTAAAATGAAATTGCATTTTGGCAACTGTCAGTTAATCCGTGAAGTTTTAAATCAAACTCCCGTGGAGAAAAAATAATAATAATAATAATTTGGGGTTGCCTTATGGAGAATTTCTTTTAATTTAAAAAAAAGCATTTAAGATTTCACATTTGTGTGAATCATTAGTGATGGTCACAAAAAGATGTTAAGCTGAGGCTTTAATGTCGATCTATGTATGCTGGAGAAGCACAGGCTCTTGCCAAAATTTAGCTCAGCCAAAATGACAAATGAAATCTGTGAGCAAGCTTCACTATACATGTGGGTTTACTGAGGGGTGGGGGGAGACTTTAAACTTCAACATAATTTTAAATATTTAATATCTAAATAAAAATGCTTTAAATCTTTATGCTTTCAGAGGGGGTAGAGCCAAAAGGCCTCTCTCCACCCCCCAAGAAGAGCAAAGCAAAGAAGCCAGAATGTTCCAAAGACTCTAGTGAAGGTGAGTCCTGTTCCTCTTGTCTTTAAAAAATTACTCCATGAAAAGAAATTTCTGGTTAACTTTTGAATGATGTGTGTGCTCTCATGTTCTGATATTTCCCAGGGTTCAAAAATCACAGAAGAATTCTTTATCCTTTCCTAATATGTTGATTCTCCCCTGAATGTGAAGACAAAATATCAAATTTGGGTTTAATTGGTGAAGGTAAAAACCAAGTTTGAAAAACCCATTTTCTCATTGTGATGTATTTTCTGTTTCTGCAAAGCGCTGACAAGTTGGGGGCTTTGTCATGGAGTAAGTGTAAAGATAGAGATGTGGGTGTGATGGGCAGTGAGTAGCTAATTGCCTTATTGAGATCATTTGCTCTTTTCATGAGTACATTCTGAGTTCAGGTTCAAACCTGAGCAGTGGGTGCTGGAAATGTTTCTGGTCTTTTTGTTCTCTTCTACTTTCTAGAAGCCAGCATATCTTTGCATTAAATGGACAGGCTCAATTGGGCTCAGTTTGCTGAAGAAAGGAAGCCAGTCTCTCTTTGACTTACAACACTAGTACCATCTATAAGATACTCACATTTTTCTTTTAAAATGTAGATTAGGTATTTTTTTAAGGGAGCCTCTCATCTCCGGAGTATGCATGAACTTCTTAAAGGGGAACGTATTTATGCTTTCTCCTTTCTTACTTTGGAGCCTCCCTTCATCTGCTGTGAATTGGAGAGCATTATAATACTGATGGTGTCAGCTTGGGTCTTTGGGAAAGAAGATGCCAAGACAAGAAATAGAAGTGCAGGAAATGTATGGGAGGGGGGAGCCTTGAGGGTAAATAGGGGAAGAGCAGGAGGAGGCGAAGGAGAGAAGGAAGATGAGCTGGGAAGAGCCTCCATCTGCAGTGAACTCTGGGAAAGAATGGAGAGGCCCAGAGCACTGGGCAGGAATGGGTGGTTCCAAGATCCCCTTCCTCCAGTTCACTCACTGGCTGCAAGCAGCTGGTTGAGAAAGTGGCCTCGGTGTGACTATAATGCTTCAGTGGACCCCAAAGTGTGGCCAGTGGATGCTGTTGCCTCATTTCATTCACAGAAGCATGTTCTCTCTTGAAGGGAAATCCTGAACATTTCTTCCCCATGAGAGCACAGCCCCTGCATGAGTGTCGGGGTTCCAACTGATAAGCAATGACACTGCCTTCGTCCACATCTGGGTTCAGAACCAGCTGAGAAGGCGAAACTATCAGAAAGTTTGAAACCAAAAACATAAGCCTTGTTACTAATGAAGTTAGATGAGAACATCTGGTCTCCCTGCCCTCCAGATGGGCTTCCTAATGCTGGATTTCACTCCTGAATATGAAAGACATAACCTCTGTCTCCTCAGGAGCAAGTACTATTGTCCTTGGTATCTTGGGTGCCTAGACAGAGGCTACTGGGTGAGCTAATTATATGAAAAAGAACAGCCCAAGACATGCCCTCTCTGTGGACAGGGGGATCTGAGAGAGACTCAAGATGAATGTGTTTCTTCCCCCCAGGCTTGGATAACTGAGGGGATGGGGAGAAAGACACAGCAGTAAATGTTCTCTGCCCTTTTGTTGAGGAGTGAGAAATAAATATTTCCAGCTAACAGTAAATGATAGAAATAATGTGTATGAAGTGCCTGGCACAGGTCTGGCATTCATAATGGCTATTATAATCGCCATCATAATCAGCACCATGAGGGGTGCACACTGCTCTAATTCACTTAACGTGCTTGAGAGCTTCAAACCATTCATGGTGAACACTTAGAACCCTGAAGAAGGCCAGCTGTAACAGCCCAAGAGGGTAAGAGTTTTGGACTGTCATCTCTTACTCTAATGAGGTCATTTCCTGGACAATATCTTGAGGTCATGATTGGGAAACGGGTTAAGGGCAAAACAACAATTGCCTTTTCCTTAGTGAGGCTCCATCTCACCTAGTGGTTCCCAGCAAATGTCCAACCCACATCAGAGGTGGTTTTCTGGAGCCTGGGGCTGTGGTCATTTTGAGTGTCACATGGTGAGCCATAAACTGCTCTTCCCACTTATTCCTTCAGATGAGCAGAAACTTCTTTTGCCTCTCAAGTAATTTCCTTTGCTTAGGAACATCATTGTGTAATCCCAAAATGAGTAGATAATAGGCTTCACCTCACCCAAAGACATGGTCTCAGAATATGCTCTAAGGCACCAAAGTGCCATCACTGTGGATTCGTGACCAGGGACATTCTGTCTGTGGCATCATGATGAAATCTAACATTAGCCATTCTATAGAAACACGGGAATTGTGTGTTTGTCCCTAAGATGGCTTTTGGGGCAAAAAAGTAACCATTGCGGGAAAATGATAAGAAGGGGACATGGCGGAGGTAGATGCTTCTATCATGGGCACTCATTATTTATCAGTGTTTCTATTTTGATGAAATAAAGTAGGTCCTGAATTCATGTTAATTCATGTTACATATATTTCACTTCTTCTCATGATTCAAAGTGTTATAATCTTTGATTGGCAAAGAGTTACAATTCTTTCCCACTAGACATGCAAAGGGAATATTGCATCCCTGGGTGAAAGGGTAATGAAGATTATGATCCTTCTCTGTGGTGGGCTTCCCATTTTAGAATTATCAGTCCTGTTCCAATGTGGTCATCTCCCTTAGATAGATAGATAGATAGATAGATAGATAGATAGAAAGATAGATAGAAATATCTTTATCTGTCTATCTATCTATCATCTATCTATCTATTTCAGTAAGAGAAGTTTCTGGTATTTTTATTTATAGATAACTCAGTTTAATTCTCCATCACTTGGCCTCCTCTTACTTCTTCTCTCCTTTGGGTTCCCAGCCCTGATTCCAAGCCTCATGGGTCTTCCTGATTACCTCAGTTTACCTTATAATATCCATTCTCAGACAGGATCATAGTGAATAGAGTTGGAACACAAACTCACCTAAATTTTCTGGCATATATAACTATAATAACTGTATCTTGATCCAGAAGAATTTTGCGAACATCTGGGCAAGTTATTTCATTATACCGATCTGTTTTAAAGTAGACTACGAATGGTTTTTAACTTGCCCAAAGTCCATGCAGCTTGTTAATGTCAGAAACTCTTCTTTTTTTCTACAAACGACATAACTTTGCTAACCCTTTTCCCTTTTCCTCTTCTGGAAACTAGACCTAGTTTTTTTGAAGGAGGCAATTTTGCTATCATTGCAGGCTTGACTGAAAGCCTTATTACTTTAGCAAATGTTGTACTAAAGTACTGAACACCATAAAAAATAATCAGACAATTTCTAAATGTATTTATTAGCATTTTTGTATGGTGGACTTTGGGATATAGAGTTTCATTTTAATTGTTTTGATTGAACTTTCATGGATCAGAGTATTGACCCACTGAAACACCATGTCAATATGAAATGATTAGTAACTTCAGATTGGCTGGCATGTGGTATAAATGATAAGCCAACCATGAGCTGACAAATTATAGGATCAATTGTTATAGGATCAAATGTCAGTTCTAGCAATTCCAACTTTCAGGAATTTGGACCAATTTTTTCTTTCAAAAAAATTAATTGAAAGAATATTATAGAAAACTTAGCCCCATTAAGAACACATGTTCCTCTCACACTCTTTCCTCCTTCTTTCACCGGGAAATCCTTTCAGAAGTTCCTTTAATGAAAATCTCTCTGGCTTTGTTTGCGTGGAAACATCATTTTACTATTTTTTAAGGCAATTTTCCTGGGTAAAAATTTGAGGTTGGTGGTTATTTTCTTGCAGCATTTCAAGATTTTTTTCCCCATCCTTACCAGTTCTGTAGTTGTTAAGAAGTAATATCTCAGTCTAATTGTCTCTTTTTTTTATATTTCAAAATACAATTATATATTTATTATGCATTATTAAATAAATGAAAGTAATTTTAAAATATTAGCATTGTTATAGTAGCTTCTTTTTATTTCATTTAATTTTATTTTATTTATTTTCTGTGTTCCAAAATTCATTGTTTATGCACCATACCCAGTGCTCCATGCAATATATGCCCTCCTTAATACCCACCACCAGGCTCACCCACCCCCCATCCCCCTTCCCTCCAAAACCCTGTTTGTTTCTCAGAGTCCACAGTCTCTCATGGTTTGTCACCCCCTCCGATTTCCCCCAACTCCCTTCTCCTCTCCACCTCCCAATGTCCTCTGTGTTAATCCTTTAAGTGAAACCATGTGATAATTGACTGTCTCTGCTTAATTTATTTCACTCAGCATAATCTCTTCCAGTCCTGTCCATGTTGATACAAGAGTTGGGTATTCATCCTTTCTGATGGAGGCATAATACTCCATTGTATATCTCAACCATATCTTCTTTATCCATTTGTCCATTGAAGGGCATCTTGATTCTTTCTGCAGTTTAGAGACTGTGGCCATGGCTGCTATGAACACTGGGGTACAGATGGCCCTTCTTTTCACTACATCTGTATCTTTAGGGTAAATACCCAGTTGTGCAATTGCAGGATCATAGGGTAGCTCTATTTTTTAATTTTTTGTGGAATCTCCACACTGTTTTCCAAAGTGGCTGCACCCACTTGCATTCCCACCAACAGTGTAAGAGGGTTCCCCTTTCTCCACATCCTCTCCAACACATGTTGTTTACTATCTTGTTAATTTTGGCTATTCTAACCGGTGTAAGGTGGTATCTCAACATGGTTCCTTTTTTAGATTCTTTTTTTTCTAGTTGCATTGACAATCTGGTCTTTATCTTATTTGTCCCTCGATTTCGGTATGATGTCCCTCTGTGTGGGTTTCTCTTTATCCTTTTTAGTATTTGCTCTGCTTCTTGGATATGGGAGTAAACATTTTTTTAGTAAAGTTCTGAAAATTTTTCTCCTATTGCCTCACCAAATATTATACCTCCACTATGTCCTACTCATTCTTTTTCTCTCCTTCATTACTCCTAACCTACGTTGTTGTTGTTGTTGCTGTTCTTGTTGTTTTCCTGTGTCCCTATCTAGCTCTCTTTGATGCTTTCTGGTTACTTTTTTCAAGCTTATCACTCTATTCATTAATCTTATTTAACTTTATTTAATCTAATTTCCATTGTTATCCTTTTCATTTTTATAAGTTTTATTTGGTTCTGTTTCAAATATAGCTGGTCATTCTTTATTTAATAACCACATAAAATATTTAAAAAATAATCTGTATCTGAGATTTCAATATCTCTAGTCCATCTGTGTAAGTCAAATTCTACAGTTTGTTGTTTTTGCAGATTCATAGTTATGGTTATTTCTTTGTATGTTTTGCCTTTTTTTATGGCCATGTTCTTTAGATTTTTCTTTGTGGGGATTTTCTGAAGTTGGATTAAGAGTTTATTTATTTATGTTTTGTTTCTGAGATGCCTGAAGATACCGCTGATTCAGGGAAACTAACTACATATTTGGCATAGAGTTTTTTGTTTTGTTTGCTACTTGTTTAAGCCCATGTTAGTACACATGTATTATAAGATTAAGAAATCTCAACAGAGACTTTTTTTCTTCCTTTCTTCCTCTCCAACCAATGCTAAAACTGAGAGGGGAAAATTTCCCACTATACTCAGGACCAAAGCACAGGTCCTATGGCTCATATGTGTGGCTCATTCAAACCCAAGCTTTAGCTAGTGGTTATCAAAGAGTATTCCTGTCTGCATCACCAACATCACTTGGGAACCTGTGAGAATTACAAATTCTAGGGCCTCATCTCAGAGCTACTGAATCAGAGATACTGAGGTAAGACACACAAATCTGTGTTTTTAAAAGCCCTTGGGGTATTAACACATGCATACTTGAGTTTGAGAACCACTATTCTAGAGTCTAGACCATCCCGATGTTGGCAAATGCCTCAAAGCAAACAATTATTTCAGTGCTTGCTTACAAATCTTGATTTAATCGCCATCATTTCTGGCTTCTTAGGAGTTTCCTTACAAAAGCACCAGCTCACCCATGTATTCAAGAATTAGATAGATATGTGATAGGTAGATTGGATAAGTGATTGGTAGACAGTAAATACCTACAAATATACATATAAAAATAGAAATATAAATGTGTATACATGTATGTCTACATATATAATAGTCTGGGAAGATACATGTCAAATTGATCTCAGGAGTTATCTTAAAGGAGTGGAGAAGAGACGGGGGCAGATTGGGAAGAGTTCAATACTCAACTTTCTAAATTTGTGCATAATTGGAAAACGTACATATATACGCAAGAATTTTTTGTATTGATAAAACAAAAACATACTTTCATTTAAAAACTAGAGATGTTATGCTTCTAAAATTCAGTAGCAAATTTAGAACGGTAATTTTCTCCATACATTCATCTCCAAAGCCTTCAGTGGCTTTTGGTAATGAATGCTATTTTTCCACCATATTTTTTACAGAAAGCACTAGCACTTTGGCTCTCGCTCTACAATTGCCTCTACATAGAATATTCAACGAGCCTACATGGGATACACATTCTTCAGGAACCTGAGCCCTTGTGATGCTAAATCAAGCAGCCCTATACTGCACTCTAAAATATTGATGATTTCTTTTGTCAGATGAGATTACATGTGGAAACATTTTGGAAACTAGAAAGCACTTTACAAGTTTGAAGGATCTATTATTGCTATTAGAGGTATTATTATTATTGTCTCGACTAAAATAAATTTTTCTGAACACATGAACCATTGGTGGAATGCACATCATATTTCCTAAGCGGCAGAATTTTCTCCCTGCATATTATTTTTCCTGCATATTAATGTATCATGTGACATGCTGTTTTGTGAGTGGCTGGACAGAAGGGACATTCTATCTTTCAGAATGCCATGCAGCAGTTCATGCATTATATTCATAAGCATGATCTTTAATTTAATTTTTTGACAAGTGCAGTGAAGGGTAAAATCAGGCAGTCATAATTTTGACTTAGCCATCACTCAAATGAGCTTAGTGATTGACCAGCTTTAACAAAAAAAAAAAAAAGAAGAAGAAGAAGCAGGAATGAGGAAAAGCAGCTTTCTTATGAAGAAAAGCTTTGTTTTATCCTCTAGACCTTAAAATACCAAGAATTTAAGCAAAAGGTAAAATTTCCACAGTGAAAATCAGAATACAATAAAAGTCCATGTTGTGATCTTGCTTTAATTATTCTCTTCATGTTCTGCATGATTCAGGGCCATTCTGAGCTATCACCCTACTGCAAATTAGTAGAAGAGCCCAATAGTCACGCTTTCTACAGTTACCCATTAAACAGAGCTGTGGTTCTAAACACGGAGTCCTGTTTCAGTTAGCATTAGGATTTTAAACAGGCTCAGAATACATTGAAGCATTTTCCATAGTGAGAAGGAAGAACTTACATGGGCAGACTAAGCATAGGTGCTGTGTGACACAGAATGATCCCTGTCTATGCCTGTGGTCACTGGCGTATTATTGGCAATATTCGCTTTCACGCTCTGGGGTGTCTTGTCTTGGGTGGTAACATACATGGATGTTCTTACTGGAGGAGAAACCACAGTTCCACATGAGTGTAGACGGAGCTCTTGACTATACAAGTTCTGCTTCCTACGTTGGCTCTTTTTCTAACCTAAAAGTCAGTTTCTTCATTATTAAATGAAGGAAGGAACCTCCCCTGTGGGAGTGTGGGAGATTTAAACAAGATTATGTGTGGAAACTGCCTGCCACAATCTCAGGACAGAACAGCTGGTCAGCCCAAGCATATGGAATCAAAACAGGAAGAGCTTCCTCCCATCAAAAACTCACCCACCTTGCTTATTAAGGCTTGGAATTCCTTTCAATATGAACAAAAGAATGTTGCAAATAGAGAAAAGACTTAAAAGGCATTGGCTGAATCTCCTCTCTTGCTAGGTATTTTTGCTCTTCTCTCTCCCTTAGATTCACCAGCCCTCTACTCCCCTGACCAATCACATTAATTCTGTCCCAAATGGACTTTCACCCAACCTACTTTCTCCTTCCTGATCTCAATTCTTTATTTTTAAGATTTTATTTTTAAGTAATCTCTATACCCAACGTGGGGCTCAAAATCATGACCCTGAGATTAAGAGTCACATGTTCTACTGACTGAGCCAGCCAGCCGCCCCTTGATTCTTTCTATCTTCAAGTCAAACTTCCTCAGAAACTGGTCTACCTTCAATATTTACACACCCTCCTTCCTCAGTCATTCCTCAGCCTCTGCTTCCTGCCTCTAATAGTTTGTGGTGAGTACCAGGTTAGACAAGGGGCAAAAAGGAGGACTTGGTCTCTGGTTATGGTCTGTCAGTTTAGACCTACCAATAAGACAGTCACTGTCCAGCCCCCATGGGCTCTTGAAGTTTGGTGACTCCCTGCTATTTCTGTAAGAGGCTAGGAACAAAGATCTCTCTTCTGAGGCTTGTTCTTGTCCCAACTGCCAGTGGTCTTGTTCTCCCAGATGAGTGTTTCTCAAACTGTGGCCAATGGAGCCCCAAAGCCCTTTCAGGAGATCTTCAAGGCCAAAGTGAATTTTACATGGAGCTGTACTCTCAGAAGTCTCTATTCACATGGAGTACAGTGGGAATGGTATCCCCTGGAGTTGTACAAAGTAGTGGTGTCGCAGAGACACCTCACAGCATCCTTCCTCCAACCACATCAGCATAGATCCCCACCACCCACATATACCTTTTCTATGCATTAATTCCACATCTTTGTTAAATACCCACTACTTGATAATACAGGCACTATTCTAGGTATTGAAAATGCACACACACATAGACACACACACACACACCCTTCTTTTTAGGGGGCGTATATTCTAGGGTATGCGGGGGTAGCAGTTGATGGATTTAAAAATATTAAATAAAATATAATACATAGTAAGCCAAATGGTGTCATATGCAATATTATTTATCTGTTGCTGCCTGAAATTTTATCTCAAACTTCGCATCTTAAAACAACAGTTGGGTCAGGAATTGGGAATGGCTTACCTCAATGGTTCTGGATCAGACTATCTTGTGATAGTGTATGATGTTCTAGGTCATCAGAGTCTAGGTCATAAAAGAATATGGCTTCTGCCTGGTTGTCTCTTGGATCACTCACTCTAGAGTAAGGGAGCTATTCCTGAGGACACTCCACCACTATGAGAAGGTCTACATGGCAAGAACCTAAGGCATCCTGCCAAAAGCAAGCAACAATCTGCAAGTCATTTGAGTGAGGCAGGAATCAGTTTCCCCAGCCCCAGGCAAGCCCTCAGAAGACTGCAGATTATGGTTGACATCTTGACAGCAACTGCATGAGAGCCTCCAAGACAAGTACCATGCAGAAAAACCATGGAAGAGGAGTTAGGGAATGCCCCTGTCTGTATAAGTTGGTGGCAGGAAAGAGTCTTAGGAGAGAGATGGGTTAAGGTTACAAATATGCTGGAGCTTAGAGATTCTCAAGTTGATATTTGAGAAGAAGCGTGAAGAATATAAAAGAGTAAGCTGAGAAGTTAAATGGGCAAAGAGCATTCCAGTAGAGGAAATAGCAAGCACCAACGCTCTCATGAGAGAGAGGTCTGACCTACTACTCTGAGAAAAGAAGGTCAATGTGAGTCACTGGAGAGGTCATTAAGGGTCATTGAGGGCTGATCCCTTAGAGATGTGGGTCTCACACTTGAGTGTGCATCACCTCAGGGCAAGTCAAACCATATTAAACCCATTCTCTGATTCAGGCAATCCGGGGTACCCAAGAATTTGCAGTCTTAATAATTCCACAGGTGATGCTGGTGTCCTGGGCTGAAGACTCCACTTTGACAATCAGTGCCAAGGGCATGGGGGCCACTAGAAGAATTTAGGCTTTGTCTCTGAGTGAAGTGAGAATGGAACATATTAAACAGAGGAAAGACATAATCTTACTTACATTTTAAAACAATATTCTGGTTGTTGTGTTGAGAATGGGGGGAGGGAGCAGTGGCTAAGGTTAGAAACAGGGAGATAGTCTGTTGGGGCAAGAGATACTGGTGGCTTTTCCCAAATGGCAGTTGGGGAGTTGAGGGAGAATTTGTCAGATTCTGGACATTACTTTAAGGTAAAGCCAACCAGTTCACGGACATGAGATATGGCATCTGACAGAGAGAGAGAGGAGTCAAGGATGAGTCTTTTTATGTTCTCCACAATTACCGAACCTAGAATAGAAGTTGTACCCTGCTTCCACTTAATTCAAACTTTCCAAGAAAAAGAATCCTTATTCCTACCCTCCATCACGTCTGTCCAGGTAGTTCTTGCTCCCGGCACCCTAGGAAGGTCATATTACCCCATCCTGGGGCAAACTTTCCAATCAAGCAAAAGGAAAATATTCAGGCATGAAGAAAATTCTCATCAATAACAACTAAAAGAGAGTCAACACAAGTGTGTTAACAAAGAACACAACTCACAGAAAAGATTATTTTAGGTGCTTTAGGTACTGAAGATTCCTATATGTTCTCTCCCAACAAGACGTGTTTGTTATTGCTGTTATTTTGTTTACTTTCAATCAGTAATTTTCCAGTTAATGGATGATGGTGGAACTGTTGTCATGTATGATGAGGGCAAGAAAGAAATTAAAGAAGAAAAGAAAGGAGGATGGGAGGCAAGGAAGCAAGGAAAGGGGAAATACGGTTGTAGGCTCTAGGAAAGAGCCCTGAACTAGGAACCACTAGACCTGAATTCTAGGCACAGGATCAAACCCTCCACCTAATATCCCTGAGGGCCCCTCCAACTATCAAATTCTGTAATTCTACCTAACCATCAAATTCATGAAAATCAATTCTTTATGAGATCACTCTTTCATGCCTAGTAAATATTTTCATCCTTAATTTAAAAGTTTTGAGTCATGGGTTTTAATAATGAAATAGGCCTCTCAGAACATCTCATTTCACAGATGGGGAAACTTTTTTTAAAAGTCCTCTAGAATTGTCTAGAAGACTCACATGAAAAGTGATCCTAAGTGAGCTACTAAACATCAAAGGGAAAGACCTGTTTATCAGGCCATCAACAGTGTTTCTTTCAATAATATTTTTTTAAGTTTCTTTCTTTAAGTCTTTTAAGTGTGGGTGAGTAATTCAGATTACATGTGCTTTGCTGTTTGCCTGTTTTGATTTCCAAAACTGAGGATAAAGAATGCATTTGTTTGTTTGGTCAAAAATTCAGTCCCTGGGTTTATAGAGGTAAAACATTAGAGTGATTTTTTTTTTCCAGTGTTGTCCCCATGCCGAGAGGACCTTTGATGGCTTATAATATTAGATACTAATTTTTCAGCAGAGAAAGGTTTGGTTTGGTTTAATCTTTAAGGAGAACTATTGCTATTTGTACATTGTTGAGTTTTCACATTAGGGTTTTGCCATTATATTTCAAAATTTCAATTTGCTACTATAACAAAGTTGTGCTTTCCTACAATACCGGAGAGAGCCTTAAAGCAGTCCACCTACGCTGGAATTATCTGGGTGGGTAGCGCATGCTCCTAATACCTTGCTCGAGCATTCCTCTCTCTTGCCACTCTGGAGCCATCAGAGGCGACTTCTGAAATGACTCCATCTCCAGGGATTGCCCTGCTTGACGCATGATACACAGAAAACCAGGCTATTCTATTCTCTTTGGACAAAAATGCCAGCAGATCACTTGACTCATTTCTCAATTCTCTATCCTGAGAATTCCTCACTGATCTCTAATAATCTTTGCTGCTGGCAGAAAGGAAGTAGATAAGGGGTTTGGGAAGAAAGGGGTGGATCGATGGGGAGGTAGGTTCTAGAATATGGGGAGACAGTGAGGCATTTTTGCTGAGTGGTGAATGGTTGCAAACTGCTACTCTCAGGGGAACTTACTCCTTCAGTCAAAGCTGCCACTTATGGTGAATGCTAAAAATGTGGATTCTTGCCCTCAGTCCCAGCCTTCCACCAAATCATAAAGCTGCATTTTAACTCGATGCACTGCATCTTTGTAACACCATTTTTTTTTTAAACTTGGTTTTTATTTTAGACATTCTCAAACTTCGAGCCAATTTGCAAGTACACTGAAAAGAACCATTTTCTTCTTCCATAGAATTTTCTGGGGGAACTTTTAAAAATCCCATGCTTGTGTCCCACCCCCAGACCAATGAAGTCCAACCTCTGGTAGAGGAACCCAGACAACAGATTTTTTTTTTTCAGTCAAAAAAAAGGGTATATTTTTAAACACCTTGTGTCAACCTCAGGTGTAGTCAAGGTTGGGAATCCCAGGTTTAAGCATCCCATTTCCTGAGAATTTGGTCTCAGATCACAGATTCTGTCTGTGTCAGACAGATGTCTGTGTCAAAATAATTGATGTCAAAAATAATTGACCCACCTGTATTGATTAGGCACTGAGACAGTGACATTAGCATTTCCAGACATCGAAGGGGCCATTTACCTAACGTTTATTGTACACTTTTTACATGACAGACATTTTTCTAAGCACTTCACATTTAATTCATTTCATCTTTAGAGGAATACTATCGAGCATGTGCTATGATATCCCCTTTTACAGATGAGGAAACTAAGGCACAGAGAAGTGAAAAAATTGTAGAATATAACATGGCCAGGAACTTTGGGAAATCAGGCCTAGAAATAAGATAATATGATACCAGCCCTAAGTGCCAGCACTTCTTAAACTTTGTATTTGAGAACACAAACTTCTTCTAGTTTTGATTTTAGAGTCAGCTGGAGAGTTAAAGAACACTGAGGCCCAGTCTCACTGAAGAAGGATGGGCACTGGGCCTTTAACTTTTTTTCCCAAGATCCCCAGGGGTTCTCCCCAGAACAGGGAATCTTCAGGAGAAAGGGAGCCTGAAGATGGCCAGAGGAAGGTATAAGACAGAAGGTCTAGATAGACAGGAAAGAAGCAAATGGCCCAAATGACAGAGACATTGAGTTTAGGGTGGATGTGGATTGGGGCCAGAATAGGAAGAATTTTGAAAACCAAGCAGAAGAGTCTGGACTTTATTTACTGACCTCCAGGAGCCATGCTGGTCTTTGTCACCATCAGAGTGGCATGGGGCTCCTTGGGTGAACTTAATATGAAACACACAGTGATGCTCTATACATTTTAAAAGCTAGATCCCAAAACTTAGACCTACCAAGACATTTTCTGTCTACCAAGTCATGGAGATAATGCATTTAATAATGATCTTCTATATGATCAGAGGATACATGTTACCACTATTTCTGGTCAAAGCTATTGTACTACCCTATATTGAGACTAAACAATGCTTTGGATATCAGCAAAGCAGGGGCACCAAAAATAAGTAAGAAAATCTCAGCTTTGATTAATCATCCAGAATATTGTAATCAGATCATTTAAAGAGAAGTTTTCTTTTAAAGCATATATAGAGATTGGACCAGGTTAAAATAGAGAGTGTGTGTGTGTGTGTGTGTATTTTTAATTTAATTTAATTTAATTTTAAAGATTTTATTTATTTATTTGAGAGAGAATGAGTGAGAGAGAGCATGAGAGAGGAGAAGGTCAGAGGGAGAAGCAGACTCCCCAAGGAGCTGGGAGCCCGATGCGGGACTCGATCCTGGAAGTCCAGTATCGTGACCTGAGCCAAAGGCAGTCACTCAACCAACTAAGCCACCCAGGCACCCTAATTTTATTTTAATATGAGGATGGGGGACAACACCAAGATCTGTTTGGTCTTTAAGATTTCTGAAAGTCCTAACTCAGCCCTATTGTCAAATTTGACTTGTTCCTTGTTTAATACCAAATTAACAAATGAGCAATGATGTAGGTATGTCCTAGCATCATCTCCTTTCTTTTTGTGATTATTAAAATACACCCAATACAAAGGTAATTTCTACAGTGATGGCAAGATTTGCTACAATTGTGGGCATTTTGCTAATTCTCACCATCTATTGTTCTGCTAAATAGGTGGTCTCCCCATATCACCCATCCTAACCACCCTCTGTCCCTGTGCATAGATGCAGAGATATAAAGCATGGCGGTCAGAAAGAATGTGAATAAGGCCTGTGTGTCTTGCCAAGGGACTACTTTGACCAGACCTCCTGCCCTTGAGCTTTGGCTTGGTTAGTCAATGCTTCTAATTCTGTTTTTCATTATCATGCTCCCTATAGGAGCGATCTTAGGGCATTCTGTCCTAAGTCTCCCCTGAAGTTTTAATGCCACAAATATGCTGTATATCTGTTTACATGCTGTGGCCTTTGGAGGATTTGTTTTTCCCTGCCAGAAACAAATGCTTGTCCCACATTGGGAAAGCATAGATTGTACTAGGGACGGTGCTTACAGGAGATTTGAGAGTGGCAGAAATATAAATGCATAAAGTGTTTATTCTCTTGGACCTTCGCTGCCAGACAGAAATAGCTCTGTTCTTCCACCCCAGGCCACAGCACCCGTAGGAGCCCTCTCCACTTCTAGTTAACCAACCACTCCCTCCCTCCTCTCAGGCCTGGAGATGGGAGTGACTCCCCTCCATCGTTGGCCCTGCAGAGCTTCACTGTCCTTTATTCCTTGCCTTGATTCTGTGCACATGTTTTAAAATATCTCTTCATGAACTCCCTCACACCCTTTTGAATGTGCCCCTGCTTCCTGTTGGCACCATGGTAGGTCTTTTCCAGTTGGAATCCTTATTACCTCATGGGACTGATCATCCAAGACACAAGGCCCCTTCAACCACACATTCTATCTTTGCTTTTTTCTCTTCCATTTGAAAGTCTTGCTCTTCTCTTTCTTGTTACTTAGCAACAATGCTTACTCTTTGAAATGCTTTCTTGCAGGGTGGTAGGGGTGGGGATGGGGGTGTTGTTTGGTTGTCTTTGTCTCATTTTTCCCCTTGCTGTTGCATTTTCATTGGCTTTGCATGAGATTGGTGTTTGGAGATGAACCCATAGAATCTTCAGTGCTTGCCTGCTTGAAGTTTCTCCTCCTGAGTTTTACAAACACCAAATCAGTGAGTGCTCTCAACTGGCAAGAAGGAAAAGTGTTCTAGGTGCTATGGCTGTATAACAAAATAGCCTAAAATTTACTGGCATAACATAATGACATTTGTTCTGTCCACAGATCTACTTAGTGGAGATAGCTTGTTTCTAACTCCATTCAGCACCATCTAGCAGAAAATGGGAGATGCTCACTTGCTTGTCTAAGCCCTGGGCTTGGGAGATTTAAACAACAGAAAGTTGGAACAAGTGGGGTTCCCTGGGCATCTTTCTAGCTTGGTGAAGTCCCTCCATGTGATCTACCAGTTACAGGGCTTTCTTAGACCTTGACTCAGAGTTCCCAAGGGTCATATCTCTAAGCAAGAGCCAATTGGAATTCACATCATCTTCTATGGCCTTGTCTCAAAGCTATACAATGTCATCCTGACCACATTCTCATCACATTCACATCAGATGAGAGAGTTAATGAGTCCTCCAGGCTCAAGGGAGCCTGATGGAGTCTTCCAATGGAGATTTTCAATGTCACATTATAATTTTATTTATATATATATAGTCAATGTCACATTATAAATATATATATATAATCAATGTCACATTATAAATATATATATATGTATATATATATATATATGGAATGGAATAATCTGCTCCAATATCCATTATACATACATAAAGTTTCATTTTCAAAACTTTGTTGAATAAGATCCTGAAGAAAATACTGGAAACTACTAATGGAAAGCAGGCACAGATAGGAAGATGTGAGTATGGAAGTCTTAATATATATTTTATATAATCATGGGGCTTAGGATTCAAGAGTGAGGGAATCAAGAGTGGGTACAGTTGGGGGAATGAAAACTGTGGATTCCTGCCTGGGCTGATTGACTTTAACAAATCTCTGATTTCTGTTAAATGAAGGCTTTAATCTCTATGATCTCAATGGTTCTATGAAAGGTTGAAGTTACGCCACCATATACTCACCATTTCTATTTCCTGTTTAAAATTACTCTCCTACAGAATTTGCTGACTCTCAATTCTGTTGCTTTTGCTAAGCAGGAGCACTTTGCTGTCTGGGCAGCTCTACTAAATCAAGGGGGAGCTTCCAGTCCTCGATGGCACCATGCATTATTTCAAGAGTTATTCTTCCTTTGTGTATGAAAATTTGCATTTTGAATGTGTGCCATCAGAGGAGTAATAGAAATTGGGGATTATACTGTAGCTGAGTCAAAGGACATATATATATGTATCTATAGATAGATAGAAACCTATCTATCTATTTATATATGTTTTGTTTTGTTTTGTTTTGTTTTAAATCTGGAACTCTTCTCCCCTAAGAGATAGTTTGGGTGGTAGATGAGGGTATAAAAACACTAAATCCAGAGGGCAGGGGATATAAAGGAAATGGAAACTAGACTAAAAGGTGATTTCAGAATTGCCTATGAAGTTCTCCCCAGAAAGTATCTTCATATATGTGTTGATACACTCAGTAGGCACTTTCTGATGATGATCACAACAGAACTCTGCATGTCTGAGACCCTGAAATGTGACCATTACATGTGCGGCTCCACAAGCCAGTCTGTGGGCATCAGAGTGAATTTGCAGGGAAGTGTTGACATTGCCTTAAAATCCCATCTTGAACCTGGGAGGTGTAGAGAGAAGCTATAGCTAGGGGGTACCCAACCAGAGATCAATGCCAAGATTGGGAAAGAAGCAGGTCTAATGAAAGTGACTGGAACAAGAGTACTCAAAATGAAAATCAATGCAGTGGGAGGAGAGATAAAACATCAGAAGGAGAAATAAAGGCAAAAAAGAAGGAAAGGAGAGGAGAGGAGAAGGGAGGGGAGGGAAGGGGAGGGGAGGGAAAAAAGAAAGGGGAAAAAGGAAGGGAAGGCAAGGCAAGGCAAGACATGTTGGACAGTCTGTGGTGGCTGGGGTGTGACCTGGGAAATGGGATCCCACAGGCAGTACACAGAGAACTTAGAGAAAATCAGCAGTACCATTAGTCTGAAAGAGAGTGCATTGGGAGGCAACATGGAATTCAATTTTATTAAGTTTGCGTTTTCACTTTTTAAAATGCCATTTCCATATTTCCAAATCGTTGGACTGTTGGTCAAAGAAATGCCCAAAGTACCATTGACAAGTGGCTTCATTCAATGGCAGCCCCAGACAAAGACAAAATGTGAGCTTCTGTTTACACTCGGAAATCCTTTGGCTGGTGTGTTAACCTTGTCTTTAGAAGTCTGCTGTTTATATATTGGCATCCACAGGGTTTTGCTTCCTTCTTGGTGTTCAACTGTTGCCAATTTCCTTATCTACCCCTCATTACATTAGGGAAGGTGGGTTTCTGGCCACTTTGCCAGCTCTGAGTTTTGATTGCTGTCATCCTTCAGGGCTGTTTCTGAAGGTCGATGTTTCTTCAGGATACAGTTTAGAAAATAGATCTTGGAAATAATGCAAGAGCCAGTTTGTGGGTGTAAGACCTGATTTTGAAATTTGGACATCAATCTTAGGAGGCTGAATCCCAAGGTTTTACTTTTCTTTAAAGTTTTTGTTGTTGTTGTTGTTTGTTTTTTGTTTTTTTGTTTTTGTTTTTTTGAGAGAGAGAGAGAACAGAGTGAACTAGGGAACACAGGTGTGGAGGGAGGGGCAGAGGCAGAGGGAGAAGCAGGCCCCCCACTGAGCAGGGAGCCTGATGCAGGGCTAGATCTCAAGACTCTAGGATTATGACATGAGCCAAAGGCAGATGCTTAACCAACTGAGCCATGTAGGTGCCCCATGAGGCTTTGCTTTTCAGCTCATTCATTGATAACTACAGGGTTAGATTTCCAAGGACTGAGTTGGACGGGAACAGGTTTGAAGCCGGCTGTCCCACCAACCACAGGAGTTCATTCTCTGTGAAGCATGATTAAAACACCATATCCCTCAATCACCTGCAGAGGTCCTTAGAGGAGACTATTGGTGGGTAAACAGGATATGTACTGGGACAAGCAATGAAAAGCAAAAGAAGTCCTGAAACAAAAGAGAGTGATGATTTCACATTGCATCTATGCCTCCAAATTTAATTAAATTATAATTAAAATATAATTCTGCATCAAACTGAATGACATGACAGTGAGCATTTTCATACAGTAAGCAGGGAACATTTTCCAGGCCTCAAGTCAGCCAGGGAGGCACCATGCCACGTGGCATGGCAGACGGGGCACAGGCTCCCTTGGCAGCCAGATCCAGATTTGAACTTCTACTCTCCCATTTACTGGCCTTTGGACTTCAGTAAGTCCTTACAAGCCTCAGTTTTTGCCTCTGCAAGATAGGAGTAAGAATCCTCACTTCCTGGGACTTGAGCAAGGACTAGAAGTAAAACACATGAAAGAACAAGCCTAAAGTCTGACAGGTAACTAGACAGTGAGCACTCAAAAATGGTAGCTGCTATCACTGTTATTATTAATTATTCAAGGTGGTAGATACTCCATTCTCTTCTCCACAGGAAAAACTCTAGAAAACAAAATTGCCTTTTTAAATAGCCTGGGTCTAGAATGGGAAACTGACTAGCAAAATCATACCCCAGGCAGTTTTGCTAGCTTCCCAGAAAAAGCACGGTAAATTTATTTTTTTTTTTTTCCTCTGTCACATGTAGTCTTTCCCTGGAGAAATTTGTAACCTTTACTTCCCTCTGTGTAGACGGTTTCTACCGTCTTTCTGTTAGTATCCCTTCTACTGAAGGTGCCTACCAAAAGAATCATTCAGCCCTTATGAGCTAATAATGAAGTTTCAGCCAAGCAAAGAAATAAAAAGTCAGTTTCCTAAAAATTTATTACATATATAAGTTTGGAATGTACTTGTTTGTTTGTGTCTTTCTTTTTAAGTTTATAGAACACTCTTTGCTCTTTATGTTGAAAAACTGTCAATTGTTACTGGCTGTTGGCAACTTTTTCACCTTTGAGGTAACAAATTTCTACGATAAAACTTTAACTCTGGTCAAAGCAGACAGTGCGTTATAAAAAAATATATAACAAGCACATATGCAACATGAAGTCTCATATATGTTTACCTCTAAAAATGAAAGGGTTTATAGTATTTTAGAGAAATGACGTTTGTTATTGTTATTGTTGTTGTTGTTTAACACTAGGCACTTAGTAAACATTTCTGGGTAACCCAAAGAAGGAACAAACAAATTAAGCAAATGAAAAAAGGGGATTTACCACAACTGTAAATCATTTCTCTTGAATGAAGTGGGATGAAGTGTACTACTTGCTTTCCTGGAAAAAAAAAATTAAATTAAGATAAATCATTGTTGAAAGAGTTCTTTAGGGAATAAAAGAGCAGTGAACATAGTAATAAAACATGGCTCCCCAAAGCAGAATGTAGTAGTTCCAGTTACAGGAAGCCTATTAAACCCTTTCTTTTCTGGGATTGCCTGCCTTGTGTGTGATTTTGGTTTTGAAATCTTCCTTTTCCTGGGCAGAAAATAACCCCCCAGAATATCAGACCTGTGGTTATTTGACAACCGCTGAATCTACCCCAAAGCAGTTGCTGTTACCTTGATTAACAAAGACCTTTGGGAGGTGAAGTTCATTCCAGACCAGAACTAAACAGCAGGGGATGTTTCTGAATGCTGAAAAGGAGGTGGGGTTCAGAGTATGGGTATGATTTTAGCGTCATTAGGCCAGGTCTAAATTTTCACTTGGTCAGTGGGAATTAGGCTGCATTACTTAATCAGAAACCTCAGTTGCCTCATCGAAAAAGGAGGCAAGGATGGCATTCACCTCACACCAGTTCAGGTGAAATTAAGTGACATCAAACTGTACAGCATTTAGCACAATGCTCAAATGTGACTTCCACTATGATCTCTTTCCACTCAAAACCCTTCTGACACCAATTGTGTGGGTTTATTCCTGGCACCCATCAATTCTCCAGTTCCCCAGCTTCACCAACTAAGTATCCTTCAACTGACTTCAATTCTGACATCAACTACCTGGAGTCAGCACACATCCTCTCTTGGGGCAGGCTGGCTTTAGGCACTTTCTTGCTGACTGTTACCCAGAGGCCTCAGTTCCTTACTGTGTCAACCTTTCCATAAGCTGATCTGTATCCTCATGACATGGCAGCTGGCTTCCTCCAGAGCAAGTGACCCAGGAGAGTAAGAGCACATTCACAGTGGAAGTGACAGTCCTTTTATAACCTAATCTCAAAAGTGACAGACCACTGCTGCTGCCATATTCTGTTAATTAGACAAGTACCTAAACCCATCACACAGTCAAGGAGAGCTTTCCATTAAGCTCCACCTCTGGAAAAGAGGAAGATCTAACAATCTGTGGGCATGTTTTTAAAACCACCATAATCCCAAATGGTCTTCTTGTTTCCTATTCTAAGACCTTCTACACCCTCACTGTGTCTCTACCCTTGGATTCTTTGGGACCCCCTCAAATATTAAATCCTTTTTTTGACTCAAGATCATGTATAAGTCAAAAGTCCATTCCAATACCATCTGTAGTCTTAGAATCAGTGAGAACTTGTCAAAGATGTGGGCTTTGCTACTTCACCGAAAGTGATGTCTTTGGTGGACAGGAAGTAGTAGAGGGTTATCTTCATAACAAGTCAAGCCAATTCCTACACCCTGTAGGTAATCGCTCCTCCACAAAGCATTCAGAGGCATGGTTTTGTAGGCTGAGTCATCTCCCACTATTTATTTCATTAGGTTGCTCTAAAACAGGAGTCAGCACACTTCTGTGAAGGACCAGATGGGAAATATTTTTGGCTCCACAGGCCACATATGGTCTGTGTCGCATATTTTTCTTTGTTTTTATTACAACCCTTTAAAAATGTAAAACCCATTCTTAGCATGTGGGCTGTATGAAAAAACAGGCCTGTGGGCCAGAGTTTGATGACCCCTGCTCTAAAATCCATCTCCTAGAAAGACACTCATTGTGTCCTCAGGAAATATTTAGATGTGCTTCTCCACACCACCCAGTCATGAGAGCAGAGCTCCTTTCCATGTCTCTAATTTATCTTACTTGAGGTAAAACGCTGAGAGTCCTCTTTTCAGGTTGGATACATTTTACATAGGATTTCTCTCGTTCCTTCAGGGAGACAGAAACAGGTTCAAAAATTGAGTCACTAAAATGACTAATGTGGTCCTGTCAGAGGAGAATTATGGACCTCTAGGGCTATGGTCTCTCAGAGAACTCATTTTGTGTTTCTATCCATCACGTGAATAACAATAACCTTCTCCAACAAGCAGAGTGAAAAATGTATGGACTGCCAGTAAGTATTCCTCACTGCTAACTAAATATTGGCACCACAAAGGCTTTACCCAGCAATGGTGATATGTAGGGAATTTGTGTCAGATCTGGCTTTTAATGGGGAAAAATAATCCTGTCTCAGACTCTGACTTTTTGTGTCTCTACTGCTGTCTCTCATATCAGCATGCTTCATGAATGACATTGGACACACCAAAAAAAAAAAAAAAAAAGTCTGTATTTTAATTTTACCAAAGCATTAGTTAAAATGTATTACTTAGCCCATGAGTCAACAAAAGTTAATGTGTTAACATATATATATGATTAATGAATTCATACTAGAAGAGGCAGAAAAGGGGGGGGGAGCCAAAGGGAGAAATTAAAAGCTGTTCATCATATTTCATGTTTCAGATAGCCCCGGATAAGTAGTACAGCTTTCTTATTTTACTACTCTGCCCAAACCTGTGGTGCTAAACACTGCTAACCTAAGGTGCTACGTGAAAACCATACGTGAGAACGTGATGAAACGTGCAAGAGTGGGGAGTTTGTGAATGAAGTTCTTTCAGGCAGCAAGGAGTCAGCCAGAGATCTCTGCTTCCTGACCAAATACCTTCAGTCTTGGGTCCTTGTTTCACCCTCTTACAGCTTACCTTGTAGACCTCATTATTATTTGTAATTAAAACAGACCAAAAATCATAATTAGCCTTCATAGGACAGCTTTGGGGGGCCATCTTTTCATTGTGCATACATGTTTCCCCTTGTAACTATTTGTTGTTGTAACTTCTTCCAATCACACATTTAGTAACCAGTATTAGAGGAGATTATTCACTTGACTTTCATTTGAATGGTTCAAGAAGTATGTGCATATATTTGAGTATTTGTCCAGACCGTTGGCAGGTGATCGAAAGAACTTTTGATGCACTTTGACATGTTCAGATTGACGCTTGAAATCACAAGGCAGCATTCATTACAATACTACTATTTCGGGTTTTTTTTAAGGCAATATTCACATAACTTTGTATGCTGACAGATGATAACTAGACATAGCGTGGTGAGCATTTTGTAATGTGAAGAAATGTCAAATCACTATGTCTTCCACCTGAAACTAATATAATGATGTACGTCAACTAGCCTTAAGTGAATAAATAAATACCTCAAGGCCAATTTTGACACTTCTAGAAGTTACAAGTCTTCTGAGGTAAAAGGGGGGGAAATTGGTTCCACCAAGTCCAGGACCATCTGACATTTATCATGAGAGCTGGGAGAGGTGGAATAATTTATTCTCATAAGCAAACTGCCAAGAACATAGAAAGTCCTAAATACCTTTTTCAACCATTGCTGTGAGAATGTGCCTGTGATCTTCCTCATGGGTAGCATTCCATCATCCCTCCACCATCGAACTCTTCCTGTCTGTTGCTCCTTGCTATATCCACTCCTTCTTCATGGGAAGAACTTTAGTTTAAGTGGGAAGGGGCTCTACGTAGTAAATGACTGTCCCTAATTGTAATAACTTTGTATGCTGACAGATGGTAACTACACTTACCATGGTGAGTATTTCATGATGTATGTGATTGTCAAATCACTATGATGTACACATGAAACTAGTATCATTGTCTGCCAACTATATTACAGTGAAAAAAAGACCATATTTGGAACCCATGAGAGGGAAAAGCCCTATGTCCACTAGGTGAAATGATTCTCATTTTGAAGGCATGAAATCACTTGTAGAGATTTCTCTTTTCATTGGTCACATAAACCTATATAGTTCACCAAACATATTTCCATGGAGAGGAGACAACTGGAATGCCTTTAGAGTTATTCAAAACAGTGCATCAGATAAGGCAGACTTCTGCAAATTGACCAATTTGGCAGAAAGAACAAAGCACATTCCAGAATACTCTCCAGTTAGGGATTCATGTGTTGCTTTATGTCTATAGCATTGAACATACTGGCAATACTTAATTGTCTGTGGCCTCCTCTGCCATCAGGAGAAGAGAAACAGATGTTCCCATTTGTCTTTTGATGTGGCTTCTGATATTGACATTTACTTGTCTAAAATAACATCAGCCACCCTGGACAATTTTTCCCTAGTCCTTGAGTCTGTGGACTAATTGCTTTAGGTAGCTATTAAGCATGATTATCATCTCAAGGAGATGATCTATTGCCAGCCGGTATCACCCCAGTACAAGGGAAAAACAGGTAATATTAGGAAGAGAACATAACAACCACACACACACACACACACACACACACACACAAAGAAAATACAGAGAACTTTATTTGTTCAAAGTAAAGTGAGACCCCAGTAACTCTTTTTGAAATATGCCTAATACAAATTTGGGGATACTTAAATTCAAGACCAGGAAGTCTTATCACTCATTATAGTAATTCTGTAACTGGCATTATAGTTCAGAATACTAGATAATTAGAGTATAATCAGTAGACTTGGGAGATGTGATGGTTTAATTATTAGATACAAGTAATTTATACTACATTGAAAATGACAGCCTTCTTAAATCATGGCTTGATGGGAAAGAAATAATGACAATACTGGACACATGTAAGAGAGGGAGGAAGTATGATAGGTCTGGAAGTCATAGAGTGGAGGCAGAATTGGGATAAAGGGGACTAGAGTCTTTTTGCTTGACTGGCAGGAGGGCTTACAGTAAGATAATGTCCTACTTGTGACATAAAGGGACCAGGTACTGGAAGTGACTATTGCAGACCAGACAAATACAACCCAGACAAAATCACAAAAGAATACAAACAGAAAGCTAACCAGGCATTTCAGCAAGTAGCATAACCATATATATATATATATATATATATATATGTGTGTGTGTGTGTGTGTGTGTGTGTGTATTATTTTTTTAAATGACCATTACAGGTTTCCCACTCTGTCTGTAGAAGTTTCCTGTGAAACCTTTTGTAAGCCAAAGTGGCTCAAAGCAAAAAAGCAATTACCATTTCATAAAAGTGAAAATCCTCTGCAGATTTCTTTTGGTTATTGAAAATAGGTGTTAATGTAAGTCTTTTGTAAAAGCAAAATGCTTTACTTCTTTTAAAAAAAAATCTTATACAAACTTTCTAGATACCATTTTAGAAGGTCTATTTTCTACTGGTCTATTTTTCCTTCCCATCTATTTGATTTCCCTTCTTTTCTACTGAAACATCTCAACTGTGTAAGGTGCATCCTGGGCCTCCCCAAATCAACATGGCTTCCTTCTTTCCCAGGCTCAGTCACTGCTCTCCAGCTCCCATTTTCCCAGACCATATGCCTGAATGAGATTCCAGGTAACATGATAGCATGGTGATCAGTGGATTTCTCATTGGAAGCAGGTGACCAAGGCTCAAATCCTGTTTCTACTTCCTGCTAGCTATGGGACCTTTGGAAGAGTTATTTAAACTATCCAAAATCATTTCTTCACCTATAAAATAGGCTATTTATTATATCTGTGCTGCGAGGTTGTTATGAGCGTTAAACAGGATAAATCAGAACTTCTGTAATAGAGGCTGGCACTGCTCCTCGTCATTCACACCTCCATCCAAACACTCCACAAAGCCAGTTGATTCTACCCCTTGACTATCTCCTCAATCCATTCTATTCTCTGTTTTCACCTTCTACCCCTTAAACTCAGACTTCCATCATCTGTTATCTGGAGTATTTTCTCAGTTCCATGTGGGTCACTTATCCCCCCCCTTCTTCCCCCACCCCAATCAATCCAGAACCCACAAAGCAGCTAGGTGAGAGAGAAACCATGGATCCCTACCCCCTTCATGGAAGCATCTCCCTCCTCTTAGTAAGGGGTAAAAAGTTCTTTGTACCATAACCACTTGTTCTTCTTCTGGCTTCTCTCCTTGCTCCACTCCCTTTGTTTCCAGTGGTCCTGCAGAACAAAATCGTGTGACTCTCCAAATATACATGCTCACTTTCTCCTCTAGATCTTGTTTCCTAATCTTTGGAAATTCCCAAATGCCTGGATATCTTCCCTTTAGGCCCAACTAATGGTACTCACTCTCTACACCAGCCCCATTGGCTACCCCCAAGTCTTCAAGGATGCCATGTTCTTTCCTGCAACAGGTCCTATGGACATGCTTTTCACTCTATCTGGAAAATTCATCTATCTCTGCCTTTTTGATTCATTAATTTCTACCAATTAATTTCACATAATAAATGCCTTAAACTTATCAGCTCAAATACCCTTTGCACAGAGTAGTCCCCTCTGATGACCTTCTTAGATAGAAGTCCTCTTGGCAAACTGTACTTTCCTCCATTAGCACTTACCATAACTGGGGATAATATGTTTGTGTAATTGTTTAGTTTAAAAATATCTTAGATCAGATCCCCCGTGTTAAGATAAGGACTCAAGGGCAAGTGTTTGATTTGGGGAATGATCCAGGAAGCACCAGGAGGAAGTAGGGAAGTGAGACAGGGACAGGAAGGAAACAGGTTCATGAACAGGCAGGTTATCCTGTGGGTGGTTGGGACTGGGTCCTGTAGGGGAATTCTGTGGGATGTGCCCCAGAGTTCTCCCACTCAAGGGGAATGAAGGCAAGTATTAATTACCTTATTCTGTCCATCACAGGTTGGGGGGCTGCTTCTAAACTGGCTGCATAGGACAAGGATCCTGTTGAGACTAGAAAAATCCCTAAGGCAGGGCGCCACAGGTGTTCACGAGGAGAGGCCTTTGGTGAATGAAGAGGGAACAGGGGTGCGGAATTGACAGTTTCAGCCTCAATATCCACCCACCCCCTGGACTCTGAGGTCTGCAGCCCCCTTCCTCACTAGTCAACTCCACTCATAGGAATACAACATGAATCACAGATGCATGTGTAACTTTAAATTTTTGAGGAGCAATGTTTAAAAAAAAAAAACACTAAGAGAAACAGGCACCATTAACTTTAACTCTATATTTTATTTAACCCATATAGCCAAAGTGTTGCATTTCAATGTATAATCATTGTTACACAATCAATGGGTAAAAATTGTTAATGAGCTATTGTACCTTGTTTTGTGCTGTCCTTAAAAGAGGATGTGTATTTGACATTCATAGCACATCTCAATTTGGACATGCTGCGTTTCCATGAGTGTGATTTCTGCACTTATGAATTATTTTCATGTATTTCAACATGAAATTTATTTTAATAAATTTAATTTATTAATTTAATTTAATAAATTTCAACATGAAATTTATTCTGGTACAATAGTGTCAAATAACTATTAAGTGAACATTAGGTTAAACAAAACCTTTACTGGAATTCTGCAGTTTTTAAAGAAAGATAAAACACGTGCATTACGCTGCTGTTTTTATAGTTGTTAGTAAGCTTGGGAGGAGCGGTCAAGTTTTATCATCTATAGGATTTGTAATTTGAATGAGGGCACCTTTTTATAAAACATTCATATTGAATCATGGAAAACCCACACATTGCCTTTTTCCTAAATTTCAAAATCCCAAGCAGGATGGTAAAATTTCTGCTCTCACCACTTAAAATAGCATGTTTCAACACTGAAGGACCAACTCTGTTAAAGGGGGGAAAATGGTAGAAACACAAAGACGGATAATTTTACTTCCCATAACCACGTGGGACTGCCTACAATTAAGCCTGTGTATACAGAATTGTGCCCTTCCTGAGAGACACACCTGCTCTGAACACATGCACATTCTCCCCAGAGCAAAGCAAATGGAGAACTGAAGCATTTGCTTAGATATTCCTCACTTAATTCAGCTCAAATGACCAATATTTATTCAGATCTACATATGTAAGATAAATTCTCTTATTTTTCTCTGAATAATTGCCTCCAGCCTCATTTTCACCTTGAGCAAGTGATACAGAAAGATACAGCTGTTGAAACCACTCTGTCCAGCTTTCTTCCATCAACTCCCAAAGGGAAAGGCTTTTGTGTTCCTCATAGCCTAGTTTATTTCCTCTCCACCATCTTGAAGTTCGTAGGTACTCACCAAATGTTAATTGATGGCAAAGATACTGAGCAGCTTTTCCATTTATTTATGGAATGATTCTTCTATTCAAAGAACATCTTTATATCCTTTCTCTTCTTCAATAAAAAAGTGAAACAGTGTTTCATCTTGCCAGTTCTGTTTTAACATCTGCAGAGAGCACAATGTGTGCCTGTTTTAAACAAATGTGTAGGCACACCAGTTTTCTTGATATAGAAGCATAAGTGACAATAGAGAGAAATAGTTTTTAGAAGGAAAATTAACCTTAGGGCTTAAAGTTAATAGAAATGGCAATTGTTGTTTTGTTGGAGAGAGAGAACATTGTAATGCTATTATGCTAAGTTTATTTTTTTCATAATTTTCCCAGTTATGTTGCAGACACAAGCTTATGTGCATACCTGAAAACCAGTGTAATTTACAGTCAATTCACCAATGTAGGTCAACTGGTAGAGTAACCACAAGCATCAGCATATGTTGATTTGTAGCCTCAGTTGCACCGTGAAGTCATGGGAAGACTTTAGGAAAGCAGCTTAATTCCCATTTGTTTGTTTCCTAATCTGTATATATATTTTAAAAAAGGCCACATTAATGTATTTCTTATTATTGTCATTCCTTAATGGTTATTGATTATATGCAGGATGCTTTGTATCTCTGCGAGGCATTGCAACTTTCCCCGGGGAAGACTGTGCTAATGAATAGTGTTTGTAAAGTACTTGGAAATCCTTGGATTAAAAGCTAACCATATCAGGGTAAAAGTATTTGTATTAACACGCCATATGGAAGAACCATATGTTATCTATTAAGAGGGTGTGTGTGATATTGAAAATAGCTCTCTAGTGCATTGCTTTGTGCTATTTTTATAACAAGTTATGTCATGGCAAGTTTTGGTATGCCAGGATCATACCTCCATTGTGGAAATGCTACAAAATTCAATCATTCACCAGGTATTCGTTGAGTTTCTTATTGAACACTTGGCCCTCTACTTACCATCATACAAAATATATGGAGGGGACAGTTGCATGCTATAGTCTCATGTGTTCCTTTCATTGAATTTGTGTTACACTTGGTTCTCCCTTGACAGACATATCTGCTTTAAAAGTAACAGGTTCAATTATTTCTTCTTCCTTCTACATGGACAAGTATGCTGTTTGAGTACATTCTTAGGAAAAAAAAAAAAAAAGGACTGTGGCACCTGGGTGGCTCAGTCGGTTAAGCATCTGACTCTTGATTTCAGCTCAGGTCACGATCTCATGAGTTGTGGAGGGATCGAACCCCACATCAGGTTCCCCACTCAGTGGGAAGTCTGCTTCTCTCCTCCCTCTCTCCCCACCTCTGCACATGATCTCTCTCTCTTTCTTCCTCTAAAATAAATAAATAAATCTTAGGAAAGAAGGAAGGAAGGAAGGGAGGGAGGGGAGGGGAAGGGAGGGGGGGAAAGAAGAAAGAAGAATAAGTTGATTGTCTTCTCTGTCCTATAACTGAAGACCAACTGTGGCTCTTGCACAGTCTCTGTGAATGAGGTATGGTTACAATAGTATTTGGTTCAAGTAGAATTGGTACTGGCAGGCAGGAAAGCAAGCATTTCCCCAAATGGGCTATGTGTGCCCCTCCACCTTCCCAGGAGGTGCTTAGTTATTAGCCTGGATAACTGAATTGTAACAAGGGATTCCTTCCCTAAGTGACTCTTCGAAACAGCAATAGAGGTATTGTTAATAAGAACCTATGTCTGGGGCACCTTCCTTGAAAAATGCCGCCCTACATGATATATGAACCTCAAGTTTCAAGGGACCTAATGATCTTGCAAGAGGAGTTAATTTCCCCCTTTTTTTTTTTTCCTGGTTAGTTTGTGAACTAGCTCTGGGAGCCCAGGTCAGGAAGGAGCATATTTCATTGATCCACAAATATTTATTGAGCACCTATCAGGTGTTCCTTCTAGGTGTTTAGGAGGCCTCAGGCAATGAAGGAAACAAACATCCTTACTTTGGTGGAACTTACATTCAAGTGGGGGAGATATACAGAAACAATGAATAGAATACTTACCTGCACTGTATCTTAGAAAATGATGAATCCACATAAGGAGGATGAAGGGTGTAGGGGTGGGGAGATGGTGTAATTTTAAGTAGAGTGTTCAGCATAGACCTCATTGAAAAGGAGACATTTTGAGCCAAGACTTGAAGGACTTGGAAGCACCTCAGGCAGGGGGGAAAGGCAGTAGAAAGACCAGAGGAGAAGAGAGCAGCCACTATGGCTGGAGTGGAGTGCATGGGAGGCTTCTAGAAAAATGTCAGGGCAGGAAAACCATAGTGGAATCCACCACACAGAGCCTTGCTGCCTTTGAGCAATATCTGAGCAGGGAAACGGTATGACCTGACTTACACTGGAAAACAACCTGGCCTCTAGGTTGAGAGCAGATCTGGAGGACAAGAGCTGAAGCCACTGTCACCACCCAGGGAAGAGAGGGGAAAGGAGGCCGGACCTGGGCGGTGGTGAGAGCAGATGAACTCTGGTTACCTGTGCTCCCTACCAGTCACCATACTGGATTTTTAGGAACCCTTATTTGTGATCAAAGACACTTGACATTTCAAAACAAATCCACAATGTAATAAGCTTCAAGCAGAGGCTCAGATAGATAGCATACCTTTTCTACACCCAAAACTGAAATCCAGTTCAATCAAAATAATAATAATAATTACTGCTTAGGGGAAAATGAAGTTTCTTTTTTAATCCCTTCACAAGCATTTATGGAGCCCCAGTGAACTTAGGCACTGTGCTGGGTGCTGAGGACACCACAGCAAGGGTAAGGGCCTCCCTCTCAAGGAGGACTTACAATGTTACCACCAGGAGTCTGAAGAGGTCACAGGAATCTGCAAGAGAAAAGAGATCTCAGGCTTTGGCATGATCTGGACCTGAGTTTAAGACTCAGCTCTGCCACTGTTCACAGGACTTCAGAGAAGTTACTTGGCCTCCCACAATCTTGATTTCTTCATCTGTAAAAATGTAGATAAAAGTCTAATTTAGTAAGGCTCGTGGGGGATTCATAGTAATAGGTGTGAGGTGCCTGAAAGTCTGAAGTGCCTGGTACCAAGGAGACACTCAGACCAGCAGCGACCAATCATGTTAGATGGTGAGGACTCAACTGGACATCTCTTTTTATCTGCACTGAAAGATGCATGTGAAGCTTTTCATTAGAATAACAAGACAGCCAACTTGGGAACTTAACTTTCCTTACACCCATCTGTTGACATTGACTAATTGGCTGGTGACACCTCCAGAACAAAGCTTTAGTGTTTGAAACTAAGCATCCCTCCCCTTCCTTCCTCCCTCTCTTTCTTTCCTTCTTTCCTTCTTCCTTTCTTTCTTCCTTCCTTTCCTTCTTTCGCCCTTCCTCCCTTCCTTCTTTCCTTCCTATCTTTCTTCCCTTACTTTCTAAAGCCGTTAAGTAGGGCTGAGCAAGTAGGCATTCACACCAAAGGGGGTTCGGGGTGAGGTGGCAAACACCCAGCACAGAGCTTAGGCAAGGTCAGGAGGGCATCTCAATTCTTAGGTTGAAGGAGACTGAACACATGTTACAACGAAATGCAGTGTGTGTTCCTAGAAAAATATGAAAGATACTATTAGAAAATTGGCAAAACTTGAATGTGGTCTGTGGCTTAGAGAGCAGGGGTGTCACCAGGCTAATCTCCTGATCTTGATGGTTGCGCTATAGTCATGGAGGAGAACGTCCTTGTTTGTACAAAATATGTACTAAAGTACTCAGGGCTCCAGGAGGCACTTATGTCTGCAACTCACTCTCAGTAGGTTCAGAAAAGAAAGGAAAAGAAAACTCTTTGTACCATTCTTGTAACTTTCTATTGTTTAAAATTATTCCAAAGTGAAAATATCTTTAGCATTAAAAAAATAGTTTAGAGTTAGTATTTAGTATTGTGCTTACCTGGCTTGAATGTCAGGCAAGCTCAATTCTTTTTTTTTTTTTTAATTAACATATAATGTATTATTTCAGGGGTACAGGTCTGTGATTCATCAGTCTTATACA
The DNA here is from genome assembly GCF_010015895.1 of Lontra canadensis. NCBI lineage: Eukaryota > Metazoa > Chordata > Mammalia > Carnivora > Mustelidae > Lontra > Lontra canadensis. Next base: position 17,930,501 of record NW_022631010.1, read on the forward strand.
AGTCACAGCACTTGTGTGACTTGTCATAGCACATACCTTCCCCAGTGTCCATCCCCCAATTACCCCATCCCTCCCACACCCCTCCCCCCCAGCAACTCTCAGTTTGTTTCTTGAGATTAAGAGTCTCTTACTGTTTGTCTCCCTCTCTGGTTTCATCTTGTTTCATTTTTCCCTGCCTCCCCTATGCTCCTCTATCTTGTTTCTCTAATTCCTCATATCAGTAAGATCATATGATAATTGTCTTTCTCTGATGGACTTATTTTGCTCAGCATAACACCCTCTAGTTCCATCCATATCGTTGCAAATGGCCCAATTTCATTCCTTTTGATGGCTGCATGGTATTACATTGTATATATATATATATATATATATATATATATATATACCACATCTTCTTTATCCATTCATTTGTTGATGGGCATCTAGGTTCTTTCCATAGTGTAGCTATTGTGGACATTGCTGCTATAAACATTAGGGTGCATGTGCCCCTTTGGATCACTGCATTTGTATCTTTAGGGTAAATACCCAGTAGTGCAATTGCTGGGTCACAGCGTAGCTCTATTTTCAACTTTTTGAGGAACCTCCATACTGTTTTCTAGAGTGACTGCACCAGCTCAGGCAAGCTCAATTCTTAACATTCTTAGTGTTCTATGTGAATCTGCATGATAATATAGTTTAACTCCTTAGCTATTATTATATTAAGTATCATTCTTCCCACATATTTGCTGTCCCATAATTTATCTTACCCAGACAAATATTAGTTATGTTTCCAAGAAGGGAATAGTAGGCTGTGGTGTCAGCTGATTCTCAAAACCCTGCTGCCACCACTTGCTAGATGAAGGATCTTAGGCAAATTACTTATCTCTGTATCTCAATTTTCTTATCTGTGAAATGTGGATAATAATAATACCGGGGTGCCTGGGTGGCTCAGTTGGTTAAGCATCTACCTTCAGCTCAGGTCATGATCCCAGGGTCTAGGATTGAGCCCTGCATTGGGCTGCCTGCTCAGTGGGGAGTCTGTTTCTCCCTCTGCCCCTCCCCCTGCTCATGCTCTCTCTGTCTCTCAAACAAATAAATAAAATATTTAAAAAGTAATAATAACAATGCCAAGCTTACTGGGTTGCTGTGAGAATTAAATTTTATGGTCTATGCAAAGTACTTAGACACTGAGGAGAACATAGCCAGTATTCAATAAATATTAGCAGTATTAACCAGTATTATGCTGTTACTCACATTGCTCTATTACATAAGACATAAGTATAATTGATGGAAGTGCCTACTTTTGAGATCATTCCTCTCTTATATAAGCTAACATTATTTTTTATGTGTGTATATTCTAGAGAATTTGGGAACATGTGAGATGGAAATGTTAGCCAGGTGGCAAAATATAAAATTAAAGACTGAATTCTTTATAAACAGAAGAGGATTGACTTAAAAAAAAGTTGAGCCTTCCTGATTTGAGAAAAATAAATATACCATTTGTATTAATCAGCTGTTGTCATGATAATACTGTGTAACAAATGACCCCCAAATAGAGTCCCTTACAACAAAATTATTTATTCTCATGCTCACAGATTTGCAAGTTGACTACCATTCAGATGATGTAGGCTGGGCTCTGCTGGACAGCTCTGTTTCAAGCTGTGACGTGCCTGGGCTTGGCTCCCAGTCATACCTTGGGTCTGATCTGCTCCACATATCTCTCATCCTCTTTAAACCAGCAGCTATACGGTCATCTTCTTGTCATGACAAATGTCAGGAACACAGGTGTCAAGTCCAATTATGCAACACAGTTAAGCCTTTTGCTCACATTGTGTCCACTAATATTTCACTCGCTAAATGAGGTAACTTGATGAAACCCAACATTAGTGGGTTGGGATGTATGCTCAGCCCACAGAGGGAGAATACTAACTGTCCAGTCCATTACAGGGGACTGAAGAATTAGGACCAATGATCTAATCTGTCAACCACTGTATTTCAATGGTATATGCTCTGTCTGTGCCTAGAAATGTCAGCACTTCTATAAGAAAGATGATTAGTTCATGAACAGGCAACACACATCAGGTTGTTTCTCCAGCAGCAGGGATGGATTTGCTTGGATTTATTTCCCCTTTTTCTTCCCATGCACAGTTCACAAAAAGAACCACCCATACCAGGATAGTAATCTGTGGCCATGACATTGAGAGTTTGCCCTTGTGCATCTCTCTCATGCAGAAATAAACATGGATTACAGTCTTGTCATCATCCAACAAATAATGCATTCCTACTGCCTCCATGAATTCAGTTCACAGCAGGAGTCTCTTATTTTATTTGTATAAAATTGCTGAAATATCCTTGCATATAGTACATGCTCAATAAATATGGGTTGAAAGAGTGAAGAGCAGTATATGAATACTGGAGAAACAAAAATTATGCAACAACTAAAATGCTCACAGATTACCGTGCTTTTTGGCTTGAGAAAATAACATGTGATGTGACTCCCACCATGAATGCTATGGGAATTTATTATCTGAAATAAATATGTGATCTTAAATGCATACTAACTACAAGAATTTAGCTTCTGCGTGACATTTTTTAAGCTAACAGAATTGCCTGTCACTTCCCTATATTTCTTCACATTTATTGTCAGCCTTTTAAATCCCTTCTAAAAACCACAAGTCTATATTCGCCACTCTACTTAACTTTTTATTGTTTATGGGCTTCCTGTGAAGATAGCTAGACAGACAAGGCTGATGAAAAGGAAAGCTTGTCCTTATCAAATAAATACTTACCAGTAACTGTGTAAAGGGATTTTTCCCCCTACCAGTGGAAGACCCCTGTTTCAGTAAAAACCCGCTCATTTGAGGCATTTTAAATGGATGGAAAGTTATAAACCAGCCAAAGTGTCCTTCTGAAAGAGTGAAAGGAATGTTAATCTAATTGCGGGAGAACGCTTGCTTAGAAAGCGAGACTTCTACGCTGGCTCCTCCTGCTGGCTCTGAGGGTGAACTGTCTAGAGACGGATGAAAGCAATGTACCTAATAAACCTTATCCTCCGAGGCCACGTTACTCAAATGGCAAATCCAGCATTCTTCTAGAATGCACTTACTCGGTAATAAACATGCCATTTCTTGAGTTTTCTTTGTAGGGCAGAAATATTGCAACTGGATCCTGCAGTCAAGGCTCAAAGTGGGAACCAAAAGCATGTCCCCCCAGTGGCTGTGTTAGGGAGTAGGACGGCACGCAAATGCAGAGGGGTAAAAACCCAGTCGGGGTACCTTAGGAAAACAGACTGGTTTTTATTTGATATAAAGCCGGCCTCGGGGTCTGACTGGAAATGTCCCTCTCATGCATTTCGAACTGCTAGAACCAACTCCTCACCTTCCTCTCACTGAAAATGTGTTTCTCTTTCCCTTCTTATCTTCCTCTGGCGCAAGAAGGACTTTTACTCTAAAGGAAACTCGGTAACCAGACTAATTTTAAAGGCAGCCTGTCACTGCGGACTGCAAACCTATTGTGAAATCTCTGTTAAAAAGACTGTCCACCGGGAGAGACAGAAAAGCTGGCAGATTTCTCCTGCTTGACTCCATTTGGTGGGAGGAAGGGGGGAAATACTGACCCATGGATTTAACACGTGCTGCAGCACCCACTTAGCCTTGTTAAGGGAGCAAGAGCAGCAAGGATGGCTGTTTCCTTCCTAGAGCAAAATCCAGTGGCGTCATCTGCTTGGAGAACTAGAACAGAGCAAATGTCAGACTGTTAAGCGGTACTGTAAATATGCCATTTAGAACATTGGGTATAGGTACCTGTAGAGCTGCCTCGGGTTCTCCTGTTCAAAGTTAGCCTGTATCCCCCCAGACAGATACCACAGGTGTTGGGCAGAGGGAATTGTATACATAATTATGTTTTCATTGGTAGCATTTTTTTCCATGCTTCAGAATGCCACTCTCATTTATTCATTCATTCATTCATTCATTCACTCATTTATCTATGTCACTGTATTATAAACTTTTTTCTTTCATTCAAGTCAATTCCAAATGTTTTCCCATCTGCAACTCTCTTTGGTCAGTTCTTTTTCAGAGCAACTTGGCAAAACGTTTTCCCATTGCTTTTGAGGCTCTTGTTTGAGCACTCCTATTTGAGTCCTCCTCTAGGGAGGATTCCCCTCCTCTGGATTAAGAGCTGGTAGTAGTAATGCATGGTGGGTCAAGGCAGGCGAGCAAAACAAGGTTAAGTGATCTGAGCCTGGTGATGGGTCAGGACTCTGAAGAGGGCTCAGCTGGGTGATTCTTCAGCTCTTGGTAGCACAGGTCATGGTTTGTCTGCATGCAGCAGGCAGCTGGGCTAAGTTGAAAGGTGCAGAAGGATTCACCCACGTGTCTGGCCCCTCAGTGCTTTGCCACATGGCACTACTCTCTTTCCATGTGCCTTTCTCTTAGGGGGCTAGCCTGAGCATCTCTGCAACATGGTGACTGGCTTCCCAGAGGGAGAAGGTCGAATCTTCTAGTCCTCTGAGGCCTTGACTTGGGGATCCCAGGCATCATTTCCACATTTCACTGATCTAGTCACAGAACCAGTCCAGATTCAAGAAGAGGAGAGAAAAATTCCACTTCTTGAGAGACAAAGATCTATGGCCATCTTTAACCCATAGTAATATATGCTACTCACTTCTGCTTCTCTGCTTTCTGTACTCAACATGCTTTATGTTCTGTTCCGGTGTCTTTATATAAATTTTTCTTTTTTAAAAATTTTCTAAACAAGAAGAGATTTGGAAACTGTCCCAGCAATGAGGTAGAAAATCCTGCCTTTATTTGCCTTTGAAAAGTTTATTTTTTCTACCCATAAATCCACCGGTATATATTACACATTTTAAGCCAAAAGAAAATGTTAACCAGTTTCTAGCATACAGCCATCACCGAACCTGCCCAGTGATTTGTTTTTCAAGGAGTTATGTACTATGGTGTACCCTTGACCAATGTAGTCTGTTCAAGACAAAGTATCTCATAGCATAGATGTGTTAGACTGTCATGTGTACATTAGCTAAAAATAGATATTTTTGCAACATATATCAAACAGGAAAAGGAGTCATAGAAACTTAATCAAGCAAATTTCCTTACACGGTGTATATCGCTTCCATCAAGGGAGAAACGCAGATTCGAATTAAGATCAGTACTGCATTTTGGGAAATGCTGTCCAAGGCGAGAACTGTTGTAGGAGTGCTGAGTAAATTTGCTTTACTATAGTAGAACATTTCGTCAAGCAAATCAGGTGAGAAGGGACAAGTATAAATGTACCTATTTATGTAGGTAATTTTTCTGTTTCAGGCCTCTGATTCATCTCTCTGCCTTGCTTTGGGAGTCAGGCTACATTAGTTACAATTAATTTCAGTGCTGCCTATTAACCATAAAGAGATATTTCATAAATTGACTTGATGTATTTTTTTTCTTCCCCCTCTGTGATTTTCTTGCAAGATGAGAACGGTCCAGAGGAAAAACAAAATACAGAAGAAACGGAAGAGCAGAACCAAGAAGCAGGTGGGCTCAGATTTTTTTTTTTTTTTTTTTTTGAGGATTCTCCTAGGCCTTATCCACAGAGATGAACAGTAACTTCACTCAGATGTTGTTTTCTAGACATGCTTATACCTTTTCACCAGGTTGATTGCCATGTTCGTATAGGTCTCCCTCAAGAAGCCACCAATTCCACTGACTATAGGTGACAGCACTTCCAGTCAGAAGGGTGCATTCTCATTCCCCATTCACTAAGTCCATTCTTCTTCTGTGTAACAACACTTCGCTTAGAAATGCTCTAAGAGCAACAGGCAAAGTTTGGAGCAAGAGCAGTGTTACCTCAGAACTTGGCTACCTCAAAATTAGCAGATTTAGTTTGGGGAGAAAAAATAAAATACAAAATGTTCAAAGGAAAGAAATAAGAGGCTTTCCCTCCATGAGGAGTAGAATGTTCTTTACTGCTTTGCATTATACTTTGAAGAGCCGTGTTTCTGGTTGTTTCTTTAGGGGTGGTAGGACACAGTGTCATGGAGCCCGATTACCTCACAACCAGACCTAGCATGAGATCCAAAGCCTTCCTGACATCTCCTCTTCCCTAAGAACAGATGTGTCCATTGGATGTTTATAGATTCTCTACTGTAGATTCTGAATGGAATATCTTTAAGTGAAGTAGCACTTAAGACAGAAGAGGTGGTCACCACCTTTAGCTTCTTGTCTCTTTTTACCCATCTCGGTCCTCAGTACGCTCTCGTTTAAAAGACCGATAGACATGGTTATGCTATTAACAACACCACCCAAATCAAAATACCCATCTTTCCTTTAGTCTCCAAGTCCCCCTGAGCCCCATGGAGGGGGGGCATTTTTGAAAGAGTGAGCACCATCTGATGTGTGCCAGGCACATCCCAGGCCATATGCTCATTTCTTGGAAATCAACCAGGTAGCATGATAAGTTTTTCACTGAAAACTTCCTACATTAACCTTGGAAGTTTTTCTAGAGAACTGGAATCTTTTATTATTAACCTGGAAGATGGAATTGAAGAAGGCCAATCAGAGAAAGCACTGAAGCAAAGCAGCAAGGACCTTGTGTAGCTGCCGCTGGGTCAGCCGGCTCCCTTGGCCGAAACATAGTCCTTGCAATGAATTGAATTTCTGATCCGGCAGACTGTTGATATCCACCACTCCCCACCCCAGCTCCCGACCCACACATCATTATGCGCCGTGGAAGATGAGTTTTGTGTGAGAAGCTGTCACTGTTTTCACTGCTGGCTGCTGACAAGTATTAGTCAACTAACTGCTGACAGCTGAGGCCATTCTCTGACTGGTGAGATTTCACAGGTTTTATTCACTCACTGTTCTGTCCCCAGCTATCTTTATCAGCATAGATTTTCCCCACCCTTGTTCACATACACACACACACACACACACACACACACACACACACACACACACACATTTGCCTGTGGTTTGTTTATTCATCCCTTTTTAGCTTGTCTGTTGAGAACAGGCAGTTTCTTTTTGGATTTGGGATCACCTGTCAGCAGAGAGTGGTGGGGCTTTGGTCTTCTTCTCTACCCCTTGGATCGATAGCATTTTCATCACAGTATGTTTACGTCTCAAGGTAAAGAATAGTTCAAATGGCACCCCTGAGGGCCTCCTCTGGTCTTCCAAGTGAGCCTGCTGGTTGGCCCCAATCATGGCAGAATTCATCTCTGATCTTAGCTGTTGTCAGTATACATGGTTATGTCTGCTCTGGCTCATTTCCTAGCCTTCCTAATCCAAGTGCAAAAAAATCAAAGATGAGGTCCTGGTCAATAAAGCCCTTCTGACCTATTGCTCTTCTTCCAAAATAACAAAAATGATAATACCTCCTTTACAATTAATATGATTTCCAATTTCAATTTTGATTATGAAACTGTGGGCCTCTTCCACAACATGAAAAACACAATCTCAAACCTGCACAGTTTGACTGCTGTCACAATCCAAATTGAAGTTGTAGATAATATTCCTCAAATAGTCGTATTATTATTATTATGTTCAATTAGCCAGCATATAGTACATTATTAGTTTCAAATAGTCATTTAATGAATATATATCAAAGGTCTATGTGACTCAGGTGCTGTTCTGGGCACTGGGATACAACGACAAACCATAAATACAATATCCCTGCCTCCTTGAAGCTTATATTATGGTGGGGTTGGTGGTGGGAGGGGGGATGAACCTCAGAAATAAACAATAAACAAAAACACACAAGATGGTGATAAAAGCCTTGTGGAGAAATGGAGTAGGTAGAAGAAACACTGGGAAGGCAACTTTCCATCAGCTGGATTTGGGAAGGACTCCCTGAAGAAGAGATATTAAATAAAATCTCAATGAGGATCTCCTCATTGGTGGAAGAGCATTCTAGATGGAGGGACCAGACGATGCAAATGCCTCAAGACCAATTTTAGCATGTTGGAGAAAGAAGGTTGGAGTCGCTGGAGCATGGTGTGTTAGGGGGAACATGGTGTAAGATTTGGTTAAAAAAAAAAAAAATCATAGGAACAGATAATGTCTGACTATTGAAGATTTGATTTTATTAGAACTACAAAGAAGCCAGTGGAAGTTTTGAAGTTTTAACAAGCTCACTTTGCCTGTGAGTAAAAGTGGGTCACCAAAAACAGAGACCAGTTAGAAGGCTATAGCAGGAAGACATGATGGCAGTTTCTGGAAACAGAGACAAAATGGACTGATGTGTCATATTCCAGACATAAAGATAAGAGGATGTGTTGATGGAGTCAGATGAGGGGTAAGGGGGAAAGAGGAATCCAGGATAATTCTCAGATTTTTAGCATCAGGAACTTTGTGGATGATGGTGCCACTTGCTAATATTAGGAAGACGGGCCGTGAGGCATAGTTTTTGTTGAGAAAGTTAGTAGTTCAGGCTTTTTCCAGAGTAAACATGAGAGGATACTTAGCCATATGGGATGTCAAGAAGCTAGCTAGTTAGATAGATTAGATGATGATTCTAGAGAGATGTTGACTGAGATACAGATTTGAGATTCACGTGGCATATAAATGAGATTTAAAATCATGGTTCTGAAAAAAAAAATTTTTAAATAAGATAAAACCATGGTTCTGGGTGAGATTCACTAGAAAGAGCATGTAAATAAAGAAAACAGTGGGCTTGGGACACCAAGACTTCCAGATAGGTGGCAACAGAATAGAGAAAAAAAGTGTTTCACAAAGAAGAGTTAAGACTCTGTGAAATTCTACTGAGAAATTAAGTAAGGTGAGAAAGAGAAATGATCACTGGAATTCACAAATGGAAGTCATTGGCATCTTTTCTCAGAAAATTCTCAGAGGGGTACTGGAGCCAATGGAGTGGGTTATGGGGAGACTATGAAGTGAGAAAGTACAGAACAATAACACAGACGGCTCTTTTAAGGAGTTGTGCTGTGAAAGGAAGGGCAAATGGGAAGATGTAACGCCAAGGGAAAGTTAATAGTTTTTTGTCTGTTTTTTTCTTTTTATAGGCGATTGTCACCTACCAAAAGAGATTTATCCTCTCCAATTATTCCTCTACTAAAATTTTTATTCTCTCTTCCAATAGAGACATGACCTGCAAGTTATAGTCCTATGCATTAAGAAGGAAAGAGATGCTAGAAAAATGCAATTTGTCTTCAAATATTAATTATCATGGGTGTGTGAATTCTCCTGAGTTCCATAACCTTGTTACTACATGAAGAATGTATATTTCTTTTCAATTCCTTCTTCAATTGTGAAATATTAACCATTCCAAATGACTTTGAAAATCCATATATAAATTTACTATTTTAATGTTAGTAAATTAATTATCTATTATCCTAGAAGCTAGATACGAGTGGAGTCACCATGTCATATACTTATGATATTGAGGGGAAAGATCAACTCTGATGAGGTTCATTACCATTGTGAGGGGGACAAGGACCTCCAAGTTCCTTAGCCCCCACTGTATGCTTGGGTGATGTGAAATCTCCAAATGGCTTTTGGTGCTTTTCTGCAAATGATCCCCTTCTCTTGGGCCTCTGCACTGACAGCCATCAGCCACGCTCCTTGCAGTTTGACAGCCTGACATAACAGAGCAGAAATACTGTGCTAAGAAAAACCAAACTTTAAACACACACACATAAAAGCGCTTTGTGGAGACTTGCAAGAATATGCTTTCACAATCTTTCACTAAAAGAAATGTACCATTCTTCTAGAGGTGGGGAAAAAGCAAATGCCAAAGCGTAATAAGACCAATGAAGAGTATTCTTCACCAAAAAATAGTTTGTTGTCATTGGGCTCTGGTTTAATGGAAGATTCCTGTCCATTGTTATAAAAGAGAGTCACAAGTCCTAGACCCTTCGAAGGGCACTCAGTGTATTAGAGCATTAAACAGGTTCATACTTCCTTGGTGGAGTGGAGATGGGCATGCCACAGGCAGGGAAACTCCATCTTGACAATATTGACTCTGAGGCCATGTTTCTCTTTCTGCTGTACAGATGGCGTCAATGCTGCAACTGGGCCCAGCCCTGCTTCAGAAGATGCTGCTGATGTGTGTAAAGATGAAGGTATGAGACCCCTTACTACATCTAAAACTCACAAACTCATGGAAGACCATTTGGATTTTGTTTTTGTGAGGAAGTGAAGCAGTGAGCAAATCTATCTAATTCTCTTCAAGCACCTCCTTTATTTCCAACACAATCAAATATCCTGGCCACTCTGTTTTATTCTGTATCTGCCCTTTCAGAATTTATATATACATTTACATTTGTTCCTCTGAAAAGTAACTCTTTATTAAGTAGGAAAAATAATCAAAGAAATTATGTTCAAGGAAGATTGCCTATTTGAAACACCAGAATTAGGCAGATCTGCTATTTACAGCTACTCATTAGGAATAAGTACAAAGGAGCGGCATTTGGAAACTACCTACTGGGGACTCCATTATCCAGACATGATAAGAGAGAAAATTTGTTGAAAGGATTCTATAGAAATAAATCTTTGGTGGGAGGATCATCCCTCATTCTATGAACAGTTACTATGAGAAAATTTTGCACACCCAGGTATCCCCAAGGAGAAGAAAAAAGTAAAGGAAAATCACATTTAGACTCTAGGAATAAATTTCAGGGAGAAATAGTGGAGACATTCATGTGCAGATGATAAAGTTGAAAAAATTATCTGAAAGAAAATGTAATAGCCCTTTATTTTCTCTCACCCTGATTAACTGTCCCCAAACAAAAAGGTAATATTATTTTATATCTGTCATTGGTAGCTATTAAAAACCCCTCTATAGACTAGATTGTTGTATTTATACAAATGGGCATCTGGTAAACCCATGTAATCTCCTTGGAACTTTTAGATAAATATGCTGGATGCATTTGTTTTAGTTTGGAGTGATATGAAAGTAGATCTATACTTGACATTGATACTTGGCTATTCCTGGAACCACTATTTAGAAAATCAGAGTCATTTTACAATTTTAATACTCAGTTGTTTGCATAATTCCTTTCATTTTATGTTGTCTGGTATATGGGTTTTCCTAAATGAGGTGTCCTGTGTCATGAGAGTAGTTGCTAACATTGTGAACTCTGGGGCTAGATGGTTGAAGCTTAAATCCTGTCTCTGCCGCTCAAAATCGATGTAACCTTTGACAAGTAACTAAAGGAATTAACAAGTAATGACAAGTAATTAACCTCTTTATGCTTTCGTTTTCTCCTCTGTGGAGTGAAAACAACAACAGTATCTACCTTGAAAAAATACCATATACTTGTCAATTGCTCAAACTTTTCACCAGGCATGTGTACAGATTGGACTCTCCAAAGACAGACTCTGTGATGGAGGTTAGGAAACAAACATTTATTAGGGAGAGCTCTTGGAATCAACACCTATGAAAGAGAAAGGGTCAAAGCAGACCTGGGTAGAGAGGGAAGTTGAGCTGAAAGGCATTATCAACAGAAGCCACAGCTAGTCTGAGGATAACATGACCCTTCTGAGATGTCTCATCTGGAGTGAAAGAGTCAGGTCTGTAAGACCTTCCATTGATAAGTCACCCGATATTGGTTACCTTGGGAAGGGGGCGTGGCCTTACATGAGGCAGAGGTTTTCCATTGAGGTAATCTTGATTACCTGAGATGAATGAGGGCTGCCTGCACCTAGGAGAATAAATTCTTCATTCCTGAAGGGGGAACTGTGTTGCCCAACGAGCGTATACCACATTGTCATTTTCGGTGGTTCTTTTTTTGATCATTGCCACTTTTTAAATGAATCCCTTAATTCTCCCCTTCATATTACTCAGATATGTGTTCTTACATCTCTGGTTCTAAAGCCATTTTTTATATCTAAAAATGTAATAACATAGATATCCACATAGGTTCTGATAAGAAACCCCGGGTCATCTTAGAGAGAGAAATAAACCTGACTCAGTCACACTGGGAAGACAGAAAGTGGCAAATAATTTTGGATATTCTAGTCATTTAGCTTGTGATAAAAAAATTTTAATGTCATGAAGTTAAATGGCATAGTTTAGGAAACAAGAGATCGTCTACTTTAAGTACTTCAAGCTGAGATTTTTTCCTGTTGAGCTGTTTGGTTTGGAGATATTACACCTTTATAGAAACACTGTTTGTGATATTTCTTGATGCTTTTAGGATCTCACACCATTAATTGCTCATGCCAGGATCAATTTCTCAGAATACTTTTAGTATTTTTTTTTAACATGAAACTTTTAGTGGTGGTGACTCCAACAAGTTCTGTCACATATCACAAATGCAATTCCCTAGGAAGATTAAATGTGAAGTTTTAGGGATTTTACTGAAATAAACTGTTAATATCCGTTAACCTTTTGATCTTGGGGAAACATGTTTTCAAATCCACATTAACATGTAGTCCAGTTGCAATTAAAAATAGAACACAGAAAATAGGATTTTTGCCTCTTCCTTCTGAAATAGCATATACACGAGAACACTGTTTTTTTGATTGATTATTAGTCAGTACAAAACTCAGACCAAGTGTCTAATGCATGTAGAACTGGCATCTTGACTGACATATACATAGCTTGGAACAAAAAAGAAATGAATTTGCCATTGAAATCCTCCCAAGACTGAGATCAAGTTGAGATTAGAAGGCAGTCACATGTGTTGAAGATTCATTTCAAGCATTCGCCATTATTAGCTTTTATGCAGAAATATAGCTCTTCCTTGGTGACACTTGGGCTATTTGTGAGCTCTGCAGTTTTAAGATCGCTTATAAAAAATGCTTGTTACGGTCTCCAGTTTAAATGGCAGAATATTTTTGCTGACCAAAGGACCTGAAGGAGCCCTTGCTTTCTTGCTTTTGCTTCCAGACTTAGATCTTGACCCAGCATCTTCTTGGGTTTTAGAATTGCTGATATTATGGACTGACCTTCACTCTCCTTCTCTCTCTCTCTCCCTCCAAAATAATTCCCCCCAAATTTGGAGACTCACCAGTTATTCCTCACTTTGCTTGTTGATTGGCTGGATTTACATTTGTAACTTTGTTTCGCCCAGGAAATTAGTGTCTTCTAAACTGCGAGGACTGAGAACAAGCCAACAAAAAGTGAGCTGGCTAATGTCACGTGGTTTGGGATATGAGACTTTTAAAAAATTAAAATAGGTACGTGAAAGTGGAATTTCAAGAGAAAGTGTCTTCTGGGGTGTCTTCCGTGCCAGCGATTTCGTTCAAATGTTCTAGACATATTTCCCACTGGGTACCGAGAATGGATGCTCATTGCCCATTTACCCCACATAACTGGGAACAATGCACGCTGCTAACAGAAGGAGGTACAACTGATTGGCTGTTGGATCAAGAGCTAGATTGTGCGCTACAGACTTGAAGGCACCTGTTCCCAATGACTCATTACAGACCTTGGGTGGGCAGGAGTTGAGTTGGGAGGCTGAAATGCGAGGAGGAGGAATGTTGATGAATAATTCATCCACAGGGTGGGGGGATGCCAGGGATGCAGCAAGCCAGGACTGCACTGAAATGCACTCCAAGGTAAAACTGGCCTGAGGAAATATCTGTAGGTTCAGAGGAGTTCTTAAGTTAGTTAAAAACAGACATGGGCTTCTCTCTCGAGGGAGTTCTTTCTCTACTGGTAAAAATATTCTGTTTATTTAATGGTGGCTTGTACTTTAAATCCTTAAAAACAAACCTGAGATTACAAATGTTAAGGTTGGAAACCAGCAAATGAGGAGGCATTCCGATGAAGGGGAGGATAAACACAGGAGTAAACTTTATGCCAGGGATATCAAGTGCTCTGGTTGAAACTGCTGCAAAGTTTTTATTTTCATTGTTATTATTATTATCACTATTATTTAAGATATAGTTATTCTTAATTCAAGGAGAACTCTCTGTTCTAGTTGTCTCAACCCTCTTAATAGCTCATCCTTACTCACGGCCAAGGCCAAGGTACTTTCCCGGAGGGGGAAGAAAAAAGTGCTGTTTCAACACATCCCAGTCCTCCTGTCTTATTATTTAATCAGTACCTAATTTGAATTTGAAGGTCAACTAGACCAAATCATATGCTCATTAATATTAAAAGAAAAATCAATTAATACTCAGGTGCATGCACGCCCGAGCTTGTGTTCTTTTGGAGCCCTGTAAGTCCCATCATGGATGTTTGGGTGTTTATGAAGCGCGATATCACCTGGGGAAGGATTTCTTAACCCTTAATCTGGTGGCAGACACCCTCAAGGTCACAATTTCTGTAAAATGAGAGTAATGCTCGAACAGGAGTCAGCCCTGCAAGGAGAACAAAAGATAAAAGGATGAAATTATGTATGAGGAAGCAGATTCGGGTATGTGCCAGAGATGGGCATACATGTCCCCGGCCAGCAGTCCCTGGAAGCCTGGCCAGATGAGGTTGGTTCCCAATCCTTCTGGCCATGTCACTCCTCCTGTCTAAATCATTGCAGGGAAAGAAAACATTGTACCACCCATGAAATTCCTCTTGGGCTTCTGCAGTCTAATTTTTTTCAGGCTTTTTTTCTATTCTTGGTGTCTGTCAGCCCCCGACTAAGGGTTCTCACCATGGTGGGACAGAGCTGTCCCCTGTCTTGGATCTGCATTGGTAGAGTCTCTGGATACACCTTAACACCTGAGTTATCACACGGATTTTAAGAGTCTGAAGTGTGGAATCAAAGGCATCGCCCTCTGGCAGCTCAGTGAAGGGGAAAGAACCAAGATGTATGGAGTGTCTCTGGCACTCAATGTTTTACATTTATGTACAATGTATTCTTCATTTCATGAAAGGGTAACCCAAGACTCATAAGCAAGAGAAAATGTGTATCTGTGTAGCGGGGGAGAGGAAAACAACTTTATTACTATTTACTCCCAGCTGATATTGAAGTGGTATTTACATTTCGATAATCCCCCCCCAAAGATAGCATTTTATTCTATTTTTAATATAACAACTATTTATTTTTTCTGCCTATAAGAACAATACATATTTATTGTAAACTATTTTAAAATGCAGAGAAACATAAAAGGGAAAAGCCTATGACCATTTTCCCTTTAAGAAATAAATTGTGAAAAAATATTCCTCATTCTGATTTTTTAGTTAACAGTGCACCATGAATATTTTCCCTTGTCTTTAAACATTCCTCAAAGGCATGATTTTTATTGGAGGCGTAATATTTCATCATATGGTTGTCTGACAATTTACACAGCCAGTGTTCTAATGTTAGATTATTTTGTTATTTACAGTTTTCTCTCTATTATAAATAATAAGGAAATGCAGTGCATGGATTTTAAATAAATCTCTGTGTATTTCTATGATCAGTTCCTTAGAATAAATTCCTCATTTTTTAAATTTACTTGGGAAAAGGTTAAAATATTTTTATTGCTTACATTTATTTTCTTATTTTAACAGTAATGGGTGTTTATTATATGAAAAAAAAAACAAGCAAAATAGAAATGAAAAATATCCTCCATAATCTCGATCCTAGAAATAAACATATACAATATGTGGATATATAAACTTTGTCTGTTTCTAGATTGCTGTGGATAGATAGATAGATAGATAGATAGATTTTTAGACCATTATTTATTGATTTCAGAGAGAGAGACCTAGCACAAGCAGGAGGAGAAGGGGAGGGAGTGGGAGAGAGAGATCCCAAGCTGACTCTTTGCCGAGCCCAATGCAGGGCTTGATCTCATGACCCTGAGATCATGACCTGAGCGGAAACCAAGAGCCAAATGCTAAACTGACTGAGCCACCCAGGTGCCTGAAACTGTCTTTTAAATACAGTGTAGATTGTGAAATTATTTCCATGTCTTTTGATAGTCTAACATAACTTAATTGTACCTCCCAATGAATGAATGTTTCTAAGTTACTTACCCTTCTTCATTTGAGTCATTTCTTCATTTTCAGTTTTAAATTCTGTTCTGGTCAGGAATATTCTTTAACTTAGTAAATGTTCATGATCGTTTTTGTTAAAAAAAAATGCAATATATGGAAATTCATGCAAATCTTTGTCTTTTCTACAATGAAGAGTTTACTCCTCTTTTGATTCTTTAAATAATTGTATATTCATTGTAAAAAAAAAAATGCAAATCACCAAAGACAGCATATGGAATAGAATTTTTAAAACATAAGATATCACAGCACCCTGAGATTACTACCATTCACATTTGGAGGACGGTCCATCCTTTCGTGTATCATTTTCTGGATATAGGCACCCACACAAAATTTTACTTAAGTTGATCATATAATGTGTGGTTTTAATGCAGCTTCCCCTTTTTTCTTGTTTGCATACTTCCCACCTTCCAATAATTCAGTGAGTAAAATGTACTGATTAAGTATATTTAATTATACTTAAGTATAATTAAGTATATATAATTATATTGTTTTATTCCAACTTCTGGGTCCAGACTCCAGCTCTACCATGACCTGTCTGACTTTGGGTGAGTTCTTTGTTCTCTGAACCTCACTTCCCTCATTGGGAAACTAAGAATTATAATAACACATCCATCACAGAATACTGAACATTGAGTCAATCCATTTATACATGTCAGGAGAGCCTGATATACAGTGGCAGCTCAAAATTTTTATCCATGGTTAATATATATTTATAAACTTCTTTTATAAATATTGTATCACCTTCTACATACTTTTCTGAATCTGGTTTTGTTGTAGGCAGCAAAACTTTGTAGAAATCCCTCTGAGTCATTTTGTGTAGACCTAATTCATCCATCTTAAAGCTCCTGTGATATCCCATGGCTTGGAAGTACTATAATTTATTCAGCCATTCTTCTGTGATGAGTGAGCACTTTTTCCCCACTTTATTGCCATACAAACAATGCTACATAGATGTCATTGCCCATATATCCTTATAAGCAGTGCTTTTATTTGTATGGGAAAGATTCCAAGAGTGTGAGTTCTTCCTTTGAGGAGTATGTGTTTTTAATAGATACTGCCAAAATGCTTTCCCAAAAGGCTGTAACAATTGGTATTTTCATCGGCAATTGTGATTTTTGTTCTTTTTTAGTATTTGCCAGTTCAGTCAGTGGAAAATAATATCTCATTACTTTTAAAAGGTCAGGATTATTATTCCAAATTTGCGGATAACTGTGGCTCCAAAAGTTTAAGAAACAGTTCTAGTTACCCCAAAGGTAGAACCAGAATTTGGAAACAAAGTCTGCTTAAACCCAAAGCCCATGTTTTGTCCATGACACCATGCTTCTTCTCACATCATGCATTTGGAGCCAGAGATATTCCTTGCCTGAGGAAGGTGGGATGCTGATAGGGATGCAGAGTAGTCAACAGCATGAGAAAGCTGAGACCCAAACGAGGTGAGTAGGGCAGTGAGCTTGAGGCAATAGCAAGGGGAGTTTGGCTCCTACTTACTTGGTCCACATTGCAACCAGTCCTATGATGAAATGTGTTCGTAGAAACCTCCCATTTACCCCACCAGATATAAAGTCCAAACTCCTTTCTATAATATTTATGATCTTACCACATAGTCTGGCTCTATACCTGCACATTATCCCGCTGTGTAACCCAACTCACATGTGTGCGGTTTCCCAAACGCCACTGCTGTACAAAGTTCTACCTTGGTTCTTTCACATCTGTTTTCTTTAAGATTCAAAGATTCATTTCCAATATTTTATCTGTTCATGAGTCATTTACTCCATCATTCCCTTCCCCCCTTTCCCTCCTTCCTTCTTTCCATCAACAATTATCTGAGCAAATATTTTTATAACAAGAATTATATTAAATGATGCAGTGGAAGGACATGCACATTTTCCTCTTTCTTGATTTCTCCCCTCCTCATTGCATTTTATTCCACACAATAGTGAACTGTCTTTTCTAGTTTCTTGTCAATTTGTTTGTAAAACTTCAAAACTTACTGTCACTTTGTATCAATATTAGTTATATACGGGACTTCTCTAACTCACTAGAATGTCAATATCTGAAAACCAGGTAACCCAGTCTCATTCATTTGCATGTCCTGTTCCAAGCCCAGCACAGTGACTTGTGCACAGTAGATCCTCAATATTGGATATACACAGCCTATGGTAGAAAATGAGCCACTTATAACTGTCCTAATATCATGACCATTTTGCCAAAATATTTATTACTATTACTAATGGTCCTAATAGAGGGAATTCCCTTTCATAATTCTCCTCTTTCAGAAATGAATTTTCCCCAAAATGTCATGCTAGAAAAACACAAAGGTAAATTCAAAGCAGAGACTTCCCTGTTTGTTCACTTTCATTTGGACAGTTCTCCCCTATCAGAGAACAAAATAAATTCCTTCTAAATGGTAAATGTATATAGATTATTTGCTATGGTTAAAGCTCATTATTTATGCTTAATTTATGATGAAGCTTTTCCAATAAGCTTTTCTAATGTTTTGATTAAATATGCTTTAAATTGGATTAAATGGGTGAAAGTAGATACAATCATTTATCTTCTTTTTAGTATTAAAAGTGTATTTATCTACCACAGTTTAAAATATTCTCAGGTGGCTATTGGAAGTCAAGTAGCAGTTGCCTTACAATTATATTTTCATATATATTATTTTTCTTTCAAATCAAGTGTGACTGTAATTATATATTGGTAACATTTAGTTTAGTTCTATGATGTCTTGGGAAGCATTTCTAAAAATCTGATGAGTGAGACCTGGAAACAAAATCATCAGATTAGGATATAGGGATTATTTGAGTGGGGTTGCAACCCCTTTCCCCAACACACAATACTGGACCTAAATTTAAGTCCAAATAGGTCTAAGTTAGTATGAGCATCCCTGAGATCCATTTTCAGATTCACAAACCTAAAATTTTATGTTATTTGGTGCAAGTCATGCAGCCTTTATGAGCCTCAGTTTATTTTGGATTCACAATATCACTGCTGTGTGACTTTAGGTAATTTTTTAAAGTTGTGCCTCAGTTCCTCCTCTGTAAAATGAGGATGATAATAGTATTATATCATAAGGTCCAAATATCAACATTGGAAGAAGTTAATTCCAGCCCTCCTGAATGCCTTGGAGGCGTTCAAGACTTCAGTGGAGGAAGTAATTGCAGATGTGGTGGAAATAGCAAAAGAACTAGAACCAGAAATGGCGCCTGAAGATGTAGCTGAGTTGCTGTAATCTCATGAGAAGACTTGAATGGATGAGGAGTCACTTCTCATGGGTGAACAAAGAAAGTGGTTTCCTGAGATGAAATCCACTCCTGGTGAAGACTTTTGAAATGACAACAAAGGATTTAGAATATCACATAAATTTAGTTGATAAAGGAGTAGCAGGGTTAAAAAGACTGACTCCAGTTTTGAGAGAAGTTCAACTGTGGGTAAGATGTGACATGTGACGGAGAAACAGTCTATGGAAGAGTCAATCCACATGGCAAATTTCACTGTTGTGTTACTTTAAAAATTGCCACAGTGACCCCAGCCTTCAGCAACTACCAGCCTGGTCAGTCAGCAGACATCAACTTAGAGGCAATACCCTCCCCCAACAAAAAGATTCTGACTTGCTGCAAATTCAGGTTATGGTTAACTTTTTTTTTTTTTAAACAATTAAGTATTTTTAATTAAGATAAATACATTGGGGTTTTTTTAGACATAATGCTATTGCATACTTAATAAGTGACAGTGTAGTGCAAACATAACTTTTTTATGCACTGGGAAATCAAAAACTTCACTGGACTTGCTTTATTGCAATATTCACTTTATTGCAGTGATCTGCAATAAATCCACAATATCTCCAAGATAGATGGAGCTCATAGATACAAAGAACAGAACGGTGGTTGCCAGAGGTGGGGGATGATGAGCGGGAAAAATGGATGAATTGTTTTTGTTTAAAAACAATTTTTTACCTTAAATAAATGGAATAAATTTATATTTACTAAAGATAAAACAAAGTATTTAGGTCACATTAGAGTACATCTCAAAGTACCTCAGAGAAAGTAACAAAATAAACTGAACAAGAAGAGGAAGAAGAAGAAGAAGATGGAGGAGGAGGAGGCAGGGAAGAAGGGGAAAAAGAAGAAGAAGGAGGAGGAGGTGAAGGAAGAGGAGGAGGGGGAGGGGAGGAAAAAGCGGGGGAGAGGGAGGAGGGAGGAGCAGGAGGAGGAGGAGAAGGAGAAGAGGAGGAAGAAGGAGAGGAGCAGGAGGAAGAGGAAGAAAGCAAACAAAGCTCAGCTCCCTTCTTTTACACAATGATAACATATTTTCAGTGAGAGAAACTAATTTTTAGTTCTAGCATTATATGGAGAAAAGCAATATTTTCCAGTGGTCATGAGGTGGTCTGGTGTATGACTTCAAGAGAATTTTGTGCCTTTTTATACCCTAGTATAATACAATAGACACAATAAAAATTCAGAGGTTAGCAGTAAATACAGACTACTTCTGGTTTCATCTATATCCTTACATGGACATGGTAAAGGAAAAAAAAAGTTTTGGAGTGATTTTTTTTTTAAAGCATATATACATTACTATTTCAATTAAAAACTAAATGTTGGAGGAGTCAAGATGGCGGAGAAGTAGCAGGCTGAGACTACTTCAGGTAGAGGGAGACCAGCTAGATAGCTTATCTAAAGATTGCAAACACCTACAAATCCAACGGGAGATCAAAGAGAAGAAGAACAGCAATTCTAGAAACAGAAAATCAACCACTTTCTGAAAGGTAGGACTGGCGGAGAAGTGAATCCAAAGCGATGGGAAGATAGATCGTGGGGGGAGGGGCCGGCTCCCGGCAAGCGGCGGAGCAACGGAGCAAAAAATCAGGACTTTTAAAAGTCTGTTCCGCTGAGGGACATCGCTCCAGAGGCTTAACCGGGGTGAAGCCCACCCGGGGTCAGCGTGGCCTCAGGTCCCACAGGGTTACAGAAGGATGGGGGTATCTGAGTGTCGCAGAGCTTACAGGTATTAGAACGGGGAAGCCGGCTACAGAGACAGAGCCGAGGAGTGAGCTCTAAGCTCGGGGTTACCTTGAACCGGTTGCAGGCTCGGTCAGCTTGGAGCGCGGCCGGAGGCCAGGGTGATGGGAGTAATTGGGCGCTGTTCTCTGAGGGTGCACTGAGGAGTGGGGCCCCGGGCTATCGGCTCCTCCAGGCCAGAGACTGGGAGGCCGCCATCTTCATTCCCGTCCTCTGGAACTCTACGGAAAGCGCTCAGGGAACAAAAGCTCCCGAAAGCAAACCCGAGCGGATTACTCAGCCCGGCCCCTGGTAAGGGCAGTGCAATTCCGCCTGGGGCAAAGACACTTGAGAATCACTACAACAGGCCCCTCCCCCAGAAGATCAACAGGAAACCCAGCCAGGACCAAGCTCACCTACCAAGGAGTGCAGATTCAATACCAAGGAGAGCAGTGGAATTCCAGAGGTGGAGAAAGCAAAGCACGGAACTCATGGCTTTCTCCCCATGATTCTTTAGACTTGCAGTTAATTTAATTTTTTTTTTCTTTTTCAATTTTTTTTCACTTCTTCTGCTAAATTTTTTTAACTTTTACCCTTTTCTTTTTTAACGTTTTTTAACTAGATTAATATATATAAATATTTATTTTCTTTTTTATATTTTTTCTTTATTCATTTTCTTTTTTTGTTTCTTTTTTTTTTTTTTCTTTCTGAACCTCTTTTTATCCCCTTTCTCCCACCTCACGATTTGGGATCTCTTCTGATTTGGTTAAAGCATATTTTCCTGGGGTTGTTGCCACCCTTTTAGTATTTTACTTGCTCCTTCATATACTCTTATCTGGACAAAATGACAAGGCGGAAAAATTCACCACAAAAAAAAGAACAAGAGGCAGTACCGAAGGCTAGGGACCTAATCAATACAGACATTGGTAATATGTCAGATCTAGAGTTCAGAATAACGATTCTCAAGGTTCTAGCCGGGCTCGAAAAAGGCATGGAAGATATTAGAGAAACCCTCTTGGGAGATATAAAAGCCATTTCTGGAGAAATAAAAGAACTAAAATCTAACCAAGTTGAAATCAAAAAAGCTATTAATGAGGTGCAATCAAAAATGGAGGCTCTCACTGCTAGGATAAATGAGGCAGAAGAGAGAATTAGCAATATAGAAGACCAAATGACAGAGAATAAAGAAGCTGAGCAAAAGAGGGACAAACAGCTACTGGACCACGAGGGGAGAATTCGAGAGATAAGTGACACCATAAGACGAAACAACATTAGAATAATTGGGATTCCAGAAGAAGAGGAAACAGAGAGGGGAGCAGAAGGTATATTGGAGAGAATTTCCCCAATATGGCAAAGGGAACAAGCATCAAAATTCAGGAGGTTCAGAGAACCCCCCTCAAAATCAATAAGAATAGGTCCACACCCCGTCACCTAGTAGTCAAATTTACAAGTCTTAGTGACAAAGAGAAAATCCTGAAAGCAGCCCGGGAAAAGAAGTCTGTAACATACAATAGTAAAAATATTAGATTGGCAGCAGACTTATCCACAGAGACCTGGCAGGCCAGAAAGAGCTGGCATGACATATTCAGAGCACTAAACGAGAAAAACATGCAGCCAAGAATACTATATCCAGCTAGGCTATCATTGAACATAGAAGGAGAGATTAAAAGCTTCCAGGATAAACAAAAACTGAAAGAACTTGCAAACACCAAAGCAGTTCTATAGGAAATATTGAAAGGGGTCCTCTAAGCAAAGAGAGACCCTAAAAGTAGTAGATCAGAAAGAAACACAGACAATATACAATAACAGTCACCTTACAGGCAATACAATGGCACTAAATTCATATCTCTCAATACTTACCCTGAATGTTAATGGGCTAAATGCCCCAATCAAAAGACACAGGGTATCAGAATGGATAAAAAAACAAAACCCATCTATATGTTGCCTACAAGAAACTCATCTTAAACCCGAAGACACCTCCAGATTTAAAGTGAGGGGGTGGAAAAGAATTTACCATGCTAATGGACATCAGAAGAAAGCAGGAGTGGCAATCCTTCTATCAGATCAATTAGATTTTAAGCCAAAGACTATAATAAGAGATGAGGAAGGACACTGTATCATACTCAAAGGATCTATCCAACAAGAAGATCTAACAATTGTAAATATCTATGCCCCTAACGTGGGAGCAGCCAACTATATAAACCAATTAATAACAAAATCAAAGAAACACATCCACAATAATACAATAATAGTAGGGGACTTTAACACTCCCCTCACTGAAATGGACAGATCATCCAAGCAAAAGATCAACAAGGAAATAAAGGCCTTAAATGACACACTGGACCAGATGGACATCACAGATATATTCAGAACGTTTCATCCCAAAGCAACAGAATACACATTCTTCTCTAGTGCACATGGAACATTCTCCAGAATAGATCACATTCTCGGTCCTAAATCAGGTCTCAACCAGTATCAAAAGATTGGAATCATTCTCTGCATATTTTCAGACCACAATGCTCTGAAGCTAGAACTCAATCACAAGAGGAAATTTGGAAAGAACCCAAATACATGGAGAATAAACAGCATCCTTCTAAAGAATGAATGGGTGAACCAGGAAATTAAAGAAGAATTGAAAAAATTCATGGAAACAAATGATAATGAAAACAACGGTTCAAAATCTGTGGGACACAACAAAGGCAGTCCTGAGAGGAAAATATATAGCGGTACAAGCCTTTCTCAAGAAACAAGAAAGGTCTCAGGTACACAACCTAACCCTACACCTAACGGAGCTGGAGAAAGAACAAGAAAGAAACCCTAAACCCAGCAGGAGAAGAGAAATCATAAAGATCAGAGCAGAAATCAATGAAATAGAAACCCCCCAAAAAAAATAGAACAAATCAACGAAACTAGGAGCTGGTTCTTTGAAAGAATTAATAAGATCGATAAACCCCTGGCCAGACTTATCAAAAAGAAAAGAGAAAGGACCCAAATAAATAAAATCATGAATGAAAGAGGAGAGATCACAACTAACACCAAAGAAATACAGACAATTATAAGAACATACTATGAGCAACTCTACGCCAACAAATTTGACAATCTGGAAGAAATGGATGCATTCCTAGAGACATATAAACTACCAAAACTGAACCAGGAAGAAATAGAAAGCCTGAACAGACCCATAACCAGTAAGGAGATTGAAACGGTCATCCAAAATCTCCAAACAAACAAAAGCCCAGGGCCAGACGTCTTCCCGGGGAATTCTATCAAACATTTAAAGAACTAATTCCTATTCTCCTGAGACTGTTCCAAAAAATAGAAATGGAAGGAAAACTTCCAAACTCATTTTATGAGGCCAGCATCACCTTGATCCCAAAACCAGACAAGGATCCCATCAAAAAAGAGAACTACAGACCAATATCCTTGATGAACACAGATGCAAAAATTCTCACCAAAATACTAGCCAATAGGATTCAACAGTACATTAAAAGGATTATTCACCACGACCAAGTGGGATTTATTCCAGGGCTGCAAGGTTGGTTCAACATCTGCAAATCAATCAATGTGATACAACACATTAATAAAAGAAAGAACAAGAACCATATGATACTCTCCATAGATGCTGAAAAGGCATTTGACAAAGTACGGCATCCCTTCCTGATCAAAACTCTTCAAAGTGCAGGGATAGAGGGCACATACCTCAATATTATCAAAGCCATCTATGAAAAACCCACCGCAAATATCATTCTCAATGGAGAAAAACTGAAAGCTTTTCCGCTAAGGTCAAGAACACGGCAGGGATGTCCGTTATCACCACTGCTATTCAACATAGTACTAGAAGTCCTAGCCTCAGCAATCAGACAACAAAAGGAAATTAAAGGCATCCAAATTGGCAAAGAAGAAGTCAAACTATCACTCTTCGCAGATGATATGTGGAAAACCCAAAAGACTCCACTCCAAAACTGCTAGAACTTGTACAGGAATTCAGTAAAGTGTCAGGATATAAAATCAATGCACAGAAATCAGTTGCATTTCTATACACCAACAACAAGACAGAAGAAAGAGAAATTAAGGAGTCCATCCCATTTACAATTGCACCCAAAACTATAAGATACCTAGGAATAAACCTAACCAAAGAGACTAAGAATCTATACTCAGAAAACTATAAAGTACTCATGAAAGAAATTGAGGAAGACACAAAGAAATGGAAAAATGTTCCATGCTCCTGGATTGGAAGAATAAATATTGTGAAAATGTCTATGCTACCTAAAGCAATCTACATATTTAATGCAATTCCTATCAAAGTACCATCCATTTTTTTCAAAGAAATGGAACAAATAACCCTAAAATTTATATGGAACCAGAAAAGACCTCGAATAGCCAAAGGAATATTGAAAAAGAAAGCCAAGGTTGGTGGCATCACAATTCCGGACTTCAAGCTCTATTACAAAGCTGTCGTCATCAAGACAGCATGGTACTGGCACAAAAACAGACACGTAGATCAATGGAACAGAATAGAGAGCCCAGAAATAGACCCTCAACTCTATGGTCAACTAATCTTCGACAAAGCAGGAAAGAATGTCCAATGGAAAAAAGACAGCCTCTTCAATAAATGGTGTTGGGAAAATTGGACAGCCACATGCAGAAGAATGAAACTGGACCATTTCCTTACACCACACACAAAAATAGACTCAAAATGGATGAAGGACCTCAATGTGAGAAAGGAATCCATCAAAATCCTTGAGGAGAACACAGGCAGCAACCTCTTCGACCTCAGCTGCAGCAACATCTTCCTAGGAACATCACCAAAGGCAAGGGAAGCAAGGGCAAAAATGAACTATTGGGATTTCATCAAGATCAAAAGCTTTTGCACAGCAAAGGAAACAGTTAACAAAACCAAAAGACAACTGACAGAATGGGAGAAGATATTTGCAAACGACATCAGATAAAGGGCTAGTGTCCAAAATCTATAAAGAACTTAGCAAACTCAACACCCAAAGAACAAATAATCCAATCAAGAAATGGGCAGAAGACATGAACAGACATTTCTGCAAAGAAGACATCCAGATGGCCAACAGACACATGAAAAAGTGCTCTATATCACTCAGCATCAGGGAAATACAAATCAAAACCACAATGAGATACTACCTCACACCAGTCAGAATGGCTAAAATGAACAAGTCAGGAAATGACAGATGCTGGCGAGGATGCGGAGAAAGGGGAACCCTCCTACACTGTTGGTGGGAATGCAAGCTGGTGCAACCACTCTGGAAAACAGCATGGAGGTTCCTCAAAATGTTGAAAATAGAGCTACCCTATGACCCAGCAATTGCACTGCTGGGTATTTACCCTAAAGATACAAATGTAGTGATCTGAAGGGGCACATGCACCCGAATGTTTATAGCAGCAATGTCTACAATAGCCAAACTATGGAAAGAACCTAGATGTCCATCAACAGATGAATGGATAAAGAAGATGTGGTATATATACACAATGGAATATTATGCAGCCATCAAAAGAAATGAAATCTTGCCATTTGCGACGACGTGGATGGAACTAGAGGGTATCATGCTTAGCGAAATAAGTCAATCGGAGAAAGACAACTACCATATGATCTCCCTGATATGAGGGAGTGGAGATGCAACATGGGGGGTTAAGGGGGTAGGAGAAGATTTAATGAAACAAGATGGGATTGGGAGGGAGACAAACCATAAGTGACTCTTAATCTCACAAAACAAACTGAGGGTTGCTGGGGGGAGGGGGGTTGGGAGGGGGTGTGGGGTTATGGACATTGGGGAGGGTATGTGCTATGGTGAGTGCTGTGAAGTGTGTAAACGTGGTGATTCACAGACCCCTGGGGATAAAAATATATGTTTATAAAAAATCAAAAATCAAAAATTAAAAAAAAAATCTAAATGTTGTACTTTAAAGGAATTTGAAAGGATTTCAAATTAATTTTGAAGATACGTACTTTGGCCACTGCATGAATGTGACTACACTGAACAACAGAGATCCTGACAGTGGTTCATGTGCAATGGGACGTGATCATATTCTAAGTGAGCAAAGACACTAGAGAAAGGTTATATTAAAGAATTGACTCCACGTTCACGAGCAACATCATGGGGCTCTTGCTCAGACATTCCCATGTTTAAGTTTTATAGTATTCATCAGGATGTTAATCAGTGTTCTTATAAAAAGACTTCTACAGCCAAAATGTTTGAAACTACAAGACAAAGTTGAGTAGTTTCTACAGATTTCTCAGTTGTCTCAACATGCTCACAGGCACTGAGAAGTTCGGGTGAGGTGGAAGCATATGGCATTTCCCACAGTAATTGACCAAATCTCATTAAAAAATGTTTTGCTTCTCACTTACTTATAGGTAGACTATTTTTAAATCCAACAAAACATTCTATCCAAACGAGTTAAGGAACATAAAGTTTTGATTTCAATAAATCATACTCACTATTATAAGACAAAGTAAGCAATGATGGAATTACTTTTTAAAAAATGAGGTCTGAGTTTCTTAAATTTGTGGTAGTACAGTGTTACTGAGGAAACGTTCTCCCAAGTTTCAGAAAAGGATGTAGCCTATCATAGTTTTTGACAATAGATATTTTCATGAGCAGAAATATGTTGTCCTGCCTCATTCCTAATGATTCTTGTTGTCATCTATTCTTTCCACCACGGTTCCCGGGGGGTATATTTATTGCAAGAGACATAGCGAGTCAGAGGGAAAGACAGAGAGTGTCTCAGAACTGCTGCATTCCTTAACAAAAAGAAAGTAATAATTGGCGAGCTAGTGGTAGAGACTGGAAGGTATTTTAATCAAGTACAAAGACAAGGTTTCCTAACAAGCATCGTTGGCATTTAGTGAAAAGTTTGTCTTCCTATTTCATTTGGAAATTTGCCCTGACAATTTGCACCAGATATGTTAAATTAAAGTAGAAAGACAGGCAGAAGGGACAGTAACACTCATATACACATGTGCATACACAAAACAACACATGTACACACATATACACACACATTGTGTGCACACACTGTGTTTTGAGACCCAAATAAATCTGTACGGGACAGGCTTTCTCCCAGCTTGATCTATGACTTAGGATGTTACCGTGATAGTGGCAGACTCGTCGAAGTCTTTCAAAAGCTATTAAACGCCTTCAGTTTACCAACTACCCATAAATGTTGTCTATGCTAACCGTAGTGTGAGAATCAGTTCTAAATATTCCCTCCATATTTACTTCTGTTGAAGTAACCCTTCGGTTGACTTCTGTTGACCTCTTCCTCAGAGTAGACAGTTACAGACTTGAGAACACTCTAAGCATCCAGCACTGGGTTTCTCTGGATCCCTCTTTTCAATTTCAGGGGGAAAAGCAACCATATTTTCTCATCCTGCAACTTCCTGTTTCCTGTTTTCTGCTTTCTGGGACTTCCTTCCAACCAGACGTCCTGGTGTAGACTAGTCTAGAGAACTTGTATCTACAGCTACTCATGTGTTACCTACTATCAGTATTTCCCAGGATCATTGGGAAGACAGGAGTTGCTGAAGCGAACCTTTGCACACATAGGCCTTCCTCTTCTTGACAACATTTTTTGTCCACGGTCTGAGCCCCTCCTCATTTCCTCTCTAGCACTTCTCCCAAGGTTTAACCAAAAGAACTTAGCAGACTCTGCCCCCACATTATTCCGTGAAACATCAATTTTTCTATCTTTAATTCCTTTCCCCTCCTCCTACCCAATGGGTCTCCTCTTTGAACCATACTTCCAACTCCACAATCTCTCTTCTTCAAGGGTAAAGAAACCAGGAATTTACTTGTGGTCCATAAGGTGACCATATGCCCTGGTTGGTTTGTTTGGTTTGGTTTGGTTTTAAGTACAATTACAACTGCAAAGATTTTATCTTCTTATCAGACCACATAATATGATTTCTGGGAGGAAAATAATAAAAGGAAAAAAATCTTCCTGAGCATAAGCTATCACTCCTTGGGAAACTGGATTTGACTGTTGTTTCCACAAGTTTTCTGCTAGTTTTTCAAGAGGGAAAAAATGGAGGTGAGATGTAAAAAATAATACTTGTATTCTTCCCCCTCCCCCTCAAAATATCTTTTCTGTCATGTCATGTCATCTTTGCTAATTTTTCCTTTATTTTGAAAACGCTTTCAGATGAATAAAGAAATTGTGTGTCCTAAGAGCTTTGCGCAGAGATCCTAACTAGGTAGATTTGAATAAATGGCATTTGGGAAAATATAAGGCACAAATGTCATCATCTCACTTAACTCTTTCAGTGACTCTTTTAGATGGACTATGAGTTAGATAACGCTAGCTGCTATAACACAAGAGTCAGGAGAAAAGTGTTTTCTCACATCCAAAAAGCAGTGGAAGGCAGGGTTCCATGCTATCATTCAGGGACTCAAGCTGATGGAGGCTTGTGAGTTCCAGCCTGCAGCCCCCCAGGTTGTCCTGAGTGTTGACATCCAGTCAGCATCTAAAGAGAAGAGAAAAAGGGTTGCACACAGCTGGGTTTTTTTTATGGCCGGGCCGAAGAGTAGCACCCAGCCCTTCTGCCCACTTTCTGTTGACCAGAACTCAGTCACCTGGCTCCGCCTGGCTACAGGACAGATCTTCCTGAGTCCTTCAGGCTTCTCCTTCCAATGTGACTAAGATGAGGGAAATGGATTTGTTGAACAGGTACCCAGTATCTCCTAGAGATGAGTGGTATTATTATTATTATCAGTCATTATTATTTTATGTCCCTGATTTTATAAATGAGGCAACCAAGGGGCAGAGGGAGAAGGAGAGAGAGAATTCTCAAGCATACTTCCTACTGAGCATAGACCCCAGGATCCTGAGATCACAACCCCAGCCACAATCAAGAGTCGGATGCGCAACCGACTGAGCCACCCGGTCTCTGCCAAATTCCAAAGACAGTAATGCCCAGTCCTAAATAATAATATATTGGGATTTTTGTGTGCCATTTTAAAGCTGGATCATGCTATAATTTTTATTCATTCTTTGTATCCTTCACATTTAAAGCGGTTCCCTCAAAACGGACACCTGTCATGAACAACAGGGTCTTTGCATGTGCTAATAAACGAGCAGATAGCTCGACAGAGGCTCAAACAGAACTCTGATTCACGAGTTTGCTTATTGGTTTTCCTGTTGGCAGATATCTTCTTATATTTGGTCTTGGAATTCAATAGTCGTGTTATATAGACAGCTGGTTTTAATGAATCTAAGGTCAAGTGTATATATTTGAACCCTCTGTGAGTCGGCTAACCTATATAGATTAAAAAAATTAATGGTCATATTTATATATGGTACTTGAATATGATCTCATTCTCAAGTCAAGTAAAAGGTGATGGCTCCTGAGGCTTACTGCCATTACCAGACAAAGCAAAATAAACAGATTACAGCCCACTCTGTCTTGAATTCCTGTAATACCTGAGTGCTTCCCTCAAAGTAAAAAAGTAAAAAAGTAAAAAGTAAAAAGTAACTATAAGGTGCACCATGATAAACTCTCCTTGTCCCTCCATTGTCTCACAGAACCTTCTCTCCTCTCGCTATGCTTCATGCTCATCGTGGCCTTCCCTGGTCATCTTTTTAGGTGGAACCTTTCTCTACTAAACCTTTATTCCAGCCCCCTCTTATCACTTCATTATACCTACTGCTATCTGTAACTTTGTAAACCTCTCTTTTTTTTTTTCCATACTTGCCCTTTGTCCATCTCCCTCCACTGTAACTTAAATTTCATGGGGTAAAGGACCATGTCTGTGTTGTTGATCATTTTATCCCTGATTAGTACACAGTCTGGCCTAGAGAAAGTACCAAGTAGCAGTTAAAAAGCATGGGTGTTGGGGGCTGCGGGCTCAGTCTGCTGGGCACCTGGCTCTTGATTTCTTCTCAGGTCATGGTCTCAGGGTCGTGGCATTGAGTCATGCAACAGGCTCTGCACTCAGCATAGAATCTGCTTATCCCTCTCCCTCTGCCCCCCCCATTTCTCCCTCAAATGAATGGATAAAATCTTTTTAAAATATAAGGCTTTAAAATATATGGGTGTTTTTATCACCATTAAGAGATACTTATTGGGTTTTAACTTTCTAAGACTTTCTGCAATATAAAGAAGAAAATATGGTTCTTGCCCTTTAAGGAAGTTACAATCTAGACAGAAAAAGGAGATATGTAGGTGTTAGTTACATAGGCAGTATCAGCGAGAACAATAATAGTAGCAGCTAATATTTATCTAACCCTTGTTATACACCAGGTGCTATTCTAAGAACTTTACATGTTTTCATTCATTCCACTCTCATCTAAGCTATAAATGCAGCTGTCATTGCATTGGGCAGACAAGGAAAGAGAAGCATGGTGCAGGGAGGTAAGTGGTCTGAGGCCACATAGTTAGCATATAAGACAGCTGACCAATGAGACAAAGCATGACAAGCACCAAGGAAGGATTACACTGAAACATATTATGGGAGCTGGGAGTCAAGGAGCATCTCTAGCTTGGGATTATCTGTGAAATGAGGGTAGAGAATATGGCATTTGAGCTGGGATCTGAAAGATGCACAAAAGTAATAAATTAGGAAGAAGCTATTCTCATTGAGAAGAGCATCTATGAAAGAGTGGGAGTTGGACATCAGACAACCTATTTTAGGTACGATGAATAGATCCACATGGTATCATGATAGATCCATCCATCCACTCATTAATTAGTCACTAAATGAGAGCCCCGAATTTCACACTAAGAAGTTTGGGTCAAATCAATATAAAGCAAAAACTTTCAATTATTAATTATTGTTGGGTTCTAAATAGTTTTTTAGTGTGGTGGTTGTTACAAATTTATCATTCTCTTTCTTCCTCTAATTCCTTCTCAGAACATCCTCTCTGATTATCCCTAATTAGACTCTTCTTCTCCTCAGCTATCCCTATTAACATTTGCAGGTGCCTCTCTATAAGCCCAATTAGAGTTTCTAGTTTCTGATAGACCATCCTCTGGCAAGATGCAGTTTCCCATCTTCATAACTTTAGCCTTCACATAAACATGTCTTTAGTTATTTGTCTAACTCAAGCTAATACTAAGTTCTCTAGAACAATGCTGTCCCACAGAGATAAATACGAGCCACATATGTAATTTTAAATTTTTTTAGTAGCTACATTAAGGAATGAAAAAAGAATAGGTGAAAATTGTTTTAATAATATATTTTACAGGACACCTGGGAAGCTCAGTTGGTTAAGCATCTGCCTTCAGCTCAGGTCATGATTCCAGAGTGCCGGGATCAAGCCCCACTGTGGGCTCCCTGCTCAGTGGGGAGCACTTGTCCCTTTCCCTCTGCCCCTCCCCATCATGCATGCACACTCTCTCTCTCAAATAAATAAAACCTCAAAAAATATATAAGAAAAATATATTTTACTTAACAATTATATCCAACATACACTAATTTCCTTGTGAAGTTGAAATAAAAATTAATAATGATATATTTTGCATTTTTTTGTACTGAGTCTGTATGACTCAGTTATATATTTTGCATTTACAGAACATGTCATTCAGACTTGCCACCTTGCAAGGACTCACTGGCCACATGTGGCTGGTGGCTAATGTATTGGACAGTGTCTAGAATTAGCTTATGAGGAAATAGGTTGCAGTGATGGCTTATCACTTTAGTCTTAAAGGGTGATTTTTTTTTCTTTTAATAATTTATTTATTTATTTGACAGAGATCAGAAGTAGGCAGAGAGGCAGGCAGAGGGAGAGGGGGAAGCAGGCTCCCCCCTGAGCGGAAAGCCCGATGCAGTTCTTGATCCCAGGACCCTGAGATCATGACCTGAGCCGAAGGCGGAGGCTTAACCCACTGAGCCACCCAGGTGCCCCTTGAAGCTTGATTCCTTAAGAGCTCTTGCCTGCAGGATTTAATACAAGCAGCTGTGATATGACCTGGACCTTTCTTGACACTCGAGCAAGTTTTTTGTTTTCGTTCTGTTTTGTTTTGTTTGATTTTTTTATTTTTCTGGGTATATGTGAAGCTTCAAGGAGGTTCAGATTTTTAGCAGTAAGATCCAGTATATCTGCTGTTAAAAAAGAAGTGTCTGAAATGGCTCTCCCAGCTTCACTGTTGATCTGCCTCTCACAGACTCAGCCCCTCTCGGAGCTGTGTCCTTCCTCACCACGTACAAGGTGCTTGCTCTCCCTGCAATGGGAAATCTGTGGGTGGTCCATCTGAGGATACTTATGTTTAAAATCCTCCTCTGAGTGCAAGCTGACTTAGCTACAGAGGAGAAATGCACGCAGATGGGGCTTTGGTTCACAAATGCAGTAGGTTTTAGTGGCGGTTCTTAAAGAGTGGTCCCTGGAGCCTCAGGACCAGCATCACCTGGGATCTTCTTAGAAAAGCAATCTCTCAAGCCTCACCCCAGACCTACACCATCAGATGCCCTGGGAGAGGGAACCAGCATCCTGTACGTTAAAAATCATTCCGGGGGATCCCAGAGCACGCTAATACTTAAGAACTGCTATGGTTAAGGAAAAAATAAGTTGAAGGCAAAGTATGGGGAAGCAGTGAATGTTTGATATTTGAAAAGAAAAAAGAAAAAAAAACATTATTTTCACTCTTCCAGTAAGATTCACCGTAGGATCTATTGACTTGGCCAGCCTTCCTAGCGCCATTAAAATTCACTTTCCCAAGCAACCGTATGAATGAATTTCGCCAACATAATATGGAGCAAAGGAAACCAGACAGAGAAGAGCATGTATTGTGTACCATTCCATTTATATAAAGTCTGGAAACAGGGACAACAGATAAATGCTGTCGCAAGTCAGAGTGGTGATTTTGGGGGGGAGGGGAATGGTTGAAAGAGGGGATGAGCTGAGCTGCCAGGAAGCTGGGTATGTTGTGTTTCTTGAGCTGTTGCTGGTTACACAAGGATGTTCCATTTGTGACAAAACGGCAAGCTGTGTACTTCATGAATTTTGCACTTTTATTTATCTTCAATGAAAAGTTGACAATTCCAGGGTTTTGTTTTTTTTCCTCAAAAATCATGAACACACCTTTTTTGGAAGTGTTCAATGATGGAAATGGCATGCACTGTAATTCAGCATCCCCCTCCCCCCATTGTAATTCCTAAATAACAGAGGTTTCGCCTTGAAGTGACCTGTTTTGTACTTGTCTGAGCTTGAGGAGAAACGTCAGCTGCCCTAAGGCTCTCCTGCATCCCCCGTTTCATTAAGGTCCTTCCCCCACTGTTGGTTTCCACTCAGTGTCAACCTCTTCTTATTCACAGCTGACATCAGACACATTTGATTATTTTTTTATTGATTTATTTATTTACTTGAAAGAGAGAGAGAGTAGGGGGAGGGGCAGAGGGCAGGAATCTCAAGCAGACTCCCCGCTGAACGCTGAGCCCCACACGGGGCTCGATCTCACGACCCTGAAATCATGACCTGAGCTGAAAACAAGAGTCAGATGCTTAACCCACTGAGCCACCCAGGTGCCCCCAGACCCATCTGATTATTATTGAGGCCAGCAAACTGACCTCAAGCAGGATCCTTCCAAGAAGATCAGCATTTTTAGAAGTCCCCAAAGGAAGAAGTTTCAAGTCCCAAAAGGATGACATGCTTCTGTGGGAACGATGAGTGACAGAGTGGTTATTCTGGAACAGATGTCCCCTTACATCTCACAACACAGAGAGCCATCGGGCCACTAGCTGCAGCTACTCACTCGGTCACCTTGATCAGATGTGTCTTCTTCACAGGTGATGTAAGGAACAGTAGAACCCGAGTGTGAGCACAGCAGAGGGGCCAGGGTTGTGACACTGGCCTGAATAGGACGCAGTGTTCCAGACAGACATACTACTAATCTGACATTGGCTCTGATTCTGTTTGCAAGTGGTGTTTTATCAAGTAAGGCCACAAAACAAGAAGTGACCACAGATGTGTGTTGGAAGGTTATTCAGTCCTTACGCTGTAGATCTTTTGGTCAATAACAATAAAGCTACCTCTCATTGTTTCCCACCAATATAAGAACATCAGAGACTATTGGTTAGTAACCTGTTCTCACTATCGTTTTTGAAAACTTATCACTATAGTTCTGTAGTATAAGCAGAACTAATCATATGCCAGTTCCCTCTAGGACTCCTTCAGATGCTTCTAAAATGCCAGCATATTTCCATGGTGTTTGGCAAGTCATGAATTAACTCCCCTCTTTGCAGGGAACTCTTATGGCCATCCTGTTATCAGGGACCCACCAGCAGGCTCCAGGACCCTGCCCCAGTGGATATGTCCATTCTGATTAGCAGAGTCCAATGCCAGTTATTGTTCTGGATATCACCCCACATTCCCTTAACATGACTTTATCTGTGCCATCCAAACTGTGACTCCTTGATACAGTTGAAGGATCTGTGAAAATTAACTCCAGAGAATTAGGATGGGGAAAGGGAACCCAATATTTAGGGAAGATTCCATTTTCCACATCCCTTTTGAGACTTAGTTCTGAGGGGCAACAGGGGTATCAACTTGAATAGCTCACATTCAAAATGGAGGGGTGCCTGGCTGGCTCACTCAGTGAAGCATGTGACTCTTGATCTCGGAGTCGTAGGTTCAAGCTCCACGTTGGGTGTAGACTACTTAAAACCTTAAAAAAAAAAAAAAAAAGTTAAATAAGTCACCCAAACACAGAAATGCACATGTCAGTGTTATGGAGGGAATGCTGTGTCTTCCCCAAACAGAAATGTCCAATGGGGAGTCCTAGCCCCCAGCATGATGGTATTTAGAGATGAGGGTCTTTGGAAGACAACTGGGTTTAGAGTAGGTCCCCAGGGTGGAGCCCTCAGTGGCCTTTTTAAGAAAAGGAAGAAAGAGAGATCTCTGAGTTTCCATTTGCACACACGCTGGTCCACGTGAGAACAGAGTTAAGAAGGCAGCCTGCTGCAAAGCAGGAAGAGCGCCCCCATCTGAGACGAAATCAATTAGTATACCTTGATCTTGGACTTCTAGCCTCCAGAGATAGAAACAAACAAATTTCTGTTGTTTAGGCCACTCAGTCTCTGGTGTTTTGTTATGGCAGCCCAAGAAGACTAATATGGTTGGTCATTACATTAGAAAAATCTATTAAAATTATTTTTAGAACTCATAGTTAAATCTAGTGTAAAATAGGAGTAGATTAAATTATAATATTATTTATTTCTTCCTGGAAATAAAAAAGAACACTTTTGAGTGAATCCTTAGTATACTTCCCAAGACCCTCTTAAAATAACATTTTGCAGTATTTTGTTTTAACACATTTTTCTCAGTTTATGAGGCAAAACATTGCCTTCATCATACCAATGCCTCTATACACCCCATTTCCTATAATACCAGATGTCACCTGATTTTCCCCCCACCAGGGTCATATCAGAAAATGAAATTTACTGAACTTGTTTTATTCTGCATGACCAGACTGTTCCCCTCTTTAACTTTCTCTAAGTTTCTTGGTTCAGTATTTTTCAATCTATGTACAAGGTTCATGAGGGTGCTGTACATTTGAAATGCCTAAAAAGGTGAGTGTTTTTAAAAAATGGATCTAAAAGAATGCCATACTTCTAAAAGTAGTGTTTGTAAAAAGCACTTTAGAGATGTTTGATGTATCCGTAGATGTTAAAATTAGATAATGAAGTTGCAAGAACTACAAAGGGAGTGAGGCCCAACTCTCCCAAGTTCTGCAGAAGCAACACACACTGGGGTTACTGCTATTGGAAGGAAAGTCAGCAAGGAAGTAAACCACTTCAGCAGCCCCAAGGACTGGGTCCTCTGGGAGGCAACACCAGCTCAAGCAGTTCCTCCAGGTTCTCAGTAACTCCTCAAATAGCTGTCCACTCAAGGAGCATCAAAAGCTTACTACATTCTTTCCCTTTTCTACTCTTCTAAAGCCACTAGATGACTCATTATGCTTCTTGGTTCTACCCTGTCAGCAGCTTGTGTTTCCTCCCTTCTCTTCCAGTGAACCTCTGCCTTTAAACCACTCAAGGCTTTGAAACCTGACCTATTTTACCATCAAACGCTCCCAGATTAATACATTGCTAAAGAACTAACAGATTCCTCTCAGTATAATCTAATATTAATTCTCTCGTGGAAGGTGGAGGTGTCCTATCAGACCACCCTTAGGTCTGTTGGCCAACCCACAGATGACTACCCAGGGCCAATCCCTCACCAATCATCTGTGACCCAGCTTTTAGAATTATATGGTGCCAGACATGGCAACTTCTTTTCCCAACTTGCCCTAATCACAGGGCAGGCACTTTCCCCAGCATTCCCTAATTAAAGGCAGCATGGCACAAGAAGGCTGTAAATCAGAATGAGGTAAACATTCACATTTTTGTTGCTGAGTAGTAGGAGACAGGTTAGTGACTAGCTTGGCTGTCTTGGTTTGGAGTCTCCAAAAGCAAAAATCTCAGACAAGGATATGGGGGCAAATGGTTTATTTGAGAAGTGGTCCCAGGAAGCACAGTAAGGAATGGAGGGAGAGGACAGCAAAAAGAGGGTACATGAATGAGGGGAACTGGGACTCTATTTCTCTAAGAAGTATAGAGCACATTCAGAATTGTCTCCCAAAGAGTTAAGGAAACAGGTCGTATCTCCTGAATCCTTTGGGGAGTCTCTAGCTGGGTATTATCTGTTGGATACTTCTGGTTCATCCAAGGAAAAATGCCCTCAGTCAGAGTCTCAGAAAGGAACCCATCTCCTGAAACCATTTGCTGCGATCTCAGAAGCCCAGTGCGATATTGGTGGGGCATTTTCCACCATGAGGCTTAGCTATAGAGAGATCTAAACTCTCTAGACCTCAGAGGTGGGCGTGGGCTGGGAAGATATAAGAGAAAGAAGAGTGGAGTGAATCCAGTATTGGGATACCCAATAGCACAACAACATAGGATTATTCAGAATGGCAGGAAATTGGATTAATTTGAACATCCAATAATAGACACAATGGTAAACTAGCTTGTGGTAGGTCTATAGAGTGAACCACTCTGAGGCCATTCATACTATAGAATTATATTCAGTAGCCTAGTGGAACACTGAAGAAAAAAATAACTGAGAAAAGTAAGTACATCCATTTTCATTTGGATGGGTTTGTGGGTCCTTCTAGATAGGAGGAGCAGGTAAGTGCTAAGGAGAAGTCATCCAGGTCTTTGAAGTTCCCATGAAATGGATAACTCCCATGAAAGGTCCAAATGCTTATGTTAGTTTCTAAATACGTCACTTTACATCACTTGGGCAATAAGACTTGAATAAAGACTGCTCCAAAAGGGTGAGTTTTGACTCAGTCCATTAGGAACATAGGAAATTCCTCTGGCTCTCAGCAGTGTTGGTCCCCGGCATCCCAGCCACACTCCCCAAGCATCTGGCTAAAAAGAACCTGAGCCCAGAAGTTGAAGCATTTATGAATCTGGGGATAGACTCTGTCTACTGCCTCAGCTTCTCCACAAAATAAAATAACTGAGAAGTAAAGGCCAGTCTGTGACTCTGCCCAGAGTTAGGATCCAGAAAGCCTTTATCACTTCTCCAAAGGGAATGTTCTCTCAAAGACTTTCCATTATCAGATTGAATTAAAAAGTGTAAATAAAACACTCCCTGATTTATAGATGAACATTTTAATAGAATTACAAGTCAGTGTCTACCTAGAACCATAGCTACTCTTCATGCCTGTGGTTTGGTCAGATTTTTTTCAAAAGCGGGGGGATGTCAAGTAATCCTGCTGTGCAAGGCTTAGCAAGAAAGAGGGAGGCAAGATCAGAAAGGAATCGGAAGGATGGAGGTCAAGGATAGCAGGTCACAGACAACTGGAAACAAGAGCAGATTTGCCTTTGTTTACATTGCCAAGGGGGAAGAATTAACTTGATGGAAAAGGGTAATTAAGCATTTCTTTTTCCATCATGGTCCAGCCTGGCTTCATATCCAGCTGTTCTATTAGACACTGTGATGACTCTTCGTCAAGTCACAGAGTTAACGATGGCCAGTGTGGCACCGATGTCACACAGCAATACTTTCCCCACCATTAACCTTTATTTTATTAATAGTAAAAATCTCAGAGTGAGAAGAGTCCAACTCAGGTAGGCAGATAACAAGGGAAGCCTGAATGTTTACAGAGAGGTGTTGTCAGAACAAAGAGATAATTTGAACAAATCAGCAGATTAGCCTTGAAAGGTACTTAGAGAGATTATCTAGCTCAACACCCTCAGTTCCTAGGTGTAGAAACTGAGACATTGTAAGGTGAATGGGTTTTCCTAGAGTTACGAAGCTTGGTATTGTGAATCTAGGATCACAACATCAAGCCAGCGTCCATCCATCATGACTGACCCTCTTATTTGCTTGTATTTTCAGTAACAACCTGTAGAAAAATAACCCCTCCAATGTAGGAATTAGCTGGTTTACACAAGTTACTGTTTGGAATCTGGTGTGTGTTTTCTAATAGAAGCAAAGTTAGTGGTACATGGTGGTAGTTTTCCCAGCCCTGCCTCAGAGACGGTTAGTAGCTGCATTCTAGAACTTTGGGAATAATTGGCCCCATTTTAATGGGGGTTAATGATTGCACAATGAAGACAAATGACCGACCACAGCTCAGTCTGGCCTCCCAATGCTCAGGGCAATGTCCTGTCCTATGGACCTGGTAACTTTACAGGTAAATATAGATCAGCCTTGTATGTCCAGCTGCACTGGGACTGAGCATAGTTTAGATCATTGCCATCTGAATACTCTAGGAATGTATTGCAGGATGCATTTCTCCTATATAGAGGAATAGTCCCTGCAAAGCTTCAATGGGACCATAATCAGCTGTGGAGATGCTAGTTTATGGTGGATAAACATACTGTTCAGATGGAGGAAAAACTACTTATTGTAATTGCTTCACATAATAAACCAGTGATTCAAATGAGCAGGCCAGGATAAATGTTTAGCTTGGTGTAATCGAATCAGTTTACAAGAACCAGAGGAAATCCAGGTGATTGTGGTTTCTGTGCAAGGTACGAGACTCATAGGTGAATGTTTACAGGCTACAGAGCAAATATTTCAGACATAGGTGTTTGTACATAACACTTACTTTGTTCAGACCCCTTGGAACTTTTATACCAAAGTGACCTCCTACCGCAACTCTCCATAGTAGTCAGGGATTACCTTTCTTACTAGATGGATTTTGTACATCCTCTGACTTGAAAATATTTTCAAAGGCAGTTAATCATCCGTTCAGTTTTATACTTTATAGACATTCCAAATTTTGGTCCAAAATGTTGTTTACCAGCTGGATTGTCCTCTTCATTTGTTAAACACATCTGTATGTGTTTTTAGCTCTTTTCTCAAGTCACATCTACCTTAAGAATTCAAGAAGTGGGGTGCCTGGTTGCCTCAGTTGGTTAAGAGCTGCCTTCGGCTCAGGTCATGATCCCAGGGTCCTGGGATCGAGCCCCACATCGGGCTCCCTGCTCAGCAGAAAGCCTGCTTCTCCTTCTCCCTCTGCCTGCCGCTCGACCTACTTGTACTCTCTCTCCCTCTCTCTCTCTCTGTGTCAAATAAATAAATAAATCTTAAAAAAAGAAAAAAAAAGAATTCAAGAAGTGCCGTCATTGATGAATTCATGGAGTGGGCATCAAATTCTGTAGCTGCTTCTCAATTATAATCCTAAAAACCTTTTGTAAAATGGCTGTTTCACTGGCATTAAGATATAAATATTCTAGTTATTTTTAGTCTTGTCAGGGTCATGGGTCCCTATGAAAATATGATGGAAACTATCTCCTTCTAAATAAGTGAACATGACAATATATGTACACATTTTACACATCAATTTATTCCTCTAGAATATATCTAGGAGTTAAGAACTAAGTTCTTAATTAAGGTTAAGAACTTTTATTGTAAGGGGACATTTTCAAAAGAGATAGTACCTATTTTGATTTACAGTTTAGATGTTTATTAAAAATGCAATAGTGGGGTACCTGGGTGGCTCAGTGTGTTAAGCTTCTGCCTTTGGCTCAGGTCATGATCTCAGGGTCGTGGGATGGAGCCCCACATTGGGCTCTCTGCTCAGCAGGGAGCCTGCTTCTGCCTGACTCTCTGCCTACTTGTGATCTCTTTCTCTGTCAAATAAATAAAATCTTTTTTTAAAATGCAGTAGTTTCATTGCTTATCATCACATCTTCAATCTATACTTGTACTGTTTTATATAGACATGGTATAATTGACTACATTAAAAATGACCTGCTTTTTAGAATTTGTTTTATGTTTTTTAAAATTTTAATGTATTTTAACTACTCTTAAACCTTTTTCAACTTTCTAAATGAGGAAATTTTTTTTACTGTATGGAAGTACTTCTTTTTTATTCTTGTTAATCTTAAAAGATAATCTATCTTTAGAACTTTGGCTCAAACATTTGACTTAATATTTGTATTTGAAAAAATTTTCTAATAGAACATTGACCTTAAAGATTTTGAAAGTCACAGTTTGCATATATATTTAATTCCAGTTCTCTTCTATTAAAATAACATTGACTGAATCTCAGAATTAGGTGGTAAGTCCTTTACATTTTTTTAATATTACCAAATTATAAATTTTAGAATTAAATAAAATATGAATTTGAGGGACTGCAAGAATTTAGTACATACAACTATATTTTTCACGGTGGTTTATAGAACTTACATAGAAAAATAAGCTCTTTTAGTGATCATATATACTCAATATGTGTTCTTTCTTATTATGAATAATGATTTTATATATATATATGCAGTGCAGTGTTCATCACCTCCTAGTCAGAAAAGCTGCACTGTCATTTCAAATCCACAACTAAGTCTAACATAATAAGATCTATGATTTAAAGCATTCAGGACCATATCCAGTCTTGCCAAAGTTCATGTGACTAGGAATTCAAAGAGCCCTTTGAAAAGAGAGAAACTTCAGTGGAAACAATCTCATAGCCACATGGTCATGTGTGGATGCTGTCATGAGCTTCTAGCTTTTATCCTGTTTTATTGCTGTATATGCAAGTGGAGCCATTTCAAATACAAAACAAAAGCAACTTGTGGGTTTGGTGATGGGTCAGGTTGATAGGAAATACTTGGCCTCACAGAAAGACATGTATTTGTGTCCACAGAGAATGTGTGCAAACATTATATATCTAGGATATATATATATATATATATATAGTCCTTTGTAGATTTTATTTCTAAAATTATGACACATTCTTAAATTAATAGTGTATTACGGTTCATTTGGTAGCATTTTTTTTCCTACCTACACGAAGTTAATAGTGAAAATGACAATTGATGGTGTCTTAGATTCAACAACACATTATATATAGATTAGAACACATAAGATCTGAAGGCACCTTAGCAATGTTAAAACAACTCTCCAAGGAAATTGAAACTGAAGGGTCAATTAGT
Source organism: Lontra canadensis (assembly GCF_010015895.1). Lineage (NCBI taxonomy): Eukaryota > Metazoa > Chordata > Mammalia > Carnivora > Mustelidae > Lontra > Lontra canadensis. The sequence goes on from NW_022631010.1 coordinate 17,972,748, forward strand.
TTGCTAGAAAGACAGATTTTGGTGACAGTCCAGAGATTAATTTTTCAAGTATTTTCACCCATCTTATGTGAATCATTAGACCATAAACCCATAAACTCAATGTAAATCACTTTTTAAAAGACATTTTTAATATAATATTTGATGCATGGAACATAATGTTTATGTAAATTATAAAGCATAATGAATTATTGTTGAGTGTAAATGAACACATTTTAACTACATGCAAAATCTTGGATAATCTTAAAACATTAATGTCAAGAGAAATGAGTATTGCCCAAGCCTGCATATCAAATGATGCCATTCTCTATAAATAAGTAAAATTTTCAAAATTAAAATTGAGCCTGATTCATATAGTACCTTTTTAAAATCATTGTTCACTTTCAGTGTTAATGCGGACAAAAGTATTCAAGGTTTGTTGTTTTTGTTTTTTTAAATCCACATGTTAGAGCCAAAATTAAAAAGGCATGTTTTAATGGGAACTGGTTTAAAACAATTTGACTAGAGTGAGAGAAGAGTTTGGAAAATGTGTCTGTGCTCAGTTTTGCTTCTAAATTTGGACTTTGAAACTTATTGTCAGTCTCAGAAAGAAATAAGAAGCTGTGCAGATAATTAAACATTTGCCTTGGGGGAATTATTTGCAGTTAATTAAAATCATACACTTTGGGTGTATGCTTGCTTCACTGGTTATTAAATTTGAATCATATGTTAACTACCCAGGTTTCTCACTTGTCCATCAAATGTTGCTTGTGGCAGGTTCAAGAAACAAACTTTCTCATAATATTCCAAACTGCATTGTTTGAAATGATCTCCTAGTTGGGGGAGGGAGAAAGGGAAAAGGAATAAGGAAACAAAGAAAGAAGGATTTGAGACTCATCTATTCAGCTCTGTTCAGAGTGACAGCTCAGTGGAGCAACGTGAACTCAGTAGAGAACCCATTTGTAATGGGAGTCTCAGTCTGCCATCCCCAGTGTGCTCCATGGCCAGATGCATACCATATTAGGTCATGGCTTTTAGATATCTTTAGATTACCACTCTTATAGCTGCATGAAAAATATCCCCTAGATTGTAACCTTTATGAGGGCAGAGTCAATCACTATTGACTCCCTAGACTCAAGAAGTATCTAGCATAGGGTTGGCCCTTAATAAATACTTTTAGAATGAATGAAAGGCCCATTTCTGTCTTCTCACCGACCCACTCACATGCTCTTTCTGATAGTTTTCTAAAGAGCCTACAGAGAGCCCTCAGGAACCAATGAGGAATCCCGTGTAGTCTTGGAAGAGTCCATGGTCACTGAAACCTATTTGGCCACGTTATTTCTTGCAAGTATATCCTGTAACAACAACAACAACAACAACAACAACAACAAAAAAAACATGAACTTATACTGATTTCACATTTAAATGTGCTATATGAGGGAGAGGATGAAATTGCACAGAACAGAAGGTTTGCATTCCCCTTTGCTATTGTTCTACTGGTAGTGTTCCTCAGGAAGATGAACTTAATTACAACTGGATTTCAAAGCTCTACATCTGGCTCTTTCAAGGACTCAAGGCTCCCATATATGAACAATTAAAGTAATGGACGCATTAAGAACATTAAAATTGTTATTCCTTTAATCTCCTCTATTTTGCCTTCCTTTCATATCCTTTTGCACAATTCTCCAAGGACTTTCACTAATGCATAAAGGCCTGCTTACATTTTCTTCTTTGTTGCAAAAAGATAACCCAACCAAATTTCTATCATCCTTACCTTTGTAAACTTTGTACAAGACCTCTTCTACAGTACTTTAGGAATAGCTTAGTTATTGATAAAAATATTTAAGTATTCTAAGGGTATTTTCTAAAAATAATAAATTCCATGCCCCAAAGATAGATATATCATGACAGTGCTGGCAGCTTCTCTGCTTCCCAGTTAAAAGTGCTGACTAGAGGTTTTGCTTATTTGTTGTGGCAGATTCTGCAAAGGACGACAATATTGTAAAAGACAGTGAAGTGACAGATCATTCTGTGTGTGACCAAGATCAACCTAATGGTAAGTTGTGAGGTCCTTTTTTATTTGTTTTCTTCTTCTGAGAAACATTATATTTAAAAAAACAGATTTTAGTTTTTCTGGGAAAAAATGGTATCTGGTAATATTTTATTAACTATGAATGTCAAGTGACTGGTAGCTGCCAAGTTTAGAAAGGAAATTTGCTCTCCACAATCCTCATCACTATTTTTGTACCAGGCCAACTTTATTTTTGTTACCTGCCTAAACTCTATGGGCATTGGGTTTGCAACTACAGAAATGAAGAAACGATAATAATGAGAAAAATGGGACTCATATAGACAATAGAGCTAGGTGATTAAATCTACATATCCTTGGAATACAAAGAAGAGAGACTAGAACAAACAGAAATGGAACAATCTTTAGACAAATAACAGAAAAATAGTTTTCCTAATGTAAACCAGTTTCTCCACCCAAAACACAAGAGTACACATATTTATAGACAACAGTACTGAAAACTCAAACAGGAACAGAAATCTACAAAGCCTCATGGACTTTCTGAAGATCAGTGATAAAGAAAGGCTTATAAAGCATATAGGAAAATCAGGTTGCAAACAAAATCAGCAAAATCAGATTAGCCTTAGCTTTCTTTCTCCTTCCACAATTCTAAATACTAGATGAAATGGAATAACATTTCCATTGCTTGAAAGGACACAGTTTCTATATTTAGTGAAGTTATTACTCATACATGAAGTCAGGAGTAATATTTTCTCAGGGATACATAGATTAAGAAAATATACCACCCAAGTATCCTTCCTGAATAAACTAACAGAAATCCTGTGCAAAAACAATAAATATAGAAAGGAAGGAAAATGTCAAGACTGAGAAAGGCACACTTGGAAAGGAATGTGTGATAAGAGACTCATTAAATGTATGAAAATGTTGAAATAATTGCTTCAAAATTAGTATCAGAATATCTTAATTAAATGTTTGCTTTTATCTTTGAAAAATATATGTTGTTTTAAAATGAGAAAGAAAGAGGAGAGACTTTGCTTTCAGCAATGAAAGTCTAAATAACTTAAACCATTACTCTCCTTGAAGATAACTAGAAAAACTACACCAAAAACAAAAATTATGGAGTCTGTTTATAGGCATCAAAGAGCTAACAAGATAATGAAGAATTTTCAGGCTACATTCTGGGATAAAACAGATATCCAGAGATGTGAATTCAGAACTTGAAGCTGTTTTTATCTTAAGTCATTTGCTGATTCTACAAAAGGTATCCATCCAGAGTCCCATTGAAAAGGGCAAGGGACCATGCTAAACCCTCTGGTCTTTGTGTTGAAACCCTAAAGATATGTATCCTAGAATATAGGATACATATCTTTAGATGAACCAGCAGGAGACCAGTTTTCTGAAAGACTGTTGCGCAGCTTTGAATCTTCTCAATCCTCAAATTAAATTAAGATCAACCCAGATTGCTAGTCCCTACTGGCACCTGAGAAAAACAAATGTAAAACATTTACTAAGTTAAAAAAGAGTGTTGTGGGTTTCAAACCATTTACAAAAATGAGTTTTTAACATGATTTCCAGCATGTCCAGCACACACAGAAAAAATAGCCAGAAAAAAATGAAACAAGGAAACATAAAAACAATCAAGAGAAACAGGCCATTTGGGCTAAAAATATTAGAGTTATACACATAATGTATAAAATAATTTTGTTGACTATTATGGGGGATAAAGACAAGATTGAAAAATTTAGCTGCAAAATAGAAATTCAAAACAAAATAACACAAAAGAAAAGAAAGGGGCACCTGGGTGGCTCAGTTGGTTAAGCATCTGCCTTCTGCTCAGGTCATGATCTCAGGGTCCTGTGATCAAGCTCCGTGTCAGGCTCCCTGCTCAGCAGAGAGTCTGCTTCTCCCTCTCCCTCTACCCCTGCCCCCACTCATGCTCTCTCTCTCTCTCTATCAAATAAATAAATAAAATCTTAAAAAAAAAAAAAAGAAAAAGAAAATAAAATCTAGATGTGAAAGATGCCATAACTTAAATGAAGAATTCAATGAATAGATTCACGGTTTGACTATGTTTTAGACACAGATGAAAGAGAATTTGTGCACTAGAAGTTAGGTCATAAGAATATATATTTAAAAAAAAAAAAAGTAGAGAGGAAAAAAGGATGGCAAACACTAAAGAAAGGGAACAAATATAGAGGAAAAAATGATAAATTCTATAACAAATGTAATTGGAGTCCCAGACAGAAAGGAAAGGTGGAATTGGGCAGAAAAAAATATTTCAGGAAATTATGCTGAGAAATATCCTACGTTGATGAAGGATATCAGGCCACATGTTCCAAAGCCTTTTGAACTCCAAGAAAAATAAATCCATAAGTAGGCCCATCATTGTACAACTGCCGAAAATCAAAGATAAAGAGAACATCTAAAAAGCAATCTTTAAACAGACTGATAGCTGACTTTTAATAAATACAATGGAAATAATAAGACAATACAGCATGATAGTTACCATCCAAGAATTCTATACTCAAGGAAAATGTGTGTTTCAAGAATAAAAGTTAATCAAGGATATTTCAGGCCCCCCCCCCCCCCCAAAAAAAAAAAAGAAAAGAAAAATTCACCAACAGACAATTTTGGTGTTTTCTTTGGGTAGGAGGGTATTGATCCCAGATAGAAGGAAAAAGATGAAAGAAAAGAATTAAAAGCAAGGTAAATGGTAATTATTCAGTAAGTCTAAATGAATACTGATGATACCAATTCTTGACAAGAAGCAGGAAAGTGTGACCCATAAGAGAAGAAAACTCAATTAATATAAATCAACTCAGAAATGAGGGGCACCTGGGTGGCTCAGTGGGTTAAAGCCTCTGCCTTTGGCTCAGGTCCTGATCCCAGGGTCCAAGGATCGAGCCCTGCATCAGGCTCTCTGTTCAGCAAGGGGCTTGCTTCCCCCCGACCCCTGCCTACCTTTCTGCCTACGTGTGCTCTCTGTCTGTCAAATAAATAAATAATATGTTAAAAAAAAAAAATCATACAGATAGTGTAATTAATGGCACAGGTAGTGTAATGTTAAACGTTATAATTGTATTCCGTATTTTCTGAATGTTAAAAGAGAGATTGTCCACACTAGAGACATTAAAGGTATAAAATAACCCAAATTCAACTTCTAGAGATGAAAAACTGAATGTCTGAAATGAAAACTGCACTGATGGTAATAATGGCAGATTAGTCACTGCAGAAGAAAGGGTTGCAAATTTGAAGATGTAGCAATAGAAACTATCCAAATTGAAACACAGAGAGAATAAACAATTGAACAATGGAAAGATCATCAGTGAGCTATGGAAGAACTTTAAAGGTAATTCCTTGCCCAATATATATAAACTGAACTCTCTGAAGGCAAAGCATGGGAAGGGAGACAGAAAAAATATTTGAAGTAAAAATAATTGAAAATTTTCAAAACTTTGATGAAAACCATGAGCCCATATATTCAAGAAGTTCTATGACCCCGAAGCACAAGAAACATAAATGAAATTATAACTAAGCCCATTGTCATCAACTTACTCAATTCAGTGATAAACAGAAAAAAATTGAGAAACAATCAGAGGGAAAAGATAACATGCATACAGAAGAATAGATAGAAAGAGGAAGCCGATGTCTCATTGGAAACTGCATTGGAAACTGCAAACCAAAAACCAAAATTACAGGCTCAAACTTGGATAACGTTAAATTAAAGATGGTACAGAAGCACATATATTGTACAGCTTCACTTATATCAAGTTTGAAAAGCAGGAAAACATAATGATACTATTTAGAAAGACATGCTTGAGTTGGGAAAATGATAAAGAAAATCTAGGTAGTGATTACTCTGATTAGGTTGCTGATTAAATTTTTGTGATTAGGGAGGAGGTTCTAATTGGCCCATGATCTGGGTTTCTGGATTGGATGAATATCCAGTTTCTATAAGGATATGTAGTTTTTCTATTTGCTTTTGGTTATTTAACCGAACTCTCTATGTTGTTGGTGCACTTTCCTATATTTTGTCGCATTTTTAGAGAATAGTTAAAAGAGGAAGGAAGAAAGGCAGAGAAGGAGGGAGAGAAAAGGAAGGAAGTATCAATGTCAGAGTTTCTGAAGCAAAGATTATGGTGGGGAGCAGGGAAGGTTGCACAGAATGCTGATTTCAATAAAGGTACTCAAAAACTGAAAATCCTGCTCTGCTCTAGATTCTGACAATATAAGTTAGGGTTAAGAATACCTTTGAAAATCTTGATGATAATCACAAATAGAAATAAATCACAATAGAATTAAAGGAAGAGATCTTACTCTCTCAATTTCCTGGTATGTTTCATACCACAGAATGAGTATTTTCAATAACTCAAATAAAAAAATGAAGTAGCAGTGTAAGAAAAGCACAATATATCAAATAAGTTAACAGAAACACAGGCAAATAATTATGACAGGAAATGTAATTAGGTTAATTTATTAAGTATAAAAACCAGTTATGTTGAATTAATTTTTAAAAATAGGGGTGCTGGGTGGCTCAGTCAGTTAGGCATCTGCCTTCAGCTCAGGTCATGATCTCATGGTCCTGGGATTGAGTTCCTCATTGGGCTCCCTCCTCAGCTGAAAGTCTGCTTCTCCCTCTCCCTCTCTCTCTCTCTTCCTCCTGGCTTGTGTTCCTTCTCTCTCTCTCTCTCTCTCTCTCTCTCCCAATTACTCAGTCTCTCTCTCAAATAAATAATAAAATCTTAAAGAAAAATAGTAAATGTTTGAAAAATATAGTTAAGGTTTGCCTGGGTGGCTCAGTTGGTTAGGCATCTGCCTTTAGCTCAGATCATGACCCCAGGGTCCTGGGATCAGGCCCTTCTTTGGGCTCTCTGCTCAGCGGGGAGCCTGTTTCTCTCTCTCCCACTGCCTCCTATTCTCCCTGTTTGTGCTCTCTCTCTCTCCCTGTCAAATAAGTAAATAAAATATTTAAAATAAATAAATAAATATTAAAAATATAAAGTCAGGAAAGATATATATAGGAAATAAACATCAAAAGAAAATATGAGAAACTACTTTAGAATCTATCCAGTTAGAATTCTAGCAAAAACCCTCAATAAAAATTTAAATCCCTGATTTTATATAATAATGATGGTTTTTTATATGCCAAATGATACAATATGAATAAAATCCAATCAGAAATGCAATGGGGGATTCACAGTTATATTATTTTCAGTTGATGACAGAATAAATAGACTAAAAATATATGGAATGTTTGAAAAATATGATTAACAGTGTAGTCCTAATGTAGGAATAGGCAAGTCAATCAATGAAACAGAATAAAGAGTTCAGAAATGGACCAAAGCAGATCTGGGATTTTAGCACATCTTCAGGCTGACATTTCAAAGACAGATGACTCCACAAATGGCATTAAGACAACTGGTTGGCCATTTGGAAAAATAACCTGAATCCCAACCTCATTCCTTACACCAAGTTAAATTACAGGATGAACAAAGATGAAATGTAAAAATGAAACTAAAAATACCAGACTAAAAGAACAAAAACGTGATTTTTTAAAAATTTTGAAATAAGAATTGCTTTTTGAATTGTAAATAAAAATGCACAATCACGATTGTATACATATGTTATAAAAGGGCATACATATATATCTGCTATATGCATGTGCATGTGTCAGTATATGTCATGAAAGAGAGAAATGGCTAAATCTGAATATACACATTTTGACATGATAGAGATTATAATCAAATTCTAAAGAAAAACTACTGGGAAAAGTGCCCTCAGACTAAAGGACAAAGAATCAATTTTCTTAGTATATGTGCTGCCGAAGCGAGCACAAGAATCAATTTTCTTAAAGAAAAAAAAAGACCTCATAATTCAATAAGAAAAAAAAAAAAAGAACAAGAGGAAAATGGACAAAGGACTCAATTATAACTTACAAAAGAAGAACTGGGATGTCTGGGTGGCTCAGTTGGTTAAGTGTCTGCCTTTGGCTCAGGTCATGATTCCAGGATCCTGAGATCCAGTTCTTCACTGGGCTTCTTGCTCAGCAGGGAACCCACTTCTCCCTCTGCCTGCCACTACCCCTGCTTGTGCTCTCTCTCTCTCAAATAAATAAAATCTTTTTTTAAAGTTTTAAAAAAAGAAGAAATATAGTCATTAATATGAAGAGAAGACCTATATCTTTGTTTCTTAAAGAAATGCAAGTAAAACGTGATTTCAGTGTCTTCTCCTTTTGAATATCAGTTAAGTTTAAGTAGAATTGATAATACACAGGACGGGTGAGAGTAGGGTAACCAATCATGTTCACGATGGGAGACTGAAAGACATAACCGCCTCATCAGCAATTTTGACAAAATCTCATAAAAAATAAAGTGTTCATACTTTTTCCCCTAGAATTATGCTTTAGGAATTTGTCTTAAAGTGACACCCACCAAGAATAGGGAGACATATATTTACAAAACTCTTCATGGCAATAATACTATGTTTAATGGGGAAAAAAGGGAGACATCCCAAATTTTATTCATAACATGGAATATACTGCATCTTTTAAAAATAAAACTTCTGGGGTGCCTGGTTGGCTCAGTGGGTTAAGCCTCTGCCTTCGGCTCAGGTCATTACCTCAGGGTCCTGGGATCGAGCCCCGCTTGGGGCTCTCTGCTCAGCAGGGAGCTTGCTTCCCCCTTCTCTCTCTGCCTGCCTCTCTGCCTACTTGTGATCTCTCTCTCTCTCTGTCAAATAAATAAATAAAATATTTTTTAAAAAAATAAATAAAATAAAAATAAAACTTCTGAAGAAATTTTAATGACAGTGTAAGATGCTTATAAAAATATGAACTAAAAAAGCAAGAATCAAAGTGTAAATTCATTCTGATCTCAGGATATATTTATATATTTGTGTGTGTATTATGTGTATTGAGCCACTTACACAAAGACTTACACACACGTGTATATACAGATACATATATATCTATGTATATACAGATATATATGTATATACACATATTTATACATATATACATATATATGTACACACACAAGAGAAAGATAGCAGTTTACAATATTAACAGTGACAGTTATAAAACTATTATAGCTATAAATTATAGTTTTAAAATTATTCATAATTCTTTATATGTTTCTAGAAGGAAACTGCAATCCTTTTGTAACTGTAAGAAAAAATAACTTTAGAAATAATTTACATTAGGTAATAAGTATTTTTGGCCCCAGGAAAAAAAAATGTAGGGTGTCTAGAAGATAATCAAATTCACAATAATCTAGGTTTAATTTTTGCTCTTAAACTGGATTATTTTTAGCCATGGTAAACATATAAAATTTTGAATATTAGCAGCAATCAAGATTCAAGTTTAATAAAAGGACACAATTTCCATTGTCTTTAAGACAAGCATCAAAGAAACATATTCTTTGTTCTTATGAAGATTTAAGCATATAATAATCTGCAAACATTAAAACTATACCCTTGTTACTATTGTTCAAAACCATCCATTTACAGAGTGCATTTAGGTTTATCCTCTAGAAATGTTTAGTTCCAGACTGATGGCCCCAGACCAATTTTTATGCAAATTATTTAAAGCATTAGCTTGAGCCAAACTTAATTACCAGGTCTCCAAGAAATAATCACGTGATTTATTTCTAAAAGAAAAGTGAATGGATTTTTGGATTATCTGTTCTAATAGTCCCCTCCCATTAGCATGGATGATTGAGTTCACTGTATAAAAATATATATATAAACTGTGGGACCCTTTATGTTCCTTTGTTTCCTCTGCCAGGAGGGATTAGGGCTGAGGACAGTGGGTGGAATTCAACTAGACTGAATGTGGAGAGGCAAACATAAAGCTTGCCCCCATGGGGTCAAGAAAGCAAGACAGAATGTGGAATGTCTGAGTGCACTGCAGAGAAAGGAAGAAGGGCTGGAGACCGCTGGAGTCATCATTAACACAGAGCAGGCTTGGGTGCAGGGCAAGGAACTCACACAAGTACCTCCTCTTTGTTTAATATGCGCAGTCCTGGCTTGGCTCAGGAATGAGCAAATATGATTATTCTTGGATTTCAAAGCTGTGCACCTCGTTTCCTTCCCCATTTTTTACTGACTCTATTTCAGAAAAAATTAGAAAGAAGAAAATATATGTATTTCTATTTCAAGAAAAGATTGTCAAAATATGTAAAGCACATTGATTGAAACAGATCAAGAATGGGGATAAGTGAAAAGGAAAGAGGGGAGAAATACTCCACAAGAACTTTGCAATGACCTCTCATCCTCAAAGTGAAGTACCAGGCCTTCCTAGTCAAAAAGAAAATCCCTAGTATTCATCAAGAGCCTTAGGCTGCCACCTCACGGAGTCCCCCCTTATCAGCAGGGGCCCCAGGTCCTATCCGTGATTGAATTCCTCTGAAGATTTATCAAATGGGGCACTGGGACTGGGGACACACAAGAAAACAGAGTGGCTGCTTCTGATCTCTGATTGCTCTACTCTTTGCCTTCATTGTGCCGACAAAGCCTGATTGCAAATGACAAGTCAAGAGTCTGAGTAGGGACCCAGGAATAGGTGTCATGGTCTGGTCCCTATCTCAACAGTAGTAGAGAATGAGGCTCACTCAAACAGTGAATGTCCTGTCTCAATGTCATCCACCCAATAAACATTGGTGGTGACTAGAAACTTAACCAGGAGACAGATCCTCATATAATGCCAAAGACAGAGGGAATCTAAGATATTATCTAGTTCTACAGCCTTAAAAATAAAGAGATAATGAACTTGAAGCCTAAAACTTCAAGTTCTTCTTTAGGGGTTCTTTGCAATAAATGTAGTATATAGAGTGCTTAGCAGCCTAAGGCACTTACCTTGTTTCTAAAGGATGCAGTAGAAAGTAAGTTCTGGTCCCTAATCACTATTTGCAGGCATTGATCAGTACTATAATGGACAGCAAATTAAATAGACATTTATTGATCACTCCTTATTAGTAAGTATTGGGAGGGGAAATATGAATAAAGCATAGTTTTTATGTTCACAATGCTCATTACCTGGTAAGAGAGACAAACAGATACAACTATAATACAGTGTAATAAGATGAATAATAAATAGATAAATGAGCAAAGGAACTCAATAAGCAAAACATGAAAATGATTGATCCGGTCCAGTGATTCAGAGGATATTACAAAGAAAGGTAAAATTGATGACTTAGTTTTGAAAGATGAGGAGAATTTTACCAGATAGAAAGGGGGGAAAATAGGGGTATTTCAACCAGTGAAAACACATGTGAAATGGACACAAAGGCAAGAAATAAAATGATGTGTTTAGATAATGGTGAGTAGGTTGGAACACAGAATGGAAAAGCAGGTGATTTGGCCAAAAGACAAAAAAGAAGAACATTCAAGAAGAAAGAGCTACTCAACAACTGACTTTCTCAAGTGTTTTTTAGAGTTCAAGTAGAATAGACGTCGAGCAAAAGTAACTGGATTTAGCTAGATGCAAACACCTTTTAGTTATAAATTTTTCTTCTATGATATCACTGAAAGCAGTTGTCTCTACTTTCTGAATTTTCATTATAATTATTAGATTACATAATATGTATTTGTTGTAAAATATAAAATGCAGATGAGTATATAATTACAAAAAATGAAATCATATTCTGTTCTACAATCTTTGAAAACCTCATATTATGTTTTTAATGGTTGCTATCACAAAAAAATACAGTTGCTTAGACTTCCTCTAATCCTCACATTAGAAATTCTATTGCTATTTTCTGTACTCTTTATCTATCATCTTTTCATGTTTCATTTTGCTCCCTAACTTTTGCCCTCTTTGTGAATTTTAATTCAAAAGTTTGATTTCTAAAACATTAATTTATGAATAGTGTTCATTCTCTTTTATGACACCCTTTGCTGATGTTCATGATGTCATTGTGTTTTTAGGCTTGTAGAAGTTTTCTGCTTGTCTTAGATAATTTCCTCCTCATTTAATCCATCTTTTCATTTCCTTATTCATCAGTTGTTAGAGTTCATTGCAAACACAAAAATACTGTTTTTTGTTTTTCTGAATATATTTTTTATGAAAATATTTTTCCCTTACTATAATTCCCCTCTTTTATTATGTTTCATTTTTAAGTCTCCTGTATGTTTGGATAGCTAGAAATAGCTATCCACGCAAGATGTTTGCCAAGAAATAAATGAAAAAATCCCTCCTTCTTTTTTGTTCTTTCTTTCTTTCTCTCTTTCTTTCTAAGATTTCATTTATTTTTCAGAGAGAGAGAGAGAGGAAAAAAAAAAAACACACACACACAAGCAGAGGGAGCAGCAAAGAGAAAAGCAGGCAGAGGGAGAAAACAGGCTCCCCACTAAGCAAGGAGCCCAATGCAGAACTCAATTCCAGGACCCTAGGATCATGACCTGAGCTAAAGGCAGATGCTTAACTGACTGGGCCACCCAGGCACCCTCCCCTTCACTCTCCATGTGCTATAATCCTTCTTACCATCCAGTCATTCTGGTATCCATCCAGTATTTATCTAGGGTAAACGTGAAATGCAAAACCTGTAGTTCTGGTTTTATCAGAAATAGGATTGATTTCCTCCCATCTCATTCCTTGAAGTTGAATTTATAAACTTGATTTTAGAATTTAACATTTATCCTTGTCAAAATTCTTCTTGTTTCATTTAATCTAAGAGGGCTTCAATGTGGAATTTGTTGTCCAATATACTTGTTATCCCTCTTAGTTTCCTGTGATTTAAAATCTGCTAAAAATGAGTTTTTTCATAAATTTGAAACTCTGTTTCACATCTTACTAGAAAGAACTTTATGCACATTTAGTGCCTTTTTCCTTGCAGTTATGCATTTTGAGGACAAGTATTGTGTCTGTTTCATTTAAGATCTATTCCCAGCGCCTGGCATATCTGCCATTTAGAAGCATGTATTACGGTGTGGAATAAGTGACCTATAGTGTGTGGTTTTATCACTTTATATGGTACCTAAAGGTGAACAAGTGGGTTTTTGGGGAAATGATTTTGCACAACTTTCTTCTCCATATTGGAGAATTTTGTGACTAGTAGTATCATGACATTGTCTAAAGGATAAAGGGCACACGTGAAATTCTCATACATTTCTGGTGGGAGTATAAAGTGGAATACACTCTTCCAAATGCTGTTTTTCAGGATTTAGTAAAGCCAAACGTATGTGTTGCCTATTACTTAGCAATATCACTCCTGAGTTTATACCCAAGTGATATGAATACATATATCCACCAGAAGACAATGCACATGAATGTTTTTTAGCAGTGTCCTTTATAATAGCCCCAAACTGAAAACATAATATATGTTTAGCCCCATATGAAAACATAATGTATTTGGATGGTAGAATAGTATACATCCATGAAAAATAATAAACAAGGACATATACAACAAATGGGATTAATCTCACAGAGAATATGTGGAAAGTCATGCTAAAAGAGTGTAAATAGTGAATTCTATTTTTGTGAGATTCAAAAACAGACAAAACTATTGCCTTTTACCTGTTGCGGGTGTCCACTGGTACAAACAGAGCCACTGGTGCTAGAAATGTTCTTGTTCTGGGTGGTAAGTGCCCAAGGAGATACATATATGTGTATGTGAAAAGTCTTCAAGTTATATACGACTTGGGTGTTTTACTATAAGCAAGGTATACTTCAGTTTAAAAATTAAAAGGCAAAATAAGGATATTTCTAAGCAAAACAAAAAGGAAGAAAGAATTTGTAGTTGAAAATTTTGAAACCAGAATGGGAAGCACAATACTTACTTTCAGAGCTAATGTAATTAGAGATAATCTATGTGAACTGTCTGGGCCAAGTCTGGCATTTTTCATAGGATAAATAATTTGCAGATACGCATATGTCCAAAGCCAGTGCTTCTCAAGATTTAATGCACATACAGATCAGCTAGAAATCTTGTTAAAATGCAGAATCTGACTCTAGATCTGAGATGAGGCCTGAACTTCTATATTTTTGAAATTCCAGTGTTGCTTACCCACAGACCATAGTTTAAGTAGCACTGGAGTGGAATGGAGGTGAATGGGGTTTATCACCAGGAAAAACATCTTGATCAAGCTCATGTTTTAAAAGGTATTTCAGCTGGGGCGCCTGGGGGCTCAGTGGGTTAAAGCCTCTGCCTTCGGCTCAGGTCATGATCTCAGGGTCCTGGGATCAAGCCCCGGATCAGGCTCTCTGCTCCGTAGGAAGCCTGCTTCCTCCTCTCTCTCTCTCTCTGCCTGCCTCTCTGCCTACTTGTGATCTCTGTCTGTCAAATGAATAAATAAAATCTTTAAAAAAAAAAAATAAAAGGTATTTCAGCTAGCAAATGACAGATCCAAGAGATAGACAATAGATCTTTAAATGAGGAAAAGGGAAGGAGAAATGAAAAGTGGGAAAAGAGGAACATTTTGCAGAATCATCAAGACATGGAATTTCATTGAATTTTAGGAGTGATGACAGAAAGTCATCAAAGACAGCTTGATAAATTTAGCTTCAATGACCAGACAGATAAATATGCCTCCATTATAATTATTTTATTAGGTTCTTTTGATTAAAATTGAGCTCAAGAGGAATGATGTCAAAAAACTTTTTTGGGGGGGATCATGCTAGCAGAGAATGAACCAAGGGGAAGCCATAGAGTGGGCAGCTTAAGAATAGTTGCATAAAGGAGGAAACTGTAAAGATAACGGGTTGTAGCAGTTAGCTTTGCTGGAGTAACAGATAATCTTAAAAGTCCCACTGGCTTACAACCACAAAGGTATGTATGTTGTGTCTCCACTGGGTTCTGCTCCACGTGCTTTCATCCCAGGATGTAGACTGAAGGAGCACATTCTCTTAGGAGCAAGAAAGTTGGAGAAAACATGCAAAGGATCCTGAAGCTTCCATTCAAATGTAGTACATGTCATGTGTGTTGCTGTGCCATTTTGTAGACCAAGTCACACTCATAGGCCTGATGTCAGTGAGGTGGGAATAAACGCTTGTCCCACAGGGGCCACTGCAGGTCACATGGTCACAGACATGGTGTTGAATCCTCTTACAGAAAGAAGTGACCAGTTGAAAAAATAATACATTCTATTGCAGGAACGTACCCAGCAGAGTCCAAGCCCCTCTGTATCCCCTTCATGCCAATAACCAACTCTAGCTCTGGATTTTTTTAATTCAATAGTTAAATATTTTCAGCATTAAAAAAAAAGTATATTCTCAGCATAAAACCTTTCATTAAAATGAAGCAAATGGACAGATTTCAATTTTCTCTCTTAATGAGCACTTAAATATTCAAAACTCTACAGGGGAAGGAAGGGGGAGAAGAGAGGGGGTGTGGAAGAGAAACCATTACTAGATAATCGCCTTGGAGTAATCAAGAGTTGGCTGAATTCTCTCCTGACCTTTGCTATATTTAGTAGGTGTCTTCACAGAATGGTTGAGCTGTTAGGTGACCCAATCCCTGCACGCTCACATTACTTAAGTTGTTCATGATCTTTTAATGGGAGAATGAGAACACCAGTGTTTTAGTTTTCTAGGAATCCTCAGTACAGGAAATTTATACATCTTAAACGGAAATTAAACATAGACAACCCACACAACCCAGAGATTATTCAAAATTTCAAAACTTCCAGGTTGTGTCTATCAACATTCAATGCATTGATAAGCTAAACAGCAATTACACCAATCAGTTCAAAGAAGAGGTTTTTGCCTGATTACCTGGCTATTTCTCAGAAAATAACTGATATAAATTTGATGATTTGCAAAATTGCCCACTTTGGTTGGAAACTGTTCTCTGCCTCTCCATGCATGATGGAAACACAGTTTCTGAATGTTTTGCTTTTTCAAACCAGGGACAAACCTATAGTTGTGCGTGTCTCATTTCTTTTATTTTTCAATCACTGTTGTTAACAGGACAAGAGCATGATTCAACAAAGGATGAAATAAAAATTGAGGCAGAGTCCCAGAGCTCATATATGGAAACAGAAGGTATTGAAACCAGAATGCCATGTTATCTGAGAATGAGATGAAACTATGAACCATGACTTCTCTCTATCCTGGTGTTTGTGAGGAGTGTGCGTGTATGTTTTAGGCAGTGATTACCAGAGTATGGCAACAATGTTCTGTTCTGTGTGCCTCTCAAAACTTGGAGGGGGAAAAGAAAGGGACGTTAACTATCTCTGCTCTAGCCACTGTGTTTTCTCAATGATTCCGATGAAAACACCCTGAGTCTCCCTCTGTCTCCTTCATTTTAGAGCTTTCACCAAACCAGGAAGATGCCACGACCGTGGAGCAACCGGAAGTGATCCCTCTAACAGATGACCAAGAAGACAAAGAAGGTGAAAAAGGTAGGTCCGCTCTTAAATTGATCCATCAAGAATGAAGAGTTCCTTTGGACTCCTGCCTAGAATGCAACCATGAGTTACCCTCCCGCAAGAGCAGTCTGTACAGGGGAAAATGAGCATTTCTTTCATCCTGAACCTACTCGTGAGCATAGAACAAAATCTAGGAGTAGCAAAAGAAGAGGCTTGTAACAGTTTTTCTGCCCTTTCAAGTAGTTTGAAGTTGTTTTTTTTATTATTTGTTTCAATTTAATTTAAAAGCTCATGAAATACAAAAATTATTGTATTGAGAAAGCCTATATGGAATCAAAATTATGGACTAGATGGGTTTAGATGGATAAGAATCTTGGAAAGTCTGAGATGGCTTTAAAACACAAAGATAAGCCTTTCTGTATTGATTTCCTTCTGGTGTCCTTCATCTGATAGTGATTAAGGAAGCAATTTATGTAAAATATAAATATTATATGAACCTTCTAAATTGCATGCTTTGTCCACTAATATTAGGATGCAGAAATATTAAATACTGTTAAAAACACAAGTGAGCTTTATAATGATTTCTGAAGACATAGGAGGAACGAACACTTTGTAAATTTTAAAGCAGTATTTGGGGCATCAAGCCAATATATCGGAGTAAAGACAGGCATCCTTTTAGAATACCTGTATTAAAAAACTATTATCAAAGAAATTTGGTATTTACTGAAGAACTTGATGAGTTCCATTTTAAAATATAAAGCAATCTCTTAAAAGAACATATGAAAGATGAATATATGAAATATATTTCACACATGAAATAAATAAAATCATTTGTCTGGTACACTATGTCATAAATCATACAGCTCTTAAATAAATAAGTGTTTGCAAAGCAGTTGCAAAGTAATAACTTGACAGGCCTTGTTTATAAAACACAGTGATCAATTTTGTTTCCAAATTAAAATGCAGACATGATCTCAATAGTGAAATCAGGTCAATAGTAACTACAGCTTCCAAACTATGAACTCTTCTTGGCCAGAGCATTGACACAGTTTAATTACTAAGCCATGTTAGTGATTTCAACATCTTTTTTAAAAATTTCCATTGCATTTAGAACAAAATAATCTTCCTTTTCTATGTCTCTAATAACTTTTTCTCTATTTCCCTGCAAATCCTAGTTCAGGCTCATGACACCATGTTCCCAGCTGGTCAAGTACATGGGATATGTGGGGCATATGTGGGGCATTTTATGTCTGATGATGGAACAGAGAATTAATAGAACCCTGACTTCAGAAACAGATACATTGCATTGTTCTCTTCAGTTGTACTTCTAACATGTAAAACACACAATGTCTTGCCTGCCTGTTTATTTTCTCAATAGCAGAAATTATTTACTTTGTATATTGTGCCTCAAGACATGCAAAAGAGAAACATCAAACAATGGGTCAGTTTTCTTCTTTTTAACTTGACCTAGGTTTGACAAGCTGGCATTCTGCACTCACTGTAATGTGTCCCTTCTTCCAGTGGTTCTCCAGCATCTAGCCCTCCTTTTTAATTACTGAAGAATTAAATACTCTCTTCCCTCTCCCTTGCAAGGATGCCAGTCCTCTGTAGCACATGGCAGAATGGCACATGAGAAAGAAGTGAAGTCAAATTCGGCTACTTGCTTGTAGCAACTTTGAAGTCGGATTTCTTTTTTGAAATGTGACTTTTCACGGCGGGAGAGTAATAATGCCTGTGGCTCTGAATTAACAGAATTTTCCCTCCCCTTCTTTCCAGCAGATACTTCACTTGGCACTACCTTGCCTATTCCTGTTTAAATTTGAAATAACTTAAAACACATCCCCTTATCATCTTATTCTTTGCTTCAAAATAAGCATGAATAGCTAGCTTGTGACACATAAGGGAAGTCGCGGAAGGAGAGTGGGGTGACGTAGATTCGGGACACTGTGGAGTAGCTCTGCCCCGAGTTGACACGCTGCGCGGTCTTGGGCAAGTTCTTTCAACTTCTGATGCCTCGGTTCCCTCCTCTGTAAGATGGTGATGACAAAATTACCGTTCACGTATGGTTGTGGAGATACTCTAATGAGTTGGCACATGTACAGGAGTCACAGTACCTGCCGCACAGAAAGCACTTGGTGTTTCATATCCCTCATGTTTTGATAAATTGACGACCAAGTCAAGAGAATCCATATGTGGAGTTGCTCAAATCCCTTTGTGGTCCTTCCTCGCCATGTTGAATCCATCAAAACTGCACATTTTCCACCTTTTCCTTCAACAATGAAAACAACAAAAATTGTTCTACACATTTCTTCTCCAGCACCATCTCCTGCTGGCGGTTTCGATATCTATGTTCTTTTCTATAAAGACAGAGCAATTAATGAAAGGTGAAGTGGGAGGTATCCCTCTCTCTTCAGAAACTCCCTTTTCTTTGTCAAGATGGCAGTCTTCTATTTGGGAAGTACTGATCCAGCCATAATTCCTATTTTTAAAAGACGATGCCATTGATCCATTGGCAGAGCCATGAAATAAAAGTACTAAATAAATCAAATGGGACTTTTTATGTTTGCTTGCTTGCTTTCTTTAGACTCATGGAGTTATTAGAGTCTTGTTTGAAAACATTTTGAGAATATAGCTCCAGGTTTTGTGTATATTCAGTGTCTCAATGGAAAGTTGCACAAACCTCTTAAAAATTACTCTTACCTGCAAACAAAAACAAATGAATATTCTATTACGTTTGTAGGGATATTCTTTATAGCTTTAGAAATATTGGTTCTCTTTTATTTTGAGAATCCAAGGAGACAGAAAGTGGTTGCTTTCAAAAAATCTCAGCCCAGGAAAAAAAAGAAAAAAGTATAACCTTTTTCTCTCATTTTGTATCATTCTATAAGATTAGAAAATGTAGATAATCTTCAGGATACATCTTCTATGGCTCCCAGGTGTATGGGCACAGATGTTAGAACATTAAGTTTCAAAGTTAGCTCTACCAAAATATGGGTTTTGAAAAGAAGAGAAAATATTCAGCAGAAGTTCATGCTGATAAAATTATACAATAGCACAATGGACATATCCCTGGGAGATCTGAAATACAAAAATTTCAACAGGCATAAAGTGAGGTTTCACATATGGCAGCTTTTCTCATAGAGCTACATTGCCTCTTCCTAAATGAGTCCAGTTTTATGCTTTCCCAGCAGGATCTGTGGCACATATGAAATCCAGTAAAATAGCACCATTTAGGCTGATAACCTAATAGGAAAGTAATGTTATAGGAGATCTCCTCGAAACACGATCTCCTGTTTTAGCATAAAAGAGAAAGCCAGTATTAAAACATTTTTCTGAAGATTTTTATTTCTAGTTGACTTTAGAAATAGTTGACATAAAATCTGAACTATGGTAAAATCGTGTCATTATTACATCACATGATTTTCATATATGACTTATTAGGAATATACTGGACATTTTCTTCAAGTGTTACATGGAAGGCTTACATCCCAATTATTTTTCCTGTGTTTCTTCAAGTGTTGCATAGAAGGCATACATCCCAATTATTTTTCTTGTGTTTAAGTGTTGGTTGAAGGCATGCATCCCAATTATTTTGCTTGTAACATTGAATAAGTATAATATGAAATAGTAATTCTTTATTTATCTCAGTTTGACCAAAATGTTAACTGGAAGCTTAAGGTCTATATTATGGTCTAAGTCTTTCTTGGGAAAAGATGGATGTAGACAGGCATACAAGTAAAAAGTGAACTAAAAGGCCATAATAAGTATAAATTATCATGTTGCAAAGCTGGTGTTTTGGCCTCTGAGGAACAGGGCTGTGGAACCAAGCCTATGCAGGTCCATGGCTTCTGGCTCTGGCTGCATGGTTCCTGGCAATTTTTTACCTTCTAGGAATCCCAGTTTCGGGGCTTGTACAATGAGAGGCACAAACTCAATAATGCAATTTCACAAATTTTCTTAGAAAGCCGCAGAACTGCATTCTTGATAAAACAAGGGGGAGGTGACATGGAAGCCATTGGTCATCGATATCCTGAGAAAGCCGAAATTATAGGTTTTCCTCAATTTCACTTCCTGCATTCTATTGATAAAAATGCAGAAGTGCCCTAGACCAGACAAAAAGATCAGCCAAATCAACCACATTCTATTTCAGGACTCAGCCAGTAATTGGATCACTCTGATTATTCCCTGAAGAGTCTTTCAATGGGGAAACAGCACTTTTTGGCTCCAAGTATATTTATATCCAAATTTTCCTCAAAACCATCTTTCTTATCCAAGACCATCTTTCTTATCAAGTGGGAAGCATCCTTTCTCGTGGCTCCTCTGGCCACTGTTTCATCTTTCGGTGATCACATAGTCCGTGAACCACTTTCTCTTCTGCTCCTACCTGTCAAATCCAATAGGGATTAATTTTGTCTACAAAGCACCTCTACACAGCCTTGGTATTTTCCACTTATTGATGGGATTCTTACATCACTGACAGAGCCCTTTTCTACTTGAAAAGTAGCCTTGACACCAATGATGCTACAACACACAGGCTTTCCTCCTCAGCCTGTGTGTGGTCTTTACTCCACAGAGACTCCTAGTGCAGACATATTTTTTTGATTCATACAAAATATTATACGAACTTGCACCTAGAGCAATTAACTTCTGGAATTTTCTATTTTCAAAGTCTTTTTATCTCATCTTTTCAAATGAAGTTGACTTTCATAATGCTGTGTTTTTCACATTAAAGGCATTATACTTTAGTTGGGATGGTAGCTGTTTCATGTTTAGATAGTTTCTTCTGTTACTGGTCTTCTGTCCTAATCGTGTGGTATAGCTGAAATTTGTCAGCCCAAATTTGGTTTTAGAATATAAGATAAATTCATAATGCTGGCCCCTGCTAAGGTTTTATGACTATTTTTAAATGTTTAATGAAATTCTTTACATTGGTTGAATACATTGAATATAAAAATTATAACCTTAAATTACTTGGGTTTTCTGCATATCTGTATGTAGGCGATATACATATAGAACCAATTCATTCAAATTATACTGTATAACACGTAAAATTAGAATTTTTTAAAGATTTTATTTATTTGATAGAGATACAGCAAGAGAGGGAATACAAGCAGGGGGAGTGGGAAAGGGAGAAGCAGGCTTCCTCCTGAGCAGGGAGCCCCACTCAGTGTTTGATTCCAGGACCCTGGGATCATGACCTGAGCCAAAGGCAGATGCTTAATGACTGAGCCACCCAGGCACCCCTAAAATTATAATTTTTATATTTACATTGACATGGCTTTTTAAAATTCATTTTTGGAATGCTAATCTTCTTCATGTTTCTACTTCAAATAAAAATGTACCTGACCTATAATTTTAAAGTTAAAAAACAAAGAAGAATGAATAGTATATTCATGCCTACAATAATAATTTTGGTTTCCATCCTGTATTTCTGTATGCATGTGTATAAATTCAGATTTAGTGTTGACTCAGTAAGAAAGTATATATCATGCCTCTTGAATAATAATAATATTACAATATTATTGGCCAAAATTTGACCTTTTGGCCAGATCCTCTTGCTTGCTGGGATCAGTTTATCTTTTTTTTTTTTTTTTCTCTTTTTTTTTGAGCTTTTATTTATTTATTTGACAGAGATAGCCAGAGAGCACAAGCAGAGGGAATGGCAGAGGGAGAGGGAGAAGCAGGCTCCCCATTGAGCAGGGAACCTTACAGGGGGGTCAATCCCAGGCCCCTGGGATCAAGCAGATACTTAATCATCTGAGCCACCCAGGTGCCCCGTGATCAACTTTTAAGATTTTGAAAAATTGACACTGAACTTTCATTTTACATATAAGGGTGCAGGGGAAGTCCTAGAAACTTAAGGATATGTGCAGACTTCAGTGAACATTAAGATCAAAACTTGTTTTTATTAGCCCATCCCTATCTGGGGAATTTTCAGAGACCATCTCTTCTAATAAATCTCCAGCATCCGACTTTGTTCCTGGATCCATTTTGTCTTTTTTTTTTATTTTCTCCCCTCTGTAACTCTCTGGTTTCATTTACCATCTGACTTTGTACCCTGCCTAGGTTGTCTGGTCTTGCCCCAAGGCATATGGCAATGTGGCTTATCAGAGTAATTTGCAAAGATGAAACAGACCTCTCCTTTAAGCAAAATTCTGTCTCCAGGCATGGAATTTTTTGGTCCTCTCTGCTGCTGCATTACAGTCCTGGAACTCTCTGTGCATGGCATATCTTAATTCTCATCACATCTAATGAAAAGATTTTTACCTGCATCTGACCATATATTATTTTGCCACTATCCTTAAATATTCCAGACAATTAGTCTCCTCTAAAGATAGTAAACTGTTAACATTGGGTGACATGCTCATTATGTTTGCCTTCTCCAAGATATTAGTAAATAATGTTAAATTGTAATTATCAGAACGATTAAATCATGACTCTCATACAAACATAAAATGAATACATGTAAAAGATTTTCTCTAAATCATTAATTAATGAGGGAACTAGTAAGATATAAAACCGATTCAAAAGAGAATTTTAGATGTATATGTCTCCATAACGCACATAAAATCAGGACTGCCAAATATAGACTCACATAGACACATGCACACATAACATTCAGGGGTACTGAAATTTGAAAGACTAGTTAGCATTATATAGGGCAATAAAATATATTCCTTCTTCTCCACCAAACCAAATGCATTTAAATGGCTGCCAACAAGTCTCATTTTCATTGCCACAAGTTTTCTACAAGTTTAACTTCTATCTCTACAGATGTATAAAATAGTGTAGTTGATAGAAAGTTCATCCCAAAGAGTAACACCCTATGGAATCAGATAGTTTCAGAGAGTGTGCTGGACAGACACCAAGCCCTCCAGAGAAGGGACACCCACAGATCTCTGTTGCCCACTGTCAAGCCTTAGGCAATTTTTCTTGGCAATACACAGAAGATAAAGCTGCCATTTTTACCCTTTTTTTCCGTTTCACTGAATCCATCAATGTTGGTCATCTGATAGTTTTCACAGAGAATGATAAAATACCACGGCAGGATTGGGGTGGGGCAGCAACCTTTAATTACATCTCTGAGATTGTCACTTACTTGCTATCATTTTGTGCCAAAGGCTACAATTCTACATGTACTATAAATGGATACATAGTGTGGATGTATGTATACTTCTAAGATGCCACACCTGTAAGACATGCCATTATTTTACATATCGTTAAGGAATATTTTTTTTAAATCTTGCCAATTAAAGTAAGATGCTTTATCATTTAGACATTTTATAATTATTAAGAAATAATTTATAATTATTTTATAACTATTAAAATCACTAGACATAGGATTTTATCATAATAGAATACAGAAACAGAAATGTATTAAACAAATTAGTTGAGATCTTGCTAAAACTTTGTCATTTTCAGAGTCTACTTATGAATCACTTTATGATTTTATTTATTTATTAGAGAGAAAATGAGAAAGAGAGAGAGAGAGCATGAGAGTGGGGAGGGTCTGAGGGAGAAGCAGACTCCCTGCTGAGTTGCAGAACTTGATTTTGGGACTCCAGGATCATGACCTGAGCACTCTGATTGTTCAGACTTCAGGAGAACCCACAAAGAAAGTAAAAGGCACTGTACCGTATTATTAAGGTAGAACTACCTTACTTTTTTGCTTCTACTTAGAGACAGTTCCTAAACACTTTGGATTCACCACCTTCTCAACCCCTTCCCTATTTCACTCCTGTTTCCAAGAATTTTCATCTCAGCTGTTGAAACCCATCCTGCAAGTTTTGATACTTTTGTTTTTGATGTTAATGTCTGTATAGGATGGGTCAGTTTCATCCCAATGTCCTGGCCAACAAAAATTTTACAATTCTCTATTTCACAGATGTTAAGATACAAAACAATGCACCTTAGTATTATGAAATGTATTTATTTTTCCTTGCAAACAGCACTGAGCCTAGATAAGGAAAACTTAATTACTGGTGATACAATTAAGTGAAATTAGTTTTTCCCACTAACTCATAAGTCTGCCTAGCAGTAGGATCCTTGCCAGCACACTGGTACACTGTTTCCTACTGCATATCATATAACTGCGAGTGATAAATTGTTCCATTCATTCAACAAATACTTATTAAGCACCTAATATTTATATAGATATAGATATAGATATAGTCAATAAAGACCATATATGTATTATATTTATTGTACTTTATTGGCCTTTTTTTTCTCTTTGAAAGTTTATTGTTATTAAAAAAAAACAAAACCTATACTTTTTACATTTTACATTCACCTCTCAGAACATTTAATGATACCAGTTAATGATGATATATAAAAAGCCCACCAGCTGCTTGAAATGGCTGCAAATTTTTTCCATGTACTGATATTAAATTGGTTTGAACTCTTTGGAAAAATTGGTATAACATTAAGTACCAAGATTTCAATTTCCCAGATTAGAAACAAGATTTTTAAGTCAGGAGGAAATTTAGTAAAAATTCGAGGCTAAAAGGAAATGTTAATGAAAAAACAAATATACTGTAAAAAATAGGATTCCCCTCCATCCCCAAAGTCAGGTTAAAAAAAAAAAAAAAGAAAGAAACGAAACGAAACGAAACCAACCCAACCCCACCCCAACCCCAATATTTCTCTTAGAAAAGTCACCCAATCCTGAACACAGGGTCTCACACACAAATAATTTTAAAAAAATATGAGTTGTTATATAAAAGTAAGCAAATTGTATATTATGTATTTTGGTTGTAAGTATACATGAATTTTTCTTAGGTATATTCTGCTTATTTCATGTGTTCATATATGCTGATTATATATATTATTACTATGTATTTTATGTTTTACTTATATATAACATGAAACACTGACTAGTTCAAACCACAAGTAAGCTGCTTAGGCCTCCTGGAGCCTTAATTTCCTCTTTAGTGAGAGATGTAGGTGTCCTCATGCCTCTTGGAATGATGAAACAATCTTTGAGGAGTGACCTGGGGGCCTCTAGCAAACTACAACCCATCAGCCAAATCTGGCATGTTGCCTCTTTTTGTATGACTTGCGAGCTAAAAAATGGTTTTTACACTTTTAAGTGGTTGAGAAAAAGAAGAATTTGTGAGGCATGAAAATTCTTTTAAATTCAAATTTCAGTGTCCACAAATAAAATTGTATTAAAACATGCAAAGTCTGAAACATTTACTATCTGGCCTTTTACAGAAAAAAAAAATTTGTAGACCCCCATCTATAGCATCTGTGTGAATATAGCCCAAATTACCTTGAATGTGAAACCACGCACATTCATGCAGGAATTCCTAAATTATGCAGTAGTTATCAATACACAAGGACATATATGCATGTATGTTTCATTAACCTTGCCAACACAGGCATATTCCCACAATGCCTTGCCCAGCTATAGGCACAGTGTTTGCTGTCCACACCCCTCCCCAAACTGGGGAATTGGGAGGAAATGGCTCCCTCTGATGTTGATGTCAGCATCCATTAGAGGCAACCACAAACTGTGGCTTGGACCCCAAATATTTCATACTGTGGATGATGAAAAGATATACTCCGAAGCCTTGGCTCTTTCATCCTTAGAATAAAAATTTAAGTTCCCTATAAACGCATTTTTTCCCACAATTTAAAAGGAGATTCCAGGGGTGCCTGGGTGGCTCAGTGGGTTAAGCTTCTGCCTTTGGCTCAGGTCATGATCCCAGGGTCCTGGGATCAAGCCCCACATCGGGCTCCCTGCTCAGTGGGAAGCCTGCTTCTCCCTCTCTCACTTCCCCCTGCTTGTTTTCTCTCTCTGTCTCTGACAAATAAATAAATAAAATCTTCTAAAAATTAAAAAATAAAAGCAGATTCCAGGGCGCTTGGGTGGCTCAGTCATTTGAGGCTCTGACTCTTGATTACAGCTCAGGTCATGATCTCAGGGTCTCAGCCCCCTAGAGGGCTCTGCACTCAGCACAGTGTCTGCTTGTCTCCTTCTGCTCCTTCCCCCGCAAAATAAATACAATCTTTAAAAAACTTAACATATGTTCAAAAAAAAAAAAAAAGGAGATTTCACCTATCTACCAATGAACTGATCTTTGCTTTCTTTGAGTATACTACAAGTGAGACCTTGGACTAATCATAACCATTATGGACTAATCATAACCATTTTTACAGAAAGACCATTAGGTGACAGAACGAACAAAAATGCAGGTCTAATCTGTAAAGTGAGTGGGGTGCATATTTAGGGATCATAATAATATGAATGTGTAAATATATTCACTTACACATTTTGTTGTAAAGACCAAAATATTGTCAGCCCAGATTTTAACATATAACCTTAAACTCAGGTAATGGTTGGAATATCTGCTTTCAAAGACCATAGAAGCTCATCTACTTGCATAAAACATCTTTTAAAAAATAACAAATAGCCACAAAATAATATGTGATGTATATTAGATATTAGACTGTACAAAAGTTATATCTATTCTGATTTGGATTTCAAATATAAGTGCTACTCTTCTGTTTTAGAAGGAAACCCAATTTCTTTTCATTACTCGTTATACATCAGGTGCCTTCATTTCAGCACAGTATGTAAAGAGCAGGTGGTATAAGGAGTACTTTGAATGTTAATTATTTTTTTCATTTATTTCACTGTGAGGATTTACCTTTCAATGTGTTTTTATAATCAGGATGGAAACAATTAGGGAGCTTGCTGCTTGAGTGTTTCACTACATTTATTTTATGACATCTGCTGCAATGATTAAAAAAAAAGAAAAGGAAAAGGGAGGTAAGCATTTTAACAAAGTGAGGGGTTTGGGTTGATTGTATGCGATCTCTTTATTTCATTGTGAATCTTCAAAGGAAATGTCGTGGTGAATCAGCCATGTTTCTAAACAGTAAATACCATCTCACTGTTAGAGCTTGCATTTTTGACATGGAAGCATGTCTGTTCATGTTTCAGAGATGTCATAGTTTATTAGTCTCGGATTTTAATTGAAAACGATAGAAAAAAGCTATAGAGAGATAGGAATGAAAGGGGAAAAAAGTAGATTTTTTTTTTTAATTTTATTTTTTATAAACATATATTTTTATCCCCAGGGGTACAGGTCTGTGAATTGCCAGGTTTACACACTTCACAGCACTCACCATAGCACATACCCTCCCCAATGTCCATAACCCTACCCCCCTAACCCCCCTCCCCCCAGTAGATATTTATTTTTAAAGACATATTTTAAAGGAGAATGTTTTTTTCCATGCATCATATTCAATTTATTCTTCAAATATACATAAGATATTTACTTCACTTGTCCTTCATTTTCATATACTTTGGAGCATAATTCATAAAATAATAATATTCTGTAACAAGAGATGTATGGCTCATGATATGGTAAGATTTGGGCACATATTCCAACATAAAGGAATGCTTTTCAAAATTAATATAGTCTTTTCGTAGTGTGTTACATAATTCTTGTTTTTCCCATTAGCAAGATATTATAGACAATCCAAAATATTATAGCCATCATAAAATAAAACTTACATAAAATCTAGTAATTATATATAATGAAATAAGATAAGTAATAGAGAAGATAAATATAGACACAACATGTGTGGGCCTGTTTGAGAGAGACAGGCAGAGAGAGACAGAGACAGAGAGAGTCACAGGGAGTGAGACAGAAACAGTGAGAGGGGAGAGAGCACATGCCTGAGAACTCTGTGGGTAGTTTTGAAGATGGATGAAGGAGAGCATGGGACAAGGAACACAAGCAGCCTCTAAAACCTAAAATATGTAAGGAAATGGATTCTTCCCTAGAGCATCCAGAAGAAAGGTAATTCTGCCAACACCTTGGTTTTAGCCCCACAAGGCCCATTTCAGACTTCTGGCCTCGGGAACTGCAAGAAAATAAATTTGTGTTATGTTAAGAAACTAAGCCTATGGTAATTTGTTATAACAGCAATAGGAAAAGAATACATTACCTCTCAACATGGTCTCTTCAAACCATGTTGAAAATTCAGGCTTGTCTTAATAGGTCCCCAGAGAAAGGAGAGGCTCCAATATCTTTCCATGTTCCAGCTGGGAATTACCGTGAAGTTCTCCCTGCTTCTATAATCTATGCTAAATTAGGCAGCATTTTTATTATCATGACCCATCCCTTTTTAATGTCAGTCTCCGTGGGTTGCACAACGGAGATTTAATTCAGGTAAATCTAATTACCATGGCCACAGTAAGTGGAAATGGAATAGTTATGCATCTCCAGGAGATTAGAAGAAAAGGGTTCCAAGGCATTAGGGAAATGAAGAACAGGAGAAGGGAAAGAGAAGGAAAGGCAGGAGAGAAGGAAGAAGGATGGAAGGTTGAGGAAAAGCTGGTTTCTATTTTCCAGTCTGGGGGAAGTAACAAAGTAAATATCCAGCCACTACTGTTTGGAAATGGAGGAGAAATATAATTCATGCCCAGCAAACTTTCCCATCTGGTTGCCTCTGACTGACTAATAGCACAAAATGGGAAGAGAGAACTTTCTGACCTTCACAGTCTTCTAATAATTAAAGACCAAATGGACCACAAACATGGTTGGTATTTTATTCTAGCACAGGTGCTCTCAAATTTAGGTGGATTTAGGCATTAGTGCATTGTGATTTCTGAACCCTGTCCCAAGAGATTCTGGTAAGGTAGAACTTGGTGGGCTTGGGATTCCACACTGTCAGGCTCTGAAGAGATGGTGATGCTGCCAGTCTGGGGACCATCCTTTGAATGGCAACACTCATCTAGAAGTCAACATCCATATTTAGACCATTCTTTTTGAAAATCCCTTCGACCGTGCCCTCTGCCTTAATTTCATTGGAGGGTAGAATGGCTAAACATGGCAAAAATGACAGATCTGTAGATACTTGGATAGATGATAGAGATCATGCTACTTTTCAGTAGATCCAAATCACCTGGATGCCTCAGTTAAAAGACAGCATGCTGGGCTGTAGATCTCGAGTTCCTGATTCAGTAGGTTTGGGGCCAGAGGGCAGGTGAGAGCTTGCATGTTTTAAGTTCCCAGGTGAGGCTGATGCTGCTGGCCCTGGCCATACACTTAAAGAACCACTGGCAAAGCCCTTATTATACGCACCAGCTGACGCCCATCAAGCACCAAGGGAAGAGATGGTCTTTTAGCATCACCGTGGACAACCAGGGATGCCGGGCATTAGGGTACCTGTGGTAAGAATGGGAACCTCTTCCCAAGTTGAACCCCAGCATGCCTGAAATCAGCGACTGCTCCTCCTTGTTACCCTCTCTCCCCACGTGTACCTTCCTATGGGCAGTGGTGCCCTGAGTCCCTCCCACAGGGGCGGGGCTAGGAGGCAATGTAGAGGAGGGGCCACAGAGGCTGGGCACCTTAAGTTAGGAAGATGCAGAAGAAGACATCCGGAAACAGACCCGGGCCACTCCCAAGAGAATCCCGAGAATGCCTTTGTGTTGTGTACCTGAAAAACGTGTTGACTGGTTTGGATGAGAAGAAAAGAACTCAGGAAACAAAACGTCTTAGTGGTCTCACCCATCCTCCAAAACAGAGGCAAGACAGAGTAACGTGAGAGCAAGTGGCATTCCCTCCGCGAGGGCTGAAAAAAGCAACAGCAACAGGATTTGGGACCTAACTGCTGCGCACCTTACAGGAGCTACCCCACACAAAGTAAAAATAAACTCTGGCTGAGCCGCCCCCTATCTAATTTTGTCTATCCGTTTGTCTTCCAAAAGCTAACATTTTCTCAGCTGAATTTGAGGGGATTGGTTATTTAAAAAAAAAAAAAAAAAAAAAAAGACAAGGAGAAACTGAACAGGGCTTCTAGAGCGAGGCACATAAGCTGTTTGCCATATTGAATCAACACCTGGGGCATTGATTTGAAAGCCAAACGCAGGCTGTTATCTGGATTGCCAAGTATAACAGAAACAACTGTCCTTGGCTGAGGCCGTCAGAAAGAACACGCTAGCCAGGGGGCTCCATCTGAAGCTGCCTTCGAGGACCACAGATAACCGGAAAAGATGTCCAGAGCTTGCTCTAAAACCTAATTCCAGGTGAGGCGCCTAGCTTTCTCTCTTGCCCATCAACTACCTATGATTCCTAATTAGAAAGAATTCTCGAAAGCAAGCTGACACGATTCCGTTTGCTCCCTTAAAAACGTGTCCTGGTTTTGCTGTCGATGTTCGGCTTCGCTGACTTGCTAAGCACTGCTGTTGCTTAGTCCTTTAAGCTTGCTGGGCCTGCCTGTCCCGACATTCCAAGCAGTAATAGTCTCATTGACCCAGTAATTAAAGAAATCCTGTACCTTTCCACTCTGGCTAGCTGCCCTCTCTCTTCTCCCCCATTGTTCTTTTAGTAACACCACCAGCAGATGGTTAGAGATTTTTCACCCTTTCAAAAGCTTTATATTTTTCCCATCTCATCAAGCATATCTCAGCCAAATGTAATTAGCTTAAGGCTTTTGAGCCCTCACGGGAGATCAGTTAAAAAAAAAACCCTAGCAATTTCAATAAAGAGCTTGAAAAGAGGATCCTGGAAGGCCAAGCCAAACCACAGGAGAGCTGCTATTATTTAGAAGCATAGATCTCTCCCTCCCTGTCCCAGCTTTTGGCATTTTAAAATCTCAGAATATTCATGAGGCCTCCAGGGCTTTGGAGCTCTGTTTTGGACCATTACTGGGTAGGTGGGATATTTAAGGTCTCTTCAGCAAGGTCAGTGTTTGGTTCTCTTTAATTGATTTCAATCAAGGAGCGTTTTTTGGGGGGTAACCCTGAGTTACTCCCAAATGGCAAACAGTTTGTTTGCTAAATCTCTTAGCCTTTTCATTCACTTTTTTTTTCTTTTTCTTTTATTTTCTTTTTTTATTCTCTGGTTGTTGGAAATGGGCTGGTAAGCCTTCTTTGTGGTTCCAAGCATTTGCTATGAAGGCTAAATTAATTAACCGCAATACGGATTTGCACCCTGCCTCTGAGTGGTGGTGAATCCCCTTTCTTTCTGAATAGCCACATGGATGTACTACAGAGCTGATCCTGCAGCCAGAGCCCTTTTTCCCCCCACACTTAGGAGAAAGCGAGTTTTGGAGACCAAATTAAGCTCTATCTTTATTGAAATGGAGTGAAGTAGCGCTTCAGTGTGTGAAGCACAGATTGTCAGTGGGATGTTAGGAGAGGGGCACGGACTCACCCTTGAATTGTGTGATGTGTATTTTCCCCAAACACGCAAGTGGGAGGCTCCAAGCCTCAGGTGTTGGGTAGTAGGATGATTAAGTATGTTCTCATGTCAGTTTCTCATTACCCAGATTTGGGTAAAAGGGGAATCATTCTTTGTAAATCCACTACCAGCTTTTTCAGATAAAGGAAGTCAATGCCAACACTTGATTAAAATGACTTTTGGGGGGGAGGGGGCCTCAAGTGAGTTAATCATTTTCTTTCTGAATAGTGATTCACAGATATAGATCGGTGCCTATGATGAAGACGGTTACATACATGCCACACTAGACGACAGTAGAAGCACAATTTAAGGGACAATTCCTTTTAAAACGTGCGAAGTGTGTTCTGAGCAGTGTTCCGGCCAAGGCCTAGACTTGCAAAGCGGTCCCCAAACTTAAGAATTAACCTTGTTATGTCCCAAATACAAAACAATGTTGGAGGTTCAAATTGACTTACAAAAAGTTGTAAGCTGGGTGGAAGTTTTCTGCAGGTAGAACAAATAAGAACTCGGTCTTTTGTAGATGTTTTTCATAAACGTTAGTTTTGCATAGAGAATGAACAATTACAGGACAGCTGCACTATCATTACTTAGAACAGAGCAGGCCCAAAGAAATTAGACTATCTCTGGCAGGGGGACAATTCTGGATCACGAAACTAGTCGTACCCATGCAAAATGAGTAAGACAAAAAGAAAAGGAAATTGTTCACAAGACCTTCACTTAATAACAAGAGAGACAGAGGCACAAGGACTTGTAGCAAACTTGATGTCCAGAAAATGTGTGGAAATAATCCACGGAGTTCCCTCTACAGCAGTTTTGCCATTAGCCAGCATGCCATGGGCAGGATATCTCTGGTTCATTCCATTTTCCAAATCAACTGATGCTTAATCAGAAAACTCTTGGAGCCAGTTATCACTATTTCTGAAATTCCCAAAATGATGACATCCGTTTGCCTCCACTTTGAAGTTCTAGAAGTTAAGGAGTTAATGTACCTGAGCAGGGTCACTCATGTAGCTGGTGGAGGCAGACCTGACATCCGTTGTCCAAATTGTGGCCCAGTATTTTTGTCTAACCCTGCTCTTCCTCTCATGAGCTGTTGTAAAGGCTTGATCTTCACAGATGAAGATACTCTAGGAGGTGTCTACAGCATTTCAACTTAGCTCCTTTCTGAAATGGTAAATCTCCCTACTGTAAATCTTGGGTTGGAAATGAATCCTAAAGGTCATGCAGTCTGGCTTCCAACTGTGATGTGCAAAAGCATTATTCCTTTCCAGCAGATACTGTAGCCTCGGCTACAAAACTCACATGGTGGGGAGCTCAATAACTTGCATGGCAGTTCCTTCATCCACGGGTGATTTTGAGTGTTGAAAAATGAACTTGACTTCACTACAGCTTCCACTTATTCATGCCCGTTCTTCCCTGAAATGAGCCCAGCACGTAGAGCAAGAGCCCGTCAAGCAGCTGAAGGTCATTTGCAGAGCCACCTTTGGTGTCTTGTTCGTTCCTTAATTCATTCCTTACTTAGTCCAAATACCCCTCATATCACAAGTTTTTATATTTTATTAAGATTTCACTTATTTGTCAGAGAGAGAGAGAGAGAGAGTGCAAACAGGGGGAGCAGCGGGCAGAGGGAGAAGCAGACTTCTGTCTGCAAGGAGCCCAATGCAGGACTGGATCCCGGGACCCTAGAAGATCATGAGACCTTAAGCCAAAGGCAGACGCTTAACTGACTGAGCCACCCAGGCACCCCCATATCACAACGTTTGGAAACCCTCATGTTGGCTGCATAGCTCTAAGCAAGTTAAATTTGCCAGCTTTGCTCTCAAAACCTGGATACAGGGGGCGCCTGGGTGGCTCAGTGGTTAAATTCTCTGCCTTCGGCTCAGGTCATGGTCTCAGGGTCCTGAGATCGAGTCCCACATCGGGCTCTCTGCTCAGCGGGGAGCCTGCCTCCTCCTCCTGTCTCTCTCTGCCTGCCTCTGCCTACTTGTGATCTGTCAAATTAAAAAAAAAAAAATCTTAAAAACCTGGATACAGAATTGCACACAATGATCCAGACCTTCATTTGTCAAATTAAAGGCTAAAAGGAATTGCTTCAAGCCCTGGCAAGTCTGTATCTGGACATCTCCCCTCATGAAATGATAAAGGATCTGAGGAGTGTGACCAGCAGTCAGTGTGCAGAAGCTTGTAGACTCTCCAAGCTTGCAAGCAGGCTCTTCTCTAATGGTTCACGGACCAGCGATTTACCCTGGACTTGCTCTCCCCATCTGTAAATGGGGATAAGGGTAGAGGATTTTTATAAAGATCCTATGATTTAATATGTGTTAAGTTCTAGCAACTGTGCCAGGAGCATAGTTTACTATGTTCTAGTTATTGTTACTGTTCTAGTTATTGTTGCTCTTCTAGGCAGAAGCCACTACTCCAAGCTAAAGAAAATCTTCACATTTCTATGATGAACAGAGAGAGAGACCTAAGAACTATAGGAACACTGGATCAAATGTTACCTCTGCCCTATAATTACTGGGCTAATCTACTGACCTCGTCTCTACAAGCACGACGTGGGACCACAAGGGCGCCCTGAGAGACATCAAGCCACTTTCATCCTCCAAATGTGCCCGGGCCATCAGTCCGGTAATTTTCCCTTAGCTGCAATGTCTTTGTTAGTCAGAGACCCCATTAAAGGGATGCAGCTGGTCAAGAAAAGCACCCTGAAGCCGCTGGCTTCTGGCAGATGTGCTGTGTCATGAGAGTGCATCTGTCACAGCGGGTTCTGTCCCCATGCAGAAATGATGGGGCCAATGCAAACAGCTCCTGAACCTGGCCAGGATGGGCCTGCAGACCTAAGGAATAAAACATTCATGGAGGTGGATCTGTGCATTCCCACAGACATTATTTTTAGGCAGTTGGGCAAAAAGCAGAAATGCCACAATATATATAACCTGTCACACTCACAGTTGACATTTGTACAGAAATGGCCAAACAGGGACCCAGGAGCCTGGAAACAGCTATCCCTCGGCTTGGAGATTTAAAGTTGTAGGATTTACCATTATTGCCATTCCCTCACTCGTGTTTCTTGTGATGGGGTTTTATATCAACTGGAACTTCTTTGAGCTACTGCTATTGGATCCAAGCGTATCACAAAGCAGGAGACAGAAACAACGCTCCCCACCTTGCTCCGTTTCATTTCCTCCAGGCCCATCCCATAAAGAAACTCAAAATCCCCAAAGGAGCCACATTCTCAAGGAGAAGTAAATTGAGGAAAAACAGAAATTTGAATTCTGGCAAATCAGTAACTGTAAGGAATTACTGCAAGAAACAGTGGTAGCTCCCTTTAATCCTTCTAGGTCATTCCTGGTGGGTTCGGTCTCAGACTGTGATGGCAGAGGTCCAGTTTTTCTGTCTACTGTGCTTGATTTTTAATGCCAGGGTTGAGGTTCTTTGCTTTGTATAAGCTACATTATCATTGGCGTCTTAATTATTCTTGGTGTTATTAATGATTATGAAAACATCACCTTACCAAATGCAGAAAGAGAGAGAAAACCAGATGGACTTGTGATGTGGCTCCTGGTGCATTTGGGTCACCCAGGCAGCACCACACAGCCTAACTGCAGAAAGATGACCTTCAAAGGCCTTCCTCTGCAGGGCTCCCACAGGACCAGCATCTTGTGACATTTTGTGCTGGGTACAGAATCCCACAGGCACTCACCTCTTATCTCCGCATACGCCAGTGATCACAGCCACAAAGACCAGGGGACAGAATATAAGAGAATACTGCTTTGTCTTCTTACCATTTTATCTTATTTTCCCTCTAGAATTCATATTTTGTACCAACCATATTGTAACAATAAAGGCAGTTCTAGAGAATGGGGAAAAAATAGCACTATGATATTCAGCCTTATTATATCAAACTGCTTCAGGCTTTACCCTCTTTAAAGTATGCTCATGTATTCAGCTACAAGGAGGTTTCTGAAAGTCCTCATAAGCAATTCATTTCCTTATCTTCCACGTGTGCTGCTCCTGGGTCATGGGCCTTGGGTTTTTAAGAACTTAGGGTATGAGAACCATGTTGGGAGAGGCAGCAACTCCTCCATCCCTTGTTGGGGATAGACTAGAAGCCCCTGGCCATCAGTTTCCTCCAGTTGCCTTTTGGGCCCTGTGAATCCAGATTCCTTATGATTTGGGTTCTGGCAAATCAGTAACTGGGATAAAAGCAGCCCGAAGAGGGGAACATCAACTTGGGAAACCCAGAGACACAGACTGTACCATCTCAACACACAATTTTATATTGGTCTCATCAAAACCACAACCTTTCTCCTCAAACATCATTCTCTTTTCAAAATGAAGCCAGTCCTTTTCAGATGGCATAAACACATCTCAGACACTCCACAAGCATGAGGAAAAGCTTCCCCAAACAAACTAGACCCATTAAGCTTGGGACTTTGCATATTTTAACCCTAAGTCAGAACAAGATCGTTTGGGTCACTGGTGCCAGGACTTTGTTGGTGGGGCAGAAGTGTTTGGTGTCATTGGAAGTGCTGTGAACTGGGAATCTGATGAAACACGTTCTCATCCAGATTCTGGCAGTCTGGTCCCTACTGAACAACGGGGTATGAAACCAAATTCTGAGGATGGAACTCTTGCTTGTTGACCGACAGGATGAAGTGGTACTAGCTGTTTGTGAGGCCAAAACAATAACCACTGCCCTAGAATGAGCCAGTTAACCCTTGGCTGAAACTGGTTTCTGTCTGATGTCTCTGAAGTCGATGCAAAATCTTAATTGTCCAAACTTTGAACCATAGGTTGAAATACCAGCAGATTCTAGTGGTTCCAACTGGTGCATATTCTTCTCAGGTACAGAGTGTGAGTCTAGGTCTTCCTAGGAGCCGATGCTAAGATGGGATTGATTTGAGAGATACAAGGTATTTCTTAAGGGAAATGCCTATGTGAGAGAAAAGGAGGAGGGAACTGGTGAAGGCTGGGAAGTGTCACCCCCAGGAGAAGGAGACAGGGAAAGAAGGTTAAGAAGTGTGCATTGTAGGAAAGATTTGGCAAAATACCTGGGAGTCTTTCAGGCAAATTTAGCGAAGAACAGACCTCCCTTAGTTCCCCTAAGTCACTACTGGAAGCATCCTGTGGGAATGGGCCTCAGAACAAATGCAGTGATGGATTCCAGAGCCCAGCAGCTGGGGCCTTCATCAGTTGATTGCCCTGTCTGTAGTTGGGGGTCTGTGAGGCACATTCTCCTGGTTCCACAGAGAGTTCCGGAAGCTCAGATAAGCATCCAATAAATTACTCTCCTTTTTTAAGCACACAATGTGGGTGTGCAGCTAATTCTCAAAAACAGGCCCATTCATCTGCTTAAATTGATCATGAAAAAAACGAACCAACATTTAGACATACAAAATCAGTGGAATTTCTTTCAAAGCATGTGACTATGGTCACATCTGAAAATATACTAAGGACTCCCCATCCTCCCCTACTCTGAACATGCACGTGACTAGGAAAGCAAGAATAGGGCTTTTCAGAGAATTCCTCTACTGAGGCCAAGTTCACCCTGCAGGATGTGAAGGAACCAAAGGTCAGATTTCTGTAGTAGCACCTCAATAGGTGTACCCCCTTCTTTCTTCCCCTTCCTCACAAACCATGTAGAATGTGGGGAGCTCGTGTTCCTTGCTCTCTGACCCAGATTTCCCAAAGCAGTTCTCAGTTTTGATGAGTTAAGTTCTCTGCATGTTCTCTCATGTTTTCTGAAATGGTGCTGTTGTGTATGAAGCACAGAATGGTTTTGGGAACAGCAGTATTCACTGCCTCTAATGTATGTATCTGTCCATATTCTGATGAGCAGCAAGTCTTTTGGTGCTAATGATCCCTCCCCTTTCTGGGACCATAACAACAGAATGACTGGCTCTCTATATATCGCTGTTTTGGTACCTCATTCCAGAACATGCCCTTAGCAGCTGGGTAACCTTTGATCACGAGAGACCTAGAGAATATATTTCTATTCTTAAGTCACCAGAAATCATGCTTAGGGGTGTGAGAGACAAATGGTGGTGCCTTATGGAAATACTCTTAGGAGTGAAATATGACAGATAATGGGTGTCACCTACATGCTTTATCAACTTTGCTCTTTTGGAATATGTCACATTGCCTAGTTGTGTCAAAAGTGTGATAATAGCTAGGGAATATGAAATGATAAGTAAGTGTAAAGACTTCACTGCCATATCCTAGCTAATACATTTTCATTGGAATTCGGTTATATGTATACAGATTTTTTCTTTAATGCCCAACATTTCTAATGTAATTTAAATTTTGGCATTATGGGTCTCCCCCTGCATTGTCAAGTTGAATTAAATGGGGGAACAATAATGCCATTAGTGATTGGACATGGACAACAATGTATTAAAACTCATCTCCAATCATTCCCTTGCTCAGATACCTATATTCATAGCTATTATTTGCTTAAACTCAAGTTTTCCTAAGAAACACACATTTTACAATGAACATTAAACTGAGCTTGCCAGCTTCCATGCTCTACCCACCTCTGGTGATAATAGAGAAGAGTAGAGAAACAAAATACTGTAACAAGAAACTCTTCTTTAAAATGATGCAAACTATAATGTTGGTACCATGGTAATCAATTTGACTTTGATGCCACAAGCATTCCCTATTGAGTGACGCTAGTGCCATCAAGAACATTCTCTCTGTGGAGAAAATCCACAATCACAGTGCACTTCTTGACCTACCTGGAAACAATGTTCATGTCATTTTGTAAGATGGCCAACAATTTATACTTATTAATTCAGAAATACAAAAGGATAGAGATGATCATCAACACATTAAATAGTACCGGTAGACACAGTAATCCTTAAAACTCTATCCTATTGTGTAACAAAGAAAGAAAATCAAATCTGATCCAATAATTTTAAGTATCTAGCAGTTTATTCCCTTGTATGCATATTCTCAGTGTTTCATGTCCCCCCTTCACTGTCCTCTGGCTTCTCTGGCAGTGTTCCTTTGCTAC
Organism: Lontra canadensis; assembly: GCF_010015895.1. Taxonomy (NCBI): domain Eukaryota; kingdom Metazoa; phylum Chordata; class Mammalia; order Carnivora; family Mustelidae; genus Lontra; species Lontra canadensis. The sequence continues at coordinate 18,011,275 of NW_022631010.1, forward strand.
CTAATGACTGAGCCTCCTGCCCTTAGCGAACATCAAAATCTGTCATCTGTTCTTGCTAGTCCAATCCAGGCGTGGTGATTCTCTGATGACAGCACCCCTTGATCTCAATTGGCCCTTCAGTGTGACAGTGACTCCTAGTGTTTCCTTGTTCCTGGGGTTCACTTTGTGTTTTTCAGCTGCAGGCGCAAGGCTCCACATTTCACAACTCTGGGGGACGCAATCGACATCAACACCCCTGGCAAATGTGCCATAAGTAGCCTGCACAGCTTCACATGGTGGTCTTGCTCATGGTCATGTCCTGCTGTGGTGACTGCCCAGGTAAACTCAACAGTTGGCATCACCAGCTATGTTCTGGATACCCTAGCTATGAGACACGTGGAGACTTCTGGTTATGACAAGACATGAAGAGATTCTGAGGAGCTAAACTTAATCTCACAGAGACACCATCTTTTCTCAGCCTAAGCAGAAGAGTGAAGGGGGTGATCCTCCTAGGACATGAATTCTAAATCCCAAATATGAAGTAGACGAAAAGGGGCACCTGTGTGGCACAGTTGGTTAAGCAGGCAACTCTTGGTTTGGGCTCAGGTCATGATCTCAGGGTCAAGATTGCAGGGTCCTGCAACTGAGCCCCACATTGGGCTCTGCACTCAGCATGTAGTCTGCTTCAGATTCTCTCTCCCTCTCTCTCTGCCCCTCCCACTTGTGCTCTCTCTCTCTAATAAATGAATTAAATTAAATTAAATTAAATTAAATTAAATTAAAAGAGTGGAGCAAAAGCCCCTTCTCAAATTTTGACTTTCCCCTAAACCTACCTATTATATGCCTCCTCTCTTTAGGTCTTTGGCCTTTATCCCATATTTTTATTTTTTATTTTTTTAAAAGGTTTTATTTAGTTATTTGAGAGAGAGAGTGAGAGAGAGAGAGAGAGAGCGTGAGCAAGGAGAGGGGCAGAGGGAGAAACAGACTCCCTGCTGAGCAGGGAGCCCAGTGTGGGACTTGATCCTGGGACTCCAGAATCATGACCTGAGCTAAAGGGAGACACTTAACTGACTGAGCCACAAATGATGCCCCATTTACCCCATATTTAAAAGAAAGTGTCACAAGGGCTAGACTTTACTTATCCTTTCTGATCAGTACTTCCTCTCAACTTTAAGTGTAAATGAGAATTACCTGGGGAGTTTTCAAAAGCCCAACTCCCAGACCATACTGCCTACCAATTATATTCAATGCTGTTAAGATGGCAGCCAGGCTTCAGTATTCTTTAAAGCTCCATAGGTGATTCTAAAGTGTAACCAAGGTTGAGAAGCCCTGTTCTATATTCTCCCTACTTCCTGAGGTGGCACTGGCCTTCCTACTTGCAAAAATGGCGACTAGCTGCTAAAAAATGTGATATGTAGAGAAGAGGAATAAAGCGTAGTCAATATATTTTCAATTTTAATTTTATTATAGCCTTTATCGTAAAAATATTTTTAAGTTCTAACATTTAGAATAGTCATCTTGATTTATTATGATTATAAACAATATAAATGTTGATCTTGACTATGTAAGAGCAAGTTTGTGGAAAACTAGAAGGAAAGGTTAGAGAACTTGTACACTTTGGGTGCTTTAACTAAAGATGCAAAAATTACCCATAGCAAAGCAAGAAAATTATTTCAGTTATTGAAATCTAGGAAGAGAGAGCGTGGCATAAATAATATATCAGCACTGGTCATTGCAAGAGTCAGTAGCTATTGTCTAAGAAAGATAAATAAAAATGGAAGCTTAATTCCATGTTATTTAAAGGTAAGAAGGTGACCACCCAGAGAACTAAAACAAATTGTAATGATTGTCTCTTAGAGGTGGGTCTGGGATAGAGAAGAGTTCCATACTTCTAAAGTTTTACTTTGTATATACATATAACAAAAATTACAGATTAAAAAATAATCAAATCAAGATTCCATACTGTGGTTCATTTCAAGGGATGGTTTGGGAGACTATCCCCAGTCAAGGCCATTGTGCTGATGGTAGCTGCAGTCCCCCCACTGACATACGTAGAATGCTAGAGCCTGAGCTTTTGCCCACAGCAGTATTACCTGCCTCGGCGGTGAGGCTGATTCTCCTGATTTGCCAAGTCCTTCAGTTTTAGTTAGCAAATGGCCCACCTGGGTGTTGCTACATTAAAGTCCTTCAAATTTTGTGTACTCCCAGGAGAGATACAGAGAAAGTAACATTTATGCAGAATCCACAGTGTGGCCTTCCAGTTTACCACCTTGCAGGTTCTTCTAACCATAACTTTAAGTAATGGCATTCCTTTAGTGCAAGAAGGTTTTGGTAGATATTTTTGGTCTATGTGTCATGTGCCTTCAATGTTTTGAGGATTATCATTGAGATAGACCATAGGTATGGAGCACTCAACTGAAGAATGGAGTCATGAGATCTCATCCTAGTTGTACCTGCTACCAGCTGGTTCTGCATCCTCAACTATGTCACTTAACTTTGGAGGATTTACAAAATGAGGGGATCCCCTAACTCAAGTTCTAAATCCCCTTCCAGCCTTAACACTTTGCACATCAAGGCTTTCTTCTAGAACAAGAAGTGTCAGTGTTTGTCTCTGGGTTTTCTTAAAACTTTCTCTACCACCTCTGTTGAGCTCCAAAATATGGGCATGCCTATTACACAGGTCAACCACAAGCCTGGTCTTCAGAGAGATGGGTTCTAAAAATTCCAGCTCTTTACTTTTTGGCTGGATGACTGTAAGTAGGTTTTCTAACTTTTGCAAGTCCCAGTTCCTCATCTATAAAATGGATATCAGATGTTTACTGCTATTAGAAGCATTTGATATATATACGTTCTAGTCTGTAAAGATTCTCAATAAATAACACATTGTTATGCTAGAGAAGGTGGCATTAGCAGCCTAATCCGTGCTCCCTGGATGGGAAAACAGGTTGTCATAAACCCACAAGGAGGAGTCCTGAGTGAGTTCGCAGATAACTAGGTCAGATTTTCGCATATCTGTCATTTGCAAAGTAACAAGCCTTCTGTTCACACACAAGAGTCTATGGGCTGAGGGGGAAACCCTGATCACCATCTGGGTTCAACGGAAGCCAAGAAAAATAACAGACTAGCAGATTAAATATCCCTGGGCTAAGTCCCTTTTCCATCCCTGGCCATTTTCCCTAGCCTAAACATCTGCTGTAATGTTCAATACACTTGACCCTTTGGCCAAGCAAGAACCCTGTCCTCTCCTTCCAGCATAACCATGGTCACCATTTAGTTTCTTGACTTGTGCACCTGTGTGTGTTGGAGTTAGAGAGCTCTGTAATCCATTAAATCTAATCCTGTATCCTCATCCTCTGCTTATAGAAAGGTAAGGGAGAGGCAGAAGAGGCAGGAAAGAAGGACTATATCCCAGTGCCATGATGTCTTTGCTGCTAGGCATCACACTTCACAGTTTCCTACTTTTTAGTATGGTGGCAGTATTTCTTCAGTCTTGCAAAGGGGACTGGTTTTTTGGTTATTGTTTTGTTTTATTTCTTACTTTATATCCCTATGTTGTCAGGTATTGAAGATTAAGAAGGAAGAAATCTGGTCCCATGTGTCTATTCAACTGTTTTGTCACAAAGATCCTTACTGATGATTTAACCATTCAAATTAAGCTACCAATTTAGATGCAATTGAAATACCACATGTTAAGTACACATCAGGTGGAAACACTACAACACTCTTTCTTGAACTAAAATTCTGAATTTAATATCAATGGTGGATTTTTCTATTTTTGGCATCCCTGTAGAAAGTAAAACAGTGGTGACCTGGGGAATTGGAGGAGACTACACAACCAATTGCTTGTTACTGAACTGACCAGTCTTAATTCAACTAACTCAGTCTGATGTATGTTACAGCTCTGTTCATCCACTTTAAGAAAAAAAAAAAAAAAAAAGCTGTACATTGAATGAGTTCATTTAGAGAATTTTCCGGGATGAAAAATAGACTTTAAATGTTTGTTTTTCTATACGAATTTTATAATTGGTTGTTTGTCTTGTTCTACAGTGGGTACTTTTATTAGAAGTAAACTGAATCTTGGCCACCTTACAAGGCATCTTTGTCACCAGAGTAGCTGGTCTTATGAATCCTCCATAACACTTAAAATTTTGATTTATATGCACTTTTAGTTTTCTTTTTATTTCCTTTTAATTATATTTTATTGTTATTGTTCCTGTTATATAGTTTTTCTATTAATTTAGTGACACTATTACATTTGAGGGCAAACTACATTTGGCTATTTGATTATACTGTTGCATTTTTGGTTACTCGGTACTATTTTTATATTTTCTTTAAAGAACTGTATCTTTTGTCCATATTTCTAGCAGACTGTTCTCTTTTTCTTACTAATTTATTAGAGTCCTTTATATATTATGACTTTGTGGGTTTTTTTTTTTTTCATCTTAAGTTTAGCAGTGGCAGAAAACTTAGAGATTATTTTATTTTACCATTTGTTATATAAATTAAGAAAGTGAGGTCGGACAAATTTCCATTGTCATATGGAGAGTTCGTGAACAATCAGAACTGAAAAATAGGTCTCTTGGATCCTTATTTAAAAGTTTTCTTCTCAAACACTAGCCTACTTGCCTCTATCTTCCTCCTTTTCCTCTTAAGTTGAGCATTATCGGGTTACTTGATTTGATTCAAAGTAACAATAAGTTGGTCCCTACCTCAATAAATTAATCACCAGTAACTGCTGACTCCCAAATCTTACCTTAATTCCTGATATTTCCCCTGAACTCAGGATTCCTCTAATAAACATTTCTACTTGGATTTCTCACGGACAACTCCAACTCAACCTTTCCAAAAATGAGCTTTTCATATCTGCTCCCCATCTGCAATTCTTACAGTCTTTCTCATCTGAGCAAATGGCACTTGTTCCTGGTGGTCAAATCCAAAAATTTTGGTTATCTTTGACTCTTTCTCCTAAAATCCTGGCCCAATTCATCACCAAATCCTGTGTTTTCAAAATATACCTGATATGGTCACATCGCTCCTCTCCTCCACCTCCTCCCTAGTCAAATCTCCCTCTGCATCAGTTACCCATAACCTACTTGGTTACCTGTCTTCATCTTTAGCTCCTTGCGGTTTATTGTCTTACCACAGGTGAAGTGATACTTTTACGAAATAAGAGCATAATCTCCAACTTCTCCTCAAAATCCCCCAATGACATCCAACAGGACCCAGCATCCATATAGTGACCCACATAATCTTGATCCACTGTACTCCCAGCCTGCCCTGTGTTTTTTCTCTGCTCCCAGTTTCTCTTTATTCATTTATGTCGTTGTTCTTCTTTAAGACCTTGCCTCAAGGTCTTTGCACTTACTACTCCTTTACCTGAAATGTTGACCCCCCCCCATACATTCAAATATAACACCATGACTACAAGGACTTTTCTGCTTTCTAACTGCTAAATCTTCAATGCCTAGAAAAGTGTCTGACACTAGGCTGGTGCACAATTTATGATGGTTGAATGACTGAATGAACTATACTCATTAAAAATCATTTTTTTGGTGGTGTTATAAAGAATATACCGTGGCATCCTGTGGCCTTTGCAAAGCAAAAATAAAACTGCTTAGGAACTGAATACTTGCATTAAAATAAAATTCAAACTGTTTGCCCCTGTCAATCTCTCCAACAGCATCTCTTTCCTTTACCTCCCTCCCTCACTACTCTCCAGCCACACTGGATTCCTTTCTGCTCCTTGAACAGGCCAAGTGTATCTGAGACTCTGAGTCATTTTTCTGGATGTGCCTCCTTCGGGGAAACACCTGTTCCTGCATCTCTGCATGGCTGATTTCTCACTTAGGTCTCATTTTGAAATTCCTCTCTTGATGAGACCTTCTCCCATCATTCAAACTAAGTAACTCCCTTTCACTGTGTCTCTATCTCACCACACTCTTTTATTTTCCTCAAACACATATCCAGAGAACAAAGACCTTACCTGTCATTTTCACCACTCTATTGCCAAAGGTTCACAATTATATGACACGTAGAGGACACTCACAAAATATTTGGAGGATGGATAAATGTCCTTAGTCTAGCTTCTCTAGATCATATGGTCTGTGCCTAGCCACAAGGTGCCGAAATGGTATATCCATGAGTCTGTCTCCCACAAAGGCTATTTGGGACAGGTACAATGTCAAATTCATAGTCACTTCCCTGTCTTTCCCTCCCATAGTTTGCTAAACTAACACAAAACAGCAAAAAGACCATACAGTCTCTTCACCAAGTTCATTTCACTGGAGAATATGAAATTCATTTGAGAATAGAGAATATGAATTTCAGAGAGTAAAATACGAAAAAGTGAATATTATTAGATGGCCGGGGGAAGCCATATAAGGAAGGGTACACAAAAGACTTAAGACATCAAAAATTAAGTGCCTGGAATTAGCTCTCAGAGGAGAAGAAATACAACAGTGAGATCATCAATTCAGGTACTCATTTCAGAGCAATGCCAAGCTTCTGGTGCTATAAATTTGCATGGTCTTTTTTTTTTTTTTTCCCCTAGGCTAAAATATAATGTTATTGATGTGCTACATTTAATGGTTCCTGTGGATAAGTCATCTTTTTGATTACCCAAGCACGCTTCTTACAGTGGCTGTTCTAAACTTTCTCCATCCTACCCCTCCTCATCCTCCCCTTCCTCTCCTCCCTCTTCCTGTCTTTCTCCTCCTCCCTTTCTTCTTCATTTCTTCTTCTCCTTCTTTTCCTCCTTCTTCTCCTTCTCCTTGTCTCCAAGCCCTTTCTCCTCACAGATGGTCCTATCTCCCACTTTGCTGAGAAAAATAAAGCAGAAATCCCCTGACCTTTTATCTTCTCCATCAAAACCATCTTTGATCCAGATACATTCCCCCCATCATTTTCCCCTTTCCAAAAATTAACCTTAACATGGCATCTGAATCCCTTTTTCTTTTATGTCAAACAATACTTTGTCTCTTCAATTATTTCCAATTTCCCAGCATCATGCCTATAGTTCTACCTGTTCCTCCCCTTTGGCCTTCAACCATATACAGGTCTTCCCTGTCTTGGAAAACCAAGCCCCCCCGCTCCCGCCCCATGTTGCTATATTTTCCTCCATGGCTAAACTCTTATGTGCATGACATCTCCATGACTATCTCTGTTCTTTCACAGCATACTCCCTCTGTTATCAAAGAGTTCTACTCATGCTTCAGGTCTCAGCTCTGGTAATACTGGACTACAAATGTGGATACCAAACATGGCTTTCCATATTTCACATTCAGTGACCTTCTCCCAGTGTTGACTGTGCCTGGCTGCTATGCAACATTCATCCCATGACTTGCCCTTGACTTTCAAGCATGATGTGGACACACCTACTTTTCCTCTATCTTAATCTCCAAATTATTTTATTTCTTAACTGTGGACAGCATCCTAAGGTCTCTATTCCTTTTTATTTAAAAAGTTTTTCTTGGAGACTTTGTCCACTTTTATGGCTTAAGTAAAACCATAAATCCATTTCTAAAATTGCTGAGCACATTCCAAGGGCCAGGTAATGTTTGGGCATCATTAATCAAATATTTGAATGATTCATAGAAATAGGGTCCTGGACTAATTGGATAATCATTGAGTTAAACATAAATATGTTTTTTTATAGAAATGTAAATAAATGTAAATAAAATGTAAATAAAACAAAAAAATTATAGTGCTGTAAAGAGAACTAAAATTCAAAAATAATTTCAAAAGAACAAGCTTACTTAGAATAATAGGTTACAAAATAGTATGATACATATTTTATAAATTGTAGAGGTAAGAAAATGGGCATTGTGTTGTAACTAGTCACAATTTCATCTCAGTAGCCATGCTAGTGGAAGTGATTGATGTCTAAACTGAGTAAAACTACTACCCTGAGTGGGGGTGAACCAGTGTTGCAGGGGGAAGGAGCAGTATGTGCAAAGGACTGTGGGAGAAGACAAAATGGCGCACACCTCCATCTACTTACAGTCAGTGGGCATTTGTGTGTCTACTGTCACATCATCAAGATGACAATTATTTTTTGGAATATCTTATTTCATGTGAAGCTTCAAATAGGATTTTAAGATTTTAAGTAGAATTCCTGACTTTCTACTGCACATGGTCTAGTGCAGGAAAGGTCAAATGAGTGATCATAGTAAGTCTACTGTGAAAGGGAAGAGCAAGTCCTAGGCTGAGGTGGACAAGATGAGGGAGGTAAGCTGAGCCTTGAAACAACACTTGCACTCTGTCCAGTTATAAAACTGATCACTGTGACAGATACAGCACTGGCAATCACACACATTGTAATTTTTTCTCACATGTGCCCTAGATAAGTGCCTCTTGTATTAATTTGAGTAGGCTGACTACAGAGACAACCTCATAATCTCAATGACTTACCATGAGAAAAGTGTATTTCTTATTCACCTCACACTCCAAAGCTGTTCTGAGGAGGGAAAATACTGGTCCACACAATCATTCAGAAATCCCAGATAAAGCCGTCCTATACATTTTGTAATGGGCCTCAGTATCCAAACTGTGATTCCTGGCCCAAGCATCATTACCATCACCTGGTAACTTCCTTAAAAATGCAAATCCTTGGGCCCTACCACAGACTGGCTTAATCAGAGGCTCTGACTTTAGGATCCAGAAATATGCTCTTTACAAGCTGTCCAGGTGGTTCTCAAGTTTGAGTACTGCTGCCAAGGCCCAGTGGATGAGGGTGGGGGGTGTGGAGGACCACACAGGAGGGTATTCAGGTGCCAGTCCCAGAAGTAGCACATAGTGCTTCAGCCCACAATCCATTGGCTACTACTGAGTCATGAAGCCCTGCCTACTATTTAAGAAGCTGAGATGTATGTATGGTTCAACTCTGTGCTCAGAAGAAAAGTACTTCCCTCCTTACTGTTCTCACTTCTAGTTTTTCCCACCCCACCCCCCTTAAATTCATGTTCTGCTCAGTAGTCAGACTAAACTTCCTAAAAGGGCAATCTGTTATGCCACCACCTGACAAAACCTCCACGGGTCTCACAGCCTTTTCTGAATGGCTTAGCTCTCCAAGGACTGGTTCCTATTGTCTCTCTGGCCACCTCCCTTGAATTCTAAACATCGGCCATCTTGAACTACAGCAATAACAGCTAGCAGGTCCTTTCACTCGCCACGTTCCCTCTTCTCTGAACCTTTGTGCCTCCAAGTCTCTTGTGGCTCCTATCCTCCTGGCCACTCCCATTCAACCTGTAGGGCTCAGCCGGGATGTGACTTAGTCCAGAAATATCTCTCTGAAACCACTTCCTAACTCTCCTTCGAGACCGGGTAAGATGCCTTCTATTAACCCAGAATAATTCTTATCACTTGGGATTTCAATCACTTGAAATCCAGAGTCTCTAGAGGACAGAGACTGTATTTACATAGTTGCTTCCTGGTTTTCCATAAAGAGCCTGGGACAGGGTAGATACTTAATGAATGTCTCCTAAGTAATTAATTCAAAATGGCTTAATAGATGCTCAGTGGGTGCTTATAGATGAGAATGTTGATTGTACTGTACTTTGGCCAGAAGTACAGTTATTAATTCCAGTTATTAATTTGTACTGTACTTTGGCCAGAAGTACCGTTATTAATTTGTTATTAATTCCAATATGCTCACTCTTTCTTAATTAAGTGCTGCACCAAAACTATAGCCCAGACCTTCACCTCTAAATACAAGAGGGCTGCACACAAGTGGGACTGGTTGAAGCAAACCTATCCGCATCACGAGAAAATTAAGTCAAAGCCCCATACTGGTCACAGTTAGCCCATCTTCTTTAGAGACAAAAGTCTGCATGTCTTCATTCCATGTGATTTTACATATGTAACTTACATAATAAATAGGAAAATAAGGAAGCCTGGTATTTGAGGTATAAACAAATTACATTGCTTAGAAAACAGAGAAAATAAAGCTCTCTCATGCTGATAGGACACAGAGATCTCTCAGTAGCTTAATTGTTGGATGTATCAGTCCTCCATTCCTGTGAGTGCCTCTGCCATGACTCATTCCAATGGACTAATTTTTAATTGAAAATTATAAACTCAGAGGATGTTCTCTTAAAATATATAGCAACACCCTTCACAAGGGTATGACAGTAAGTAATATTAGTCTCCAAAAGTTAAGACAATTCCTCATGTAAAAAACATGAACAGCAGTAACTGTTGCTGCCCCAGGTCTTCACCTCACCTGTGCGCTCGATGATCTCATGATCCCCTTGTCCAGTGGACTTTGTCTTATCAGCTACTTCTCCTTCTCCTTCTCCCTAATGACTGTCTCCTCAGTAATCAATCATGAACACTGCTCCCATTGCCGAAAACATGCCCAAATAACAGCCGTGCCGTTTGGATTCTCTGTGAAATAGGCAGTAAATGGTTGGATTGAAAAAGTCTACTGCGGAAGAAGGTACGAGAAGGTCAAATAGAGGAAGCAGAGTTGCACAGGAGACCCAGAGAGGTGACGTCACCTGGCCAAACTCGCAGAGCTAGTAAGTGGCAGAGCCAGGATTGAAACCCCACAAATCTGACCCCAGAATCCACGTGCATAACCACTGCCTATACCATCTACATCTTATTTTATTATTTTAATATTTTATTATTGCTCAAATCATAGCTTTTCATAATTACTTATTATGGGCCAAACACTTCACTAAGTGCCCCATTATATACATTACCTGTTTGTGAGGTAGGCATCACTTTGTACCTTTTACATATTAGAAACCTGCATCTCCATGAGGTTAAATAACGTGCCCAGAATCACTCAGCAAAGAAATAGCCGAATCCAAATTCACACTTCAAATCCATGCTCGCAACCCTGATGCCACAGCCCTTCATACTGTCATTGCCTTTGCATTAGCACAGAGCCCCATTCATCCTTGTAATCACATAACCAACAAATTACAGACATTGAATAAGAATTTGCTTAATGAGCCACCTGGGTGGCTCAGTGGGTTAAAGCCTCTGCCTTTGGCTCAGGTCATGATCCCAGGGTCCTGAGATCCAGCCCCACATCAGGCTCTCTGCTCAGCAGGGAGCCTGCTTCCTCCTCTCTCTCTCTGCCTGCCTCTCTGCCTACTTGTGATCTCTATCTGTCAAATAAATAAATAAAATCTTAAAAAAAAAAAAAAGAATTTGCTAAATGAACGAATGAATTCCAGGATTTCTGTCTGAAATTATCTTTTAAGAAGCACCTGTTAATAGGTAATACTATTCCCAATGTTTCGGTTATCTTTTTAAAAAATATTTATTTGCCATAACTGAAAAACTACAAATATAATTTCTATTAGTCAATACATTAAACATGCATACTATAAGAGGCCCAGGAACCCTAAAGGTGCTGTTTTCATGAAAAGAAAAAAAAGAAAAAAAGTGGAAAAACAGATAATTCCCAAACTTCCATGCGCACAGGGATCACTGGGGAAGACTCATTAAGATGCAGATCGCCAGGCCCTATCAGCCACAGATTCCTAGTCGATAGATTTGATAAGAAACCTAGAAATGCATACTTCATAATAATCTCCGAGTGAGTCTGCTGCAGATGGTCCATGGACCACATTTTGAAAAATCCAAGTGAATCACTGGTGCTACCATGAGCTCATCAACCTCTGTGTCACCAAGGAGAAATCTGAAAAAACAAATAGCTTTTCCAAGGGGTTGTATTGACCCTGGAATACAACTGTTTGATGTCCATTATCTCCTATAATGATTTTTAGAACTGTATGATAAGACCTGAGACCCGTAGCATGACACATGTATTTGCCAAATTAGCTTAGTTGGATCAGGGTGGACAGAGCATTTCATAACTATTTAAAACTTTATACTGATTCCTGTGGGGGGTGGGGGATAAGCTAACGACTCATTTTGCATAGTCAGCGTGTTTATGACATCCCACGGATTTTTATTTTTCTTTAATAATGTATCATAGAAATTAAGATGCCTTCAGTTATAAGAATTACTCTCCTATTAACTATCACTGAGTAAGAAAAAAATTCCCAAATGGAGAATTCGGTATAAATCAACAAAGAGCTGCACCCTTGGGTGAGGTTAAAGGAGAAAGAGGGGAGAGTGCCTTAATTTATTCCCCCCACCCCCATAAAGCAGATCCGGAGCCAGACCTTGGTGCGAGTATTTATTTAGAGGATGGTCCCTAAGAAGCACAAGCGAAGGAGTAGGGAAATGAGATGGAAGGGAAGGAACCAATGAAGTACGGGTCATGAGGAGATTACTACTAGGAGAAATTGGGCTTGGTCCCACTGAGGCCCCTTTGAGGAACTGGGCAGAGCACACCACAGAATCTCTCCCTGGAAGCACAGGGATGCTGGGGGATTATCCTTCCAATATTATCCTTCATCCTTCATCCATTAGAAATGACCCATGAAAGCTACTTCATTGGTTGAGGGTCACTCCTGGGCTTGTTAAATTTTACCCCAGCACTTTTTAGTGAAGAGCAGGTAATAAGCAAATGATCCTCAGACTTCTGTATGCACAGGACCCCTGGACTGTCCTATGCCTGGGCTGAACAAGCTATCTGAGCACTGCTAGTGGAGAAGCACAGAGATGCTTTGGTGGGGGCGGTTGTCCAAGTACCCGGAGATACTGTGTCCCCTGGAGCAGCAGGGAAACTCAGAAGTGGCCTGGGGGGAATGACCTTAGCACCAACAATAACTGCTCCAAAAAGCCAGGAGACTTGGGTGTCTTACTTTTGGCATTGATGGAAGTAGTTTTAAGAAAAAAAAAAAGTCTCCCTTAAGAAGTTGAATCACAAACAGGTGCTAATCTTGAAGGTTTGTGTCCTGAATTCATATCCCAGTGTGGTTCATAGAAACCACAGGCAGGGAATCTAATTTAACTGATCTCTGGTTGGTAATGTGTCCAGTGACTAACAAGCCAATGTAAATCCTCTGTCTGAACTTGGCTTCAAGTCCAGATTAATAACAATTGTAGAGCCATTGATTATTCAATTCATCTCAACTTCCCAGATGTTAAAATGTAGGGAAAAAAAATGTGTCCTCAAATCAATGAAATACAGAAGTAGCAATTTAGCCACAAAATAGACACAACCTCTTTCCTGCGTAATAAAACCTTAAGGAGCACCCCGCCACTTTTCCCCAACACACACACACACACACAACGGCCACCACCACCACACTTCCAATAGAGGTTTCTTTGTAATGGAAGACACACACTTACTACTATATGAAAACCCATCGTCTTTCCTCCTCCAAGGTTTACAACCACACAAATAATCCATGTCCTATTGAAATCAGTCAAATAGCAACTGGATTAAATGTAACAAAACCAGAAATCTGAAATTGGAGGGCAGCTTTTAGTATAATTCTTTCCATTTACCAAAGGAGGCCACAAGGCAGGGAGAATGTTCCTGCTTCTTGATGCATTATTTTGGACTTCCTAAAAAAATTTACAAGCAAAAAAAGTCTATATAATTCTGTAAATTGAACGAAATTAACTTCAAAAAGCCTGGTCTTCAGGCTTTTATTTGACAATCACATATAGACTAGTCTGCACATTTTTTTTTTTTTTTTAAGGAAAGCATTGTGGCCTGAGATCAATAAATCAAAATTGGGTTGCCTCCTCCTCAAAGGTGAATTGTTATCCTGCTGAAGAGGTTATGTGACAGGATCTCTAGTTTGGTAAAATACACGAACAAAAAAAAGGATTAAGATTTCTTTGACTGAAAAGGAAATTCTGGATGTTATTTTTTCTACTATGAAAGAGTTTCCTGAATTGTCTCCTAGAACAAGAGATTAAATGTCAAGTGATAAAGCAGGTGGAAGGCTCATTATTTGGTGTCCTCAAAGCCCATTCTCTCACTAAAGTTGCTGTTTCCACACAGGGAATGAAGGCAGCTTGATAACTACAGAAGGAGTACCTAAAACAGTCTGAGAGAAGAGGCAAAAATGCAGCCAGAGGGCTAGGGATCGCTTGGTTGTCAAAATTCTAACCCTTAGTCAAGATCATCAGTCAAGACAAAAGCAAAATTCAGCTGTCAGGAGTTAATCAAGCTGTAAACCAATAGGCCAGTAGATGCTCAGCATCCCTGGGTTCAGGAAGAGGACTGGGCAGCCCAGTGATGTCAGCCCCAGAAAGCTAGTGCTACAGCATGAATCCAGGGGGACTCTGAAGCCTGGAGGATGACATCATCACAGACCCAACCATTGTGACCACCGCCTTTAGTTCCAGGGCCCTCAGATCCTCTGGTGCCTGAGGAAGCCAGGAAACCTTATGCTGCTCATGCTTAGAATCTTTTTCCTGAATTCCAAAGCAAGCCACCATGTACTTCTAACCCTAGGAGTTCCAGAGTGGCATTAACCTAGTTTTCCAGATTAAAGAGGACAGAGTGAGCCCATCTATAAAAGGTTAATCAAACCACCAATCTTCAGCTCTAAAATATCTGGCAGTGAAGTATGACCCATGCTCCAGAACTGTGGAGACCCTGTGGGAGGGAAGAGCCTTAGCACACCAGCATTTCTACCGAGCCAGCTGCCACTGACTGCAGAGAAGTCCCTGGCATCTGACGGGGACCTATTTTCTTCAATATGAATAAGTTTGTGCTACTTTCCCCCACCCAAGCCATCTTAAGAATGTGAAAGACATTCAAGTCCATTGCCTTCAAATGGATTTGCATCCCAAATTCCAATCTTATTTCAGCTCTCTCACCAGTGGCACTAATGTTGGGTGAAGTATTAGAAACATCCTAGGAGTGGAGTTAGGAGAAATTTTAGTTCTCACCTCATAGCTGGGTGATCTGGGGCAACCATGCCACTTCTCTGAGAGCCGGAGTCCACATCTGTGGAAGGGTTTGGTTGGATTGGAATATGGTCAGGGGTCTTTTTTATTCCTTGAGGGATGTAGTCCTATTCAAACAACAAGAAATAGCATAGACCTACAGCCTAAAAGCCCCTAAACAGAGGAGGTTGACAAAGATAACATTGACTTCTCACAGGTAACTTTGAATTCTCTTTAGTAAAAAGGTTTCTGACTGAGTTTAATAGCAGTTACACATTTAGTTACAGGTTAGTGGATGTGGCCTAGACAGACTTTTAGGGTGTGTGCATGCGTGTGTGTGCATGCGTGTGTGTGTGTGTGTGTTTGCTGATAGTGATAAACACTCAGAAGGCATAAAGATGGTTAAATCCAAAGAAACTCAAAGATTAAGATCCAGGTATCTGTGATAGGACTTTGTGAAGAAAAGCTGAATGGAAAAAATGGGCTTGAGTTTAATACCAGGTATGTTTAAAAACTTTTCCTAGCAAGGAAAATTGTATCTTTTTTTTTTTTTTTTTGAAGCTAAAAGAATTGATGTTAGGGGCCAAGACCAGAAATGGAATTATTGTAACAGAACTGAATATACTTACTTACAGTTCAGAGGCCTCTGATAACCATCATCTGGTGCTTCTGTAAATCTGCTAGTTATTTCTTGGATACAGCTTTCTTCCTGGGTATAGATTTCTAGTACTTTGGTCATGGACAAAGGTGATGCACTAGGTCTTATTAAATGTTCAGAATAAATTGTGCTATTTAGGAAAATGTAACATACAAAAAGGGCAAAATCTAGTGGAAATCATTAAAGAGTCTATAATTAAGGATACATAAGATTAAATTATTCTTTGACTCAAGAATTATATACTTAATTGTGCAGGATTTCAACCAAAGCCATCAGAGGCACTTTCTCTCAGGAGCCTTAAGTGTACAGTGAAGTTTCTGTGAATCCAGCTTTGGTGATTGCCACCAGGAAGTTCCTTCCTTATGAAAGATGCCACATGAAGAACCATTGAAAGACCCAAAGCTGCCCCACTGTGGCTCCTTACACAGTCAAAACCCTATTAAAGTGCAAGAATCAAGAGACTCCTTTGGAAAAAATACGTATCTCTGTGTTCACGAGGACAGTGCTGTGTGCAGACTTATCTGGTTGCTTTAGAGAAACAAAAGCCACAAACGGTGTGTGATGGCGTGTGGGGGAGTTTGAGAGACACCCAATTCGTATTATTCCTGCTGGGAAGACCCTGATCTGAGACCAGTGCTGGCAGCCCCCGGCTGAGAAGAGCCTCCTTGTGGTCTCCATTCCTGTCAGGCCCTGGAGAGGGTGGGGGATGCACAATGGGGCCCACCAAGAATTATTAGATGCTTAACTGGGCCCTGGAAAAGGGAAAGAAAAAGCCAGACTTGTAGAATATGATCAGCATCTAGCTCAGTTAAGCCAAACATGACAATACCTGGAAAGCCTTCGGTGGTCATGATTATGTACAGAGGAACTTGACCTGTTTTCAGAATTTGTGGGAGCAGCACAGCCAGCAGTGGGTGGGGGGTGAAGGAACAGTCAAAAGGAATGGGCCTAAGGGAGTCTGGCTGAAGATGTGAAAAGCGGAGTCCTACCGATGTTTTATAGACAAGAGATATTTCTATCCACCCAAATGCCTGCTATGGTATGGATCATCGGACACTGATTCAGCCAGTGGCCCCCAGCTTTCATGCCATCTCCTTGTCCTCCAAGATTTTTCTTTACCCCCTTCAGAAAAGGTGAATCACTCTTTCCTTTGTGCTGCTGCAGTTCTTGGTAATAATGTCACTTAACTTGCAAGCAGTCAACTCCCTCTCTCCTTCTCTCTGTCTCTCTAGATCTCTGTCTCTTCTAAGGCTGTCTCTGTCTCTGTCTCTGTCTCTCTCTTTCTCACTCAGCTAGCTTGTGAACTTCATGAAGACAGCAATAGGCCTCATTCATTTTTTCTCGCAGCCCATGGTAGGCACTGAAATATCCGGTGGACATTTTTTTTCTTTTCTTCCTAAATATTGGCTTTTTCTGTAGAGCAGTTATTTGGACAATAACCAATGAATTTCCAGACCATTCTCAAATGACGATATGGAGGCACATCATCTGGTAAAACATAAAAGAAGAATCCGTGTATGTTATGCGCCCCCCGCCATTACTGCCACTGCCTTTCATCTCCTACTAAAGAGAGCTTCTGATTTTGATCAGAGTAGAATATTCCCAATATATGATACATGAAGATGCGTGTTGCCATGGAGAAGGGTATCTTGTAGAAATATGTGAATTTTCCACCTGCATGATCCTGTCAGCTTAATCATTCATTATTTGACTTTGGAGAGGGACCCATGCGCATATATCTGCAGTGTTTGTCTAAGTGATCAAAAGAGGTAGTGTGGTCAAGTAGCAGCTTTGCACTGAGGTTTTGGGGAGAAAGTAGATTAGGTAGGGGACAAATGCTTTCTAATTATACCTTTGTCCCAAAGAAGTATGAATTAAATAGAAATGAAGCATATAGTCTTCTCATACTGCCATAACAAAGTACGATGTATAAATAATGGAAATTAATTTTCTTTGAGTTCTAGAGGCTGGGAAGTCCCAAGTTCAAGGTGTTGGTCAATTTGATTTTTGGTGGGAGTTCTCTTTCTGGCCTGTAGATGGCCTCCTTCTCACTGTGTCCTCCCATGACAGAGAGCGCTCTCTCTCACTCTTTCTCTTCTTGTAAGGCCATAGCACTATCAGATGAGGGCCTCAACGTTATTTAACGATAGTTATCTCCATATATAGTTACATTGGGGATTGGAGCGCCAACATAGGATTTTTGAGAGAAACAAACTTTCAGGCTATAACATCAAGTCTATAATCAGAACTGTCATTTGATAAATATGCCTAAAACCAGATGCCGACAAGGGTTAAGTGTGAGACTTGTAGGGAATACTCAGTCACACAAGTCAAAGCAGTCTGTGCACCTGGCCTTGGGTTTAAAATGGTGGTGTGAAGTCAGATCTCTAACCTCACTCTCCCCCAAATAACAATATGAAAGGAGAGAAATACAATAAGCAAAGGAAGAACACCAACAAAATCAGTAATCAGACAAAAGAGTGGGCTGGTAGTCAACAAAAGAAAAGGTACATTTTCCGAAATGCTGAAAGCATGAGTCTGGTGTTGCTCCAGCCTATCCCCCAAATCTACCAGGCTTAGAAATAACCCCACATAGGATCTTACTAGTTACCATTTACATCCCCAACTGGGAAAGGAACAGCCCAAAGGAAACTTCCACAAAAGTATATAGTCAGCCTTGAACACCTTTTATTTCACCCTTCCCTGAAGAGACAGGAAAACCTCTGTAATTCTCCATTTCAATTATCTCCTGCTGGGAATAAAATGGGAGAAGAAAAGCAGACCAGTAACAAATGCCTAGAACTAATTACCTATAGTAAAAACCAGGAATTTCACCAAATAGAAGACAAAAGAGAAAATCAGTAAGGCGAGATCTCTGGGGCACCTGGGTGGCTCAGTTGGTTAAGCATCTGACTTAGACTCTGGGAGTGATCTCAGGGTCCTGGAATCCAGCCCCACATAGACCCTCCTTCCCCCACAATCAGGGAGGAATCTACTTCTCTTTCTCCTTCTGCCCCTCCCCCCCCTTGTCAGTGCTCTCTCTCTCTTTTTCTCTCTCAAGTAAATAGATGAAATCTTAAAAAAAAAAAAAAAAAAGTAAAATCTTCTGAGTGTGCAAGAAGCAAGGGAAGAGGAGTTTGAGAGCCCCCAGTGAAACCTCCATGAGGAAGGACTTGCCCTCCCTACCCCAGGAGTCTGTGTAGCGTTCTTGTGGAGTTTATTCCCCAGTCTGGGAGGCCAAGACAAAAACAACAACAACAACAAAAACAAACAAACAAACAAAAAACAAACAAATAGAAACAGCAAAAGAGAATAGAGAAGCTCCAGGATGGTCTGTCTCTCTCTCTCTCTCTCTCACTCTCACTTACTCTCACTTGAGAAATCCGGAACAAATAATGTGCATAGTTCTGGCTACTTTACCCCTCTTAAAGAAAGTCCTCAAAAGAAAACACTCTCCTGTGTAGCTCCTGAAGGACCAACGGGCCGCAGATACTTTGCTAAAGAAGCAGCATGCTAATGAATATGTCACACATCTGGCCCTGCAAGCACTAGAAGCCATGACAGAGAGGAGAAAGGAAGGAAAGAAGCCAGTAAGCATGCAAGCCAGCAAAACACAGATGAAGAAGCTACTGTGGAAGAAAACACAACTCCAGACAAAGAGAAAAAGTCCCTATAATAGCTATAAAAGAATTTCAAAAGAACATTAAAGATCTTGAAGGTGATAAAAATGGCATAATGATCTCAAATGTAAGCATGAAGGAAACACATTTTTCAACCGTTAGCAAAATAAATCAATTAAGAACAGCAAAGACCAAGTTACTGACAAAGAAAAAAGGCTTGAGATGATCACAGTGAAAAAGAACACAGAAACTCTAAAACAATTCGAGAAAAAATGATATATATAGAAGAGAGAGGGAATAAATTGCTCTATGTGGGAACAGTTGGTGTCCCTGAAATTTAGAAGTCAAGATATAGAAGAGAAAACTCCCTAAAATTAAGGGAAAACTGAACAAATGATCTAATGGGCAGGCCATGTTCCAGAAAAATCAATTCAGAAATCCCCCAAAAACATGTCTTTAACTAATTAATTTAATTAACATTAATAAATTAAAGTATTAGTATGTGTTCAAGAAAAACGGCATAAATCAAGCTCATAACTTTATAGCTATGATTGCTATGGGACAAAATTAAGAAGCAATGTCAGGAATGAATCAATTAAAATGTATTAAGAATGGCAACTATCACCACAATAATGCATAGAAAGCCATCTTCAATCTCATGGGCTTAGAACAATAATCATCTATCTTCTGTTCATGGATATAAGAATCAACTACATTTAGTGTGGGTTAGGGAGGAAGTCAGGCAGTGAGTTAAACTCAGGTCATACTCTCCTTGGATCAACTGCTCCCTAAAGCATGTTGAACTTAGGGTAAAAGGCAGGAGCATGAGAAGGCAAACCCCAACCATACAAATGTATTTCAAGCGCTGTTTGACTCACTTCTCCTAATATCCAAATGGCCAAAACAAATTCCATGGCCAAGTCCAATGTCAAGGGACAGTGACATAGACTTCCATGGTGGTAGAAGATAGGAAGTGAACATTTCTGAATAATTATCTAATCCACCACATTAATTGTGAGGTTGGAAGACAGATAAGGCAAAAGTTGTCAAGATAGTTCAAGAACACCACCTTAATTTGGGTCAATACCTATCACTTTAAATCCAGACAGGCCCAGCTCTCTCTATGACTATCATGACACCTATGAAACTATATACTCTAAGAAATAATTATTTCTTAGAGTCATTCTATTTGTTGCATGCAGTTTATTGTTAACACAAATTTCAAAAGAAAAATTGAAGGACCCTCCAACATCTCTTTTTATGTTTATGTATTAAAAATCTGGTTAACTGCATTCTATGAGCATCTGAGTATCTTTTCTTTATGGTAAGTCCTGCTTAATTTATTACTTTTTATGTAATACAACTGACCTACAAAAGGTTACCATAATCAAGGCTTTGAGGAGGACAGTTGCTGTTGGTAATTGAAAATGAAAAAGGTACTGAATGTCCCAGACACTTTCTATTTTAGCATCTTTCATCTCCTGCTAGGAGCCCTGAAATGTACCTCTTGTTTGTGTTCTAAGCCTTAGCAATCAAAGTGGGGGGAGGGACAGGCAAACTGGAGTAAACAAGCTGTAGAGGCAATTTTTGCTTTGATCAGATTCTGTTGTCTATATGAAATGGACTCATTTCTCTGGGGCACTCAGTTGCATTGCCCAGGAGGGTAAAAGCTGATAGGATAATACCAGTTCCACATCACACACGTCAGAGTAACAAATGTCTGTCATTCCTCTCCCTCTTCCCAAATACATATCTCACACACACACACATGCACACCCCACTCACTGCAACACAGTCATATATTCATACCACATGCACATATCCTGCATACTCATGATATTAAATAAATTAATAATGTCTATCAAACATACCCTTTAGAGACTTTGGAAACAGATCTGACAGATGATGCCTCTCTCTGCTCCTGGAATGCCTCAATATATAGAGCTACAACTTTGATTTCTGTTTTTATCTCTCTGTGTCATGGATCTCATGCTAATCTGTGCCAACATAACCTGAGATTTCTCATATGAATGTTTTGTATTACAAAATAATAAGGTTGGAAAGACAAAACTTATGTTCACTATTTTTTGATCTGCCTTTTGGGTTTTGCTTTCTTCAACTTCTTCCTCTGTCTCTCACCCAGTTCTTAAAAGTGTTCTGTGTCTTCATTTCCATTGAGCATTGTTTAATTGACTAGCATCCTGCCTATTACATAAAAAGTTATCCATGATGCCACAGGGGTTTCTCCGTAATAACAGCAAAGGGTTATTATCATTGATAGTAATGACCTTGAAAGATATTTCACGGAAGAGTCGGCCATAGGTACCTTTAAATCCCACTACAAACAACAACCCTGAAGGGAGAGTCAGGGAAGCAATGTATAGTGTCAATTAATTTCCCTTTCAGAGTAATCATTTCTTATAAAAATAATAATAATAATAATAATGAGGTGCTTGGGTGGCTCATCATTAAGCATCTGCCTTTGGCTCAGGTCATGATCCCAGGTCCTTGGATCCAGCCCCGCATAGGGCTCCCTGTTCAGCAGGAAGCCTGCCTCTCCCTCTTCCTCTCCCCCTGCTTGTGTTCCCTCTCTCTCTGTCTTTCTCTGTCAAATAAATAAAATCTTAAAAAATAATAACAATACTGTTATGTGTTAATTAGTTCTGATGGTGTCTCAGAGAGTTAAACAAGGAATTAGAACATATTATAAGTTAGACAAGGAGTTAGAACATACTGTAGTCATTTTAGTAGTGAAAAAGCCAAGGCTTCTTTTTTTTTTTTTTTTTTTTAAGATTTTATTTATTTGAGAGAGGGAGATAGAGCATGGGCAGAGAGAGGAGCAGAGGCAGAGGGAGAAGCAGACTCCCCGCCAAGCAGGGAGCCTGATGCGGGGCTCGATCCCAGGACCCTGAGAGCATGACCTGAGACGAAGGCAGTTGCTTAACCAACTGAGCTACCCAGGCGTCCCAAAGCCAAGGCTTCTAAATACTGAGATTTGGCAAAAGTCATTCAAAAAATTAAGTGGCTAACAGACTATCCTCTTATGACATATGTGTTTGTGTCTTGCCCATTTTCTATTGGGGTCCCTCTCTCTCCTGTTATTTTGTCTATTTATTTCTTTTTATTCAGTACAGGAATCAGTAATATATATTACAAATACCTTCTTCCACTGTTTTATTTTTACTTTCTTAATGGTGTGTTTCCATAAATTAATGTTAATTTTAGTATTATCCAGATTGTCATACCAGTCTTTTCCGTGAGGGTTATTGTTTTGTTTTTCCTGTGTAAGAAATTTTTGCCTAATGATGTGAAGGTCTTTTTCCAAGTTACCTTTCACACTTAGTTCTAAAATCTACCTGAAATTCATTTTTGAGTATGGTGAAAACTATTCCTTCAGTGTAGGCAGTGGAGGTCTACTGTTACTGGCCCTGAACAAATTATGATTCTTTTTCCCTGAAATTTTATTTCAAATTCAAATTTGAAAGACACTTTTGTTTGGTATGAAATTTTGCACTGATGATCTTTCATTTAGCACTTTGAAGATGCCATTGCATTGTTTTTGCCTTCCATTATTTTTGCTGAGAAGGCATCTGGAAGTCCTGTCATTGCTATTTTGATGTATGCTAGATAATTTTATATTATTTTTTAACCTTGGCTTTTAGCAGTCTTTGAACAACTGGCCTGTATGATACTTGCTTTGCATAAATTCTGCTTGGAGATCAGAGCACTTTTAAAACAGTGGTTTGATATCCCATTAATTTGGGGAAATCAGTCATTATATCTTAAATATTGCTTTTGCCACATTATACACTGGATAGACCCTATCTCATATGTCTACTAACTCTTTTCTATATTTTTTATCTGTATTTTATAGTTTCTTCTAATCTAGCTTTCAGTTTACTAATCCCTTCTGTGTCTAATGGCTGCCAAATGTACCTACTAAATGAATCACTTCAATTATAGTATATTTTCCAGTTCTGGAATTTACATCTGACTTTTTAAATAGTGCCTAGTTATCTGATAAACTCCTTTACCATGGATATTCTCCAAATTGGCATCTAATTCTTAAATATATTAATCACAGTTTTTAAATTGTCTCTATGATATCCAGATCTCTAACTTATCTCTACATGTTGTCTCATTCTCTTGGATTTCAGTGATTTGTTCTTGTTCTTCTGGAATGCCAGGTAATTTTTTTATTGAATGCTGGACACTGTGTGTGAATAATTATAGAGACAG
Organism: Lontra canadensis; assembly: GCF_010015895.1. Lineage (NCBI taxonomy): Eukaryota > Metazoa > Chordata > Mammalia > Carnivora > Mustelidae > Lontra > Lontra canadensis. The sequence goes on from NW_022631010.1 coordinate 18,034,546, forward strand.
CTTGAGGCTCTGGGTGGTTTTCTCTCATTTTGGAAAGGATTTATTTTTGCTTCTGACAGACCAGTAAGAGTGAGCAGAGCACTACTATATAATCAGGAATTGAATTGATTAAAAGTTGGACTTCAGTTTTTTTAAGAGCTGGTCTATATCAGGTTCATCCTTGCCCCCAGAATATAACCCTTCAGGTGCCCCACAGAAGACTTGAGTACTTTTCTAAGCACCTCTTCCTTGGCTAGCCCTGATCTCCAAGTTTTGCCCCACCCCACCACTCAGGCCTCATAAGACATCTGGAGGCTCTGTTCAACTTGTTGGCACATGTGGAATGTCAGACTCACCATGTTATACCTCCTCGAGCTTGTGTGTATTGATGGCTCTTTACTGAGTGAAAATAGTTTCTTAAATAACCTCACCAGTGTTCCTAACTGTTATTGGTAGGAGGGTTATTCTACATCATGATAATTCACCTTAGGCTGAAATCCCTTTCTCAGTATAATTTCAATTTGCATTTCTTTCATTATGAGCAAAGTGAGTCATCTTTCATGTGATTACAGGCCACTTTTTTTTTTTTTATTAACTGTCAATTAAATTTCTTGCTCAACTTTCTACCCAGTTTTTTATCTTCTTAATCTGTATTTTTGGAAGTACTTTAAAGATATTAACCCTTTCTCTATAATAAAAGGTATAAGAATTTTCCTTCAATTTATAGTATTTTTCTTCTAAACATTTCTTATGGTATTTTTTCCATCCAAAAATTTATTATGTTTATATGAAATCAAATATTTCCATTTCTCTCCAATTCTGTTTTGAAGCATAATCAACCAAGATTTCCTGCTCCGAGCCTTAAAGAAATCCATCAATGATTTCTTCTGTAATTGTGCCTAGAGGAATGTGTTGATGAGAAATTGAAAATGGTCCACTTTTTAGGATTAGTGGAGTGAGAAAGAATATGATATGGTTTTAAGTACAGTTGGGAGGTTCAAGTTTTCTTTCCCTTTCCCAACCTCATCCTCAGTAACTAAAGAAAACAACTTATGGGCACAGTTACTTTCACTTGAAGGCTTGGGATCTATTGGTCATTTCTTTTCTTCTGTTATCCTTTTCCTGATTTCTCTCATCTACCTTCATTTCATCAATGTTACTTCTACATTGACATTTCGCAAATACCCACATGCCTATTCACAGTTCGCTTCCTCAGGATTGGATGCAAAAGCTTGTTTGGCATCTCCACTTATATGGCCCTGCCCTTCAGGATTCAAATCTAAAATGGCTTTCTTCACTTCCCTCCACTCTGTTTTATATGTCTTCAAGTACTGACCTTCCTACCATCCATCCATCAGGGTTCAGAGATTGGTCATCTTTGAGTCATACTTCATGACTGTCAGCTTCAGTACATCATTATCAGAGGGCAAGATCTATCTTTGAGGATCCCTTCCTTTGAAGAGATTATAAACTGGACCTTTACCATCCCTGCTTCTTACTCACCAACAGGCACACCAAGTTTAACATACTCTGAGCTCAATACATACTCACGTAATGAAAATGCACCCAACCTTATGCTTTAAAAAAGTATAGAAATAACATCAATTTTGAAATTATAAATTGCCAGACCTTTACCTGTCTCTCTATTTCTAAATGCCCCTGGCCTTCAAGTTGTGAAAACGTAATAGGTATTTAGCTAAGATGGAAGATATTGTCGTCCTTTAGGCTATCTGGAAAATTTCTCACAATAAGAGAAAACAACCCACTTACTACTACCTTTAAGCATATTCTATAGCTTCAGCCACAGCAAATGGATGACACACTGTGCAAAATAGAGATAAATCACAACAGAAATTAATAAAGACGTGATTCTCAGCAATTAAAAATGGCAGCATCTGAGAATGTCTCCTAGGAAGGCATCTAAGCCGTTCATTTTGTGTTTGAACAAAAAAAACCTCACTGCCAGGAAGATAAATCTTTCAGCTTTTAGGCATGCCTAAGGCAAAACAGGTTTTCTTTTCTCCCTTTTCTCTTCAAAGGTTAAGCTACATAAACTTATACACACACACACACACACACACACACGCACACACACACACACACACACACACATTTCCCTAAATTTAAATTGTAGGCTGTTCTGATTAAACCAAGTTTCCCTGCTTTCATGCTACCAGATTTTTAATTTGAGAAATTGTGTATGTATGTATGAGATTATCTCACAAATTAAAGAGAATTTAGATGACAGCGCTAAAGAATTCAGGCAACTCAACCCACTGTTTCCTCCCTTAACCTTTTCTGCAAAAGAAGTTGAATCCCAGGAGTATTTTTAAATTTAAGAGGGCAATGGAGGGTGACAGAACAATTGGCAGTCAGGCTGTTCTAATTCTCTATTAATCAAGGACTATCTTCTTTCTTTCAGCTCAAGGCGAGGACACACCTAGAGTTCCTGTGCAAAGCGAAGGGTCTGGCTACACAGAAAACTCTCCAAGTCCCGATGGTAAAGTTCTGAGCTATTTGAGCTCATGCAAACTACAAATCTGATACATTTTCTGTGTGTAATCTAGGATTAAAGGAGCTATCTGTTCTATGAAGCAACATACTCAGTTAGAACAAGGTAAAGTTCAAAAACCATGTTCTCCTAGGAACTAATAAAATTGGCAGCCTTTAAAAAAACTGATGCGGTTTTATAACACTATGTGCCTCAGTTGTTAATCACACCTCATAATACGGAGGCCATAGTGGGTAATACCAAGGGTAAACTAGACCGAAATCCAGCTGGTGAACTTGATGGGAGTATCTCTTACTTCCACAAAAAGCACTTGCCCGAAGTTATCCCTGCTCTATAGGGACTCCGGGAAACACTCAGGAGAGCCCTGACTTGAGTTTGGGCTAAGGTCATCTTGGACCTTCATCATTTTACCTCACTATATCACTTCAGATGGCTTGGCCAAAAACACAGTGGATCTTTAAAATCACCTCCGAAGTCAGTTTGTAAAAATCTGTCTTTATTCACATCTCATTTTGAAGGTATCTGAATACTCTGAGCCTGAGAAATATTAATATACTGCCCCCACCCCGTATAATGATTCTGGGAATGCTTTGAAATATTACTTGGTTTAAAAAAAAACAATTATTTGTGAATATATGATTTAATAAATATTTGATTCCACTGACCCCCAAAGCTCAAGAGAACCAAAACTGGTTGGTTATCAACTGCTCATATATACCTTGCTGTTTGGTTCATTTTAGCCAAAGAAAAAAAAGCGAATTGCTTTGAATTAATAATGACCTTAGGAAAAATTCAACTGGTAACATCTACTTGGTGAATTTACTTGGTGGGTTGTTTTTTTTTTTTTAAGATTTTATTTATTTACTTGACAGATATCACAAGTAGGCAGAGAGAGAGAGGAGGAAGCAGGCTCCCCGCTGAGCAGAGAGCCTGATGCGGGGCTCTATCCCAGGACCCTGAGATCATGACCTGAGCCAAAGGCAGAGGCTTAACCCACTGAGCCACCCAGGCGCCCCTACTTGGTGGTTTTAAATAGAGTTTTCTGTACTAGGTATTCCACTCTGCTATAAGCTTTTCATCACCTGAATTTCCTCCCTTAATCATAAGCCCTTCCATACAAACAGATTTTTTTTTTTAACTCATGGGTTGCATTACCTAGAAGAATAATGTTTTTCAACCTCAGATCCATTAAAGGCTACCACATGTTAGTCATGCTCAGCTGAACGAAACCTGCCGCAGCCTGGTTGTGACATTATTGTGACCTGGTTCTTAACTAGTTCTCTGCAAAACATGTTCTGAAGAATGGCAGGCCCATAGGATGCTCATTGAATAAAAGGGAAAGAAACATGAAAAACACTAAGATTTAGTCCTCTTTTTGAGATTCTCCATGTATCTTACAGGCTCTCAGAAAGCTCAGCTGTGAAGAAATTTATCAACGTGGTTTACCATTGCTTTTCCCAAACTTATTTCATCATGGGATGCTATTTATTAATAGGTTTTGGAATAAGTGACCCTTGGGTTGGAAGAACAGAGAAAGGATGCTCTCCTATATTTGATTCTGCAGGTTCCCTCACTGAGATGGGTGACCTTACAGTAATTTCGTAGACCAGGCTGGAAAGCACATGCATTATTCTCCTTATACAGGTAGCATTGTTGCATCTGGCCAGTTTACACCTGGGGTTTAGAAAAAGCTCATACATCATTAGAAACCCAGGATAGTTTGCAGGTGGAATGGAGACCTGCTTTTAAAACCTTCTCCCTGAGAAAGAGTTGGATGGTATGCCCTTCAATGTCACCCCCTCTTTCAAGCCTCTTTGGAGTATGAAAACCAGCATCTGCCACTATTTTCCTTTAATCAAATTTACCTGTTTGAGAAAAAGAGCTTGGATTGCTGATTCTGTGCACATAAATGAAGACTACCCGAACAAGAACAGAGGTTACTTATTCAGTTATGATAGCCAGGGTGGCGGCCATTATCCCTTGTGTTGGTGGGCTCAAATGCAGGCAGAAAAGTGGGAAACCTTTAAAGTTAAGACATTGCTTCAAGCACCCTCTGACTCAAGGTTGCTGGCATAGGAAAGCTGGATTTGAGCACACTAGAAGTGGGAGACCGGTTTGGGAACATACCCGGCTTTCCCTGTTTGGTCCCACGTTGGAATCACAGGGCAAACTCTAGTGAAGCCAGCAGACATTGTCCAAGTCCTGACCGTCCTAAGCTGATTGCTACAGAGGATGTGGTCAGGTTGCCCAGGCTGGTAGCCACAAAGGTTTTTCGTAAGTTATATTGTTATATATGGTCTGACCATTGTTCCATTTGTATATTGTCTCTCCCTTTATAATATGCACTTTGATGCTTTTAAAATATCCATCTAATTGAACCTACTGACCCTTGAAAATTTCCAGAGTGACTGCTATGCCTGCTCTGGAATACTTCTGGACAAGGACATTAATTATGCATTCTATTTTTATGCAAAAGCTCACATAGACCAATACACACAGTTAAAGTAAAAGCACACGTTTTATCATCATGGTGTGATCCAGTTAGATGTTTTGTTTTTCTATCACAGGGCATCCACTGCTGCTGAGTCCATTGGCAAATTTAGAGAATCTGTTTTGAAATTCAGATTTGAAAACCTAGCAAACCAAACAGGCCTATCAATGTTGCCATTTCAGAGAGAGCTGCTTAACTCTCTACATGGCAACAATCTGTTTTGCTTTGTTTTCTTGTTATTTTCTTAGACATCTACTAAGGCCTTTGGATTTACTTCAGGATGGTAATCAATACACCCAAAATGCCCACCCAAAAATCTGGTATAAAACAACAACTCAACTTCTACAGTTCATTAAGAAGTAATCCTGCCCTCCCTAGCCCCTGCCACTAAAAATCTACAAGACTTATTCCCCAAATCTTGAATGAATGAAAATGAACGGAAAAGAAGTATAAGATAGGAGATCAGTAATATTACAACTCACACACCATTTTAATGTGTTCAAGAGATTTGGGTTTAATAAAGACTTACCTTTTTTTTTTTTTGTTTTCCTTTCTGGTTACAGTTGAAATGAATAGTCAGGTTGACAGTGTAAATGACCCAACAGAGAGTCAGCAAGAAGATTAACTAATAGGTAAGTTGCCCCTGTAGTGGGATTTTCAATTGATTAAACCAGCCATGGGAAGTGTTTGTAAATGGCATATTGGATTTCCCTCGGTTCTGCCAAGTCCCACAGTGTGGCTCAAGCTAAACTTTAGAAATCCTTATACCAAATGACACAGTGGAAGGAGCCAAGATAACCCCAAGAAACCTACAATCCTTTGAGGGGAAAAGATAAGCCACAGCATATTCAGATGTGCATTTCCCTGGTTTTCTGAGTTTTGACAACAGGAGAAAAATGTTTCCATCCATCTAACCTCCTGGACTCCTGGAGGGATGAAATTATTTCAGCAACCACAAGCTGATTCTGAAGCATTGCTTTTCTAGAAGCTACCTGCTGTGTTGTTTAGTACATCTGTTTTTAAATCTCTACCCTAGAGAATGTGGAAAGGCACTTGGTGTGTTGAGGCAGAAAGAAGCCTGACTTGTGTCCTATGCTGTCACACCATGACCTATGGACCTGTGTGTCTGAACAGGGTTTGTTGAGTTAAATGAGCCTTAGGGAACTCCCCAAGAAAATCATAGGCTGGGGTCAGATCACGTTTTTCCAAACCAACATTCTAAATCTCTTAGCAGAGACTGAAATTTATCTAAAATGAGGAATAGTCTATACCCCTTTCCATATCTTGAGGGCTGGTGAGAAGCATTAGAGAAGTCATGCTCACTATTCTGATTCTTAGCTGAAAATACTAACTGGGAAACATCCTAACTGGGACCCACCACATCAATGGTGGGTCATCCAGTATAAAACACAATTGTGCTAGCACCATTGCCTCTCAGGACCTTCTTGCACTCCCTCCATCTTCGTGGTAGGTCTCTGTACTCACCCAGAAGGCCATGTTGCACCAGACTCTTGAGTTCCAGCATCACAGCAGAACAAAGTTTGAAAATATATGAAAGTAGACAACTGTCCTTCCTATCATAGTCTTGAACATCATTTAAAACTTAAATATAATAGCATTTGTGTAACACACATATAACATAGGACTCCTAAAAGAAATAAAACTCACACAAATACGGTCTTATAAACATTTCTTTTTTTTTTTTTTTCTAAACCTTGTTCATGTATTTAGAATTATCCTGCTAAGCTGCAGAAATGATATGGTAGAGAAGTTTCCATTAAAAAGTAATGAAGTGAGACTAAACCTGAACAATTTAAATGCAAGTTCCTCAGTGTTGCCTTACCTTCTGCCCTTTGTTGCCAACAAACTATAGACTTCTTGTCTAGAATTTTTCTAACAGATACTATGATTTTCCTGTGTGATCAATATCTAAATAAAGTACCCAGATAAATATTTCCATGGTTAATGTCAAAGTATTTTCCTTGATCATAAACACGAATACCTTTACCCAAATGAATATGTTGTCAAAACTTAAAAGTTCAAGATTAGTTTGAGGAAACTCAATTCCAGGAAGGAGAAATGACTGGGTCACTTGGATGATCAATGGAAATTCAAACACTCCCAGGACAAAATTATTTGCTGACACCATACTGCTCCCTAAACAATAGTGAGTTGTAGTGACAAACCCAGTTGTCACAGAGAACAATATGACCCAAGGAACTTTAGTGATTCCCACAGAAATATTTACACAGCTGAATTTGTAGAGGTTATGTGGTAGTTCAAAAGAAGGAACCTTTAGTTCTGTGCATCACACCTTAAAGGAAATTAAAGAAATACAGTGAAAACAAATTAGAATTACAAAGTTCCAAGATATAAAGCAAGAAAATTTAGTGTTATATAATTTATAATTGTAAAAAATTGGTAATCATAAATGACAAAAGGGAATGACTCAGTGAGTTAACAGAACACTCTACAAATGTTAAATTAATTTCTTAACAAGTATCTGACGTCATGTGAAGGTAGTTTAGAGAAACATGGTTCTAGAGAAACATGGCAGTCCAATTGTGGCGGTTACCAAGGTACACTTTAAGAGGCTCTGTAACTTCCATTTTTACATTCTCAGAATGCTTGCTTTTGGAATCCAACCATTCTGTAAGAAGCTCACCTCTACTATAGAATGAGGAAGACTCCATGGAGAGAGATTCTGGAAACTGAGAGGCCATTTTGGGTGTTTTGGTCCCAGTGAATACCACCTTACCACCTGGAGCAGATAAACTGCCCAGCTGACTCTAAGCCTATAGGAACATGAAAAATGATAAACCATTTTGTTTTCAGCCACTAAGTTTTAGGATGGTTTGTGATGTAGCAACAGGTAACTGGAAAGGTGGGGTTTTGTAGAATATCTCCCAATATAAATGTTTAGAAAGAGAGATAAATTATAATAAAGAAATGTTTAAATACACAGCTCAACTGACATGAAAGCAAAGGTGTCAGAAATAAAGAAGAATTTGAAAGCCAAAGCAGTAGTGTAGTGAGTTGAACATGCAGTAACCCTAAGAGCTGCTGATTGGTCATGGATACAGAGATAAGCCCTATGGCTAGATCCTTGCATTCTAATGCCCACCTGGGACCTAGAGCCATTCAAGGGGAGATATGAAAACTGATACATTTACATAGATAAGTCTGGGATTCCCAGCTGAAGATGTTAACAGGGAGACTTCTGTCTGCCCAGAGTGCGGTGAGGGGAAGGAAGAAGGCTCCTATGATAGCTAGAAAACACAAACGTACCATGAATTTGAAATGCAAACTTATGCCACCCACAGTCAGACAGCAATACGCAGACTGTATATTTAATAGTTGATTAGAAACCAGTATCATTCCTGCTCTAGATAACAAATGGAAAAGTAAACCTATCACTTGGAATTCCCATGGAAGAAAAAAATTCTCTGAAGATGAATTCACAATTTTAAGACTTACAAAAACACACGATGAAGTGATCTACCATGAGTGAAACTCAATGGGTGGAATGACATGATGTAATTAGCATTATGAAAACGAGAGAGTAGAAAATTCTGAAGATTTTATAAGTACATTTAAAAGAAAATAAAGATAAAAAGCACATATAAAACTGTAAGAAAAGGGTAACACTATGAAAAATTAAGAACAATTTGAAAAAAGCCAATAAACATGTAGTGATATGAATGACACATGAGGAGACATGGGGGCAGGAAGGAGAATGATCAATGTGTTTGTCTTCAGTACATATTCTAAAAGGAGATAGTAGATAGTATTTGAAAGATAATTTCTGAGAATTTATCAGAAATTGATAGAAGTCCGTGAGTTGTTTTTTTTTTTTTAACATTTTATTTTTTTATTTGACAGAGAGAGATCACAAGTAGGCAGAGAGGCAGGCAGAGAGAGAGGAGGAAGCAGGCTCTCCACAGAGCAGAGAGCCCGATGCGGGGCTCGATCCCAGGACCCTGGGATCATGACCTGAGCCGAAGGCAGAGGCTTTAACCCACTGAGCCACCCAGGTGCCCCTTTTAAAAAAAAAAAAAAAATTATTTATTTAAAAGTCCATGAGTTTTTAAGTTAAAAGAAGAATAATAAGTCACAAGACAGACATGTTTAAAATAAACCCAACACAAGCATTGCAGAACACTAGAGAGAATGAGAAAAAAAAAAAAAAAAAAAAAGGGAAACAATTAAAGGAAAAGGAGAGTTAACCTACAAAGAAATAAGTATGGCATAGACAGCAGGCTTCCCAACATCTAGAATTTGGTTCAGGAGACAGTGGAATAATTCTGAGTGTTCAAACATGAATAAAAACAATTGTCAGTATAGAGTTCTATAGTCAAGTTTCACTATCATTTAAGAAGATAAAAACTGCCATTTTTCAGGAAAAAAAGAAAAGTTTGTTCTTCACATACCCTTTCTTTAAAAGCTACTAAAGGATGCACAATAGTAAGAAGAAAACTGAATCCAGAGGAAAGTGGTAAGGTGCAGGAAACAACTGTAAGCCAAGGAAAATGATAAACACAAAGGCAAATAAAAATATATTTTGATTATAAATTTATAATAGTAATTAGTGGGTGGCTAAAAACAGGGTAAAACAAAATTACTACTTATGTGCTATTTATAATACACAAAGTAATACTAAATACTTTCTATTATGCGTGTTATTTGTGAATATATATTTGTGTAAAAATATAAAAACATGCAAGATGATCCACACTTATCAGGGTTTGGTAATCTCTGGGAAGGAAGAGAAATAGTTTTAACCCATCGATAAATTAAATTAATTTATTTGTAAATACTTTAATTTACCTATAGTCTTTTATTTTTGAAAAGTGAAAGATCTCAAGGAAATTTGAAAAATATTAGCACTTAGGGAATATATCCTAGGTATGTTATACTGTTTGTAGTTTTCTTTTTGTTTGCAATTTTCATTTTTAAAATTAAAATTTATAATTGTATATCTATGTATAAGAGATTCAGAAAAATACCATAAAGAAATATTCCATAATATTAACTGCAGAAGTTATCAACAATGGAGGGAGTACGTAGGATTTTTTTTCTTCTCATCTACTTTTGTCTATTTTAAATAGACACACACACACACACACCTCAAAGAGTACTTTAAAGATTCATAGGAACACCAGAGAGAAAATTAACTCGGAGATCATCTGCTTCAGTTCTTCCGTTTAGACACGTAGTAATTTATATGGTGATAGAAATCAGATCAGTTGCTTGTTCCAGCAGGAGCTAATAGTTGGAAGGTGAACTTTTGAGGTAATGGCAATGTTTTATATCTTGATAGTGGTGTGGGTTAAATGAATGCCTTTGTTTATACAGACTGAGGTAGGCTTAAGATCTGTGTATTTCCTTCTATGTGGATTATACCACATCTTCTAAAATCTAAAAAGATAAAGACTATCTAAGACACAGTGTCTTCTCCCAAGTGGGGAACACAGCAGAGACTTAATAAAACCTCAAAGTGGTGGGACAGCCATCAATGACTTCAGCAGGTCAGCATTATGCAAATTGTCACCATTATTCCTGTGTCGAGCCCTGGAAACCAGTGTGTGTGAACGGACCCTAGAAAGGAGGACTCATCAATCCAAGATTAGGTATTTCAAAGAATACTTTGAAGAGTTGAGTTAATCACCCCATCAGTGGAAACAAGTCATCAACGTAGCATACATTTATTAGCTGTGATTTATGTGCTCTTTAAAGATACCCTGTGCAAGCAATTACAGCTCCAGTATCCAAAGTTCTTTGATAGTCAGAGAAGATATTCCTAGGCTTGTTTGAGGGGTACAAAACATTTAAATGACTGTGTTAAAAAGATATTCCTTGTTAAATCTACGAAATCTGTGATCTTTCATCTAACAAATGGTTTCTCCTTGTCTTTGCCAGGGGCACAAGATGAAGCAAAGGAACAAAGAAATGGAAGTCAACCGTGGTCCTAGGCATTGCAGGCCTCTCCTGGCCCTTGGGGGGTGGGTGTAAGAAGACAGGAGTGCAAGCTGTGGAGGAGAGGGGTGTTGGGGGGGGCAAGTCCCACGGAAGGACAGGGAATCCTTTGCTCTAATTGCTCCAGCTGCATTATGTTCTATTTACCTGCAGAAAAAAAGAAAGAAAAAAAAAAAAAGAAAAAAAGAAAAAAAAGTTTCCTTGAACTTGGCAAAGGGCCCCACGTCAATGTGTCTTTCAGGCACTATCCCTGTAATTTCTTTTTTTTTCTCTTTAGCGACTTTTCCCAGGGTCACAGTGGCACAGTTTAACACTCACAGGTGTATCCTGGTCCCTGTCTGCTTTCTTGATTATGTCACAAAGCTGGTCGATGCAGTGGTTTCTTCAAAGAAAGAGAAGATGATTGTTGGTACACTGCAGGCTAAATTTCAGGAATCCTCAAGCCCAAGATCAGTATAATCCACAAAGGAGGCAGGAGAGAAAATGGGCAAAATGCTCAGAAATCACTTGGAAAAAGGTCAGGGCAATGAATTGAAAATGGCATTATATTCAGGGATTCCCAAGGTACAATTCTGTTCCATGTGGTTAATGAAGAACGTGGAAGGAGGATTTCATCCAGGGCAGAATGTAGAGGCGTTACCCTGAAGGCACGGCCCCCCTACAGCCAGCGGGGGCTTTCCCTTCCCAGCCAGGACTGCAGGTGCATTCTTTGACCCTGACCTTTGCAGATCTCCCCAGGTTCATGAGGTCTTTACTGTGTGCTTCTGCATAGAGCCCACCGAGTGAGATGTGACTCTTTGGGACACAGTTTGGAAGGGATGACACTCTTCGAGGTGTTTTAGTTGAGAGAGGGGGGCTGCTGCATTTAGAATCCAAACATATGTCTATGAATATTAAAAGTTCTACTTGAAATCTCTTGTTATATATACACTTTTCATAAAAGAGCCTCTTGTCTTTACCCAAGGTTTGAGGGCCCACAGATAGATTCTCATTTGAAGTTAGAGGCAATTGGAGGTCTTGCTTGCAGTTCTGGCTTGCTTTTAAATAGTCTGCTTTGTTCATGCCAAATCCAAAACTACTTTGATAGCCTGTCCCCACTCCTAGAAATCCCTTGATTATGGCCTTGAAGGGGAGCAGCAGCATTACTAAGCCAAGATTCCAGTGGTACAATGGGCACAGGGGATGAGCGGCCAAGGAGGAAGTCAGAAGTTGTCACAGATGTCTATCCCAGAGATGACATCAATAGTGACCCACACGAGGCAAGATGCCTGCTTCCCACAGCTTCCCTAGGTTCTAAGAACAGTCTATTTTTTTCTGAGGAAACTGATATTGCTTCTTGCATATCTCGTCAAATCCACCTTCCTTAAAAGGTCTTTAGAACTGTGAGTTATTTATATATATAAATATATAAATATATTTTTTAGTGGAGGGAGAACAGTAATAGATCAAATTGGGTATTTCTAAAATCAAAGGGCGTTCTGTTTTCTAAATATTCCATGGACTTCTTCAGTTTTGCTCTTTCCTCTATGGAAAATCCACCTTCTTCTCTTTCTATGAATTTTGTTTCAGCCCTTTTGGAATTTGTTGCCCCTCTGGATGGCTTCTTTGATATATTAGAATCATTAGCAAGTTAGATTTCTGCATATGTGGTATGTTCTAACATCCTGTATTTCAAAAAAAAGAAAGAAAGGAAGGAAGGAAGGAAGAAAACAACTGCTTATCAACCTAACAGCAATGATTTTTAAGGGACCTCATGATTTTGGAACATGGCCATTTCTCTTTCTGCTGTCATTTTACAGTTCGGTATAGAAATGTATATGTCTCCTATTGCCATGAAACATGGCTTTCTAGAAAAACAAGGGAAAGTCCCATTTTAAGTGATCCATGAAATGATGCCATACACATCCTGAGAGTTTCTGTATTTTTTGTCATCCTTATAACTTAATTGAAAGTTGCCGTCACTCTGTGAAGGACTGGACAAGGAGTGCTAAGAGCACATTTTCCAGGGACTCCCACATGTTAGTGCTACTCATGCCCAGGAATGAGTTACAGCTGAAAACAACATGACGGAGACAAGCGGGGTGGGGACTACTTAATGGACAATGATGAAAAAAAACCAACGTCCCCATTAGGACCCGTGAGGACTGGAATTATTTCATTCAGGGTGTTCTCTTTATCATCCACGACAGCCATTTTTATTCCTTCATTTTAAATGCGGGTAGGGTAGGAATAGGGTAGGGAGTTCTCTGCATGAGAACTTCAGGAAAAGGAAAGAAATCTTTGAGATCAAAATGAAGAAAATGAGGCATCAGTCTCCTAGCCCCACTCCTTAATTTGTTTAAACTTTATAATTACATTGGGTTTTCATTTTTGCCTTGTTATGCCTTTTGGTTGCTATTTGGTTATGAGATTTTATCCTTAAACAATGAAGTCACTTTGCATTTCAATAGTAAGAGATTAAAAATCTACCTGTTGGCCAGATGGAGGACACCTCAACACAGGAAACCCTTTTTTCCCTGGCACTGTCATTGAACAGGCTATACAGTGGAAAATTTGAAAGGCAGATTGCTTGTCCTGCACATGAATCCTGGATGTCAATTTCCAACCACACCCCTGCCAGGCTATGTGGCATGACTGTGAGGGAGAGGGGGAGAAAGATAACCCAATATTAGTCATGTTTGCATACAGAGGATCAAAGTAGGCTCTCAACATAATACAGATGTCCCTGCTTTTTGATATTGCATTATGCCACTTTGCTTTTATGAAAGACCTACATTAGTACCTGCTACCGTTCACCTAAAGAAATCCCCGAAGAGAGCTTTTGCTTTTATAAAAACTGCAAGCAGGGAGAACGGCCCCGCCGAGCTCCTTCCCTGGGAATGCACTCAGCGTCTCAGCATCAAGCCACCATAGCTTTGACCTGCATCTGTGAACATCTGTGCTTTATCTCATTTTATTTTGTGCATCCATTAGCAAGATGTGCCCTATGGTATCAGAAGAGAGTCTGGGAAGACTCAAAAAATATTTCCATATAAATGAATGGTAATAGTTTCTTTGCTTTACCCTATTTCGGCTTAAGGACAGGTTTCATAGGAACACTACTTGCCCATAGCAGGGGGAACCTGTAGTCCTAATTAGAAAGGTAGTTGTGAGAGAGACAAAGGGGCTTTTCCTCCAGTTAGTAACTATTCAGATGATGGACAAGTCTTCTTTCATAAAAGTTTACAAAGGAGGCATCCAAAATACTGTATGTGATAGTGGGTCACATATTTGCCACCGCAGCTAATTGTAAATCTTTCTATGAAATACTGAAAAGCCTCTTTGTGAATTAATACAGTTCTGCTTGATGCACTTGATTTGAAATGACTTTTCTCTGTATGTGGTGCATGTCAGCTTTGCTTTGAAAAATAACAAAGTTAGCAGAATACGTTCAATATATTTTCTTGGGGAATAGGGTTTTTATCATATGATTCATTAAGGATTTGCCTTACCCTGACATTTGTGATATAAAGGAAAATCAGAAAAAAAAAAGTAATTTTCTTGATCAAGATATGTTTTTACTTAATGCAAATAAATGTAGTCTGTTGCTTGCAAGGGGAAAAAAAATGTCTTCTGATATCTGGTATAAACTGCTAAATAGAATAATACGTGCCTCTTTTGTTAAACCGGCATTTAAATGCTGGACTGCTTCGAAATCTGTTTGTTTCTTTTCATCTGTGCCATACACTAAGAAACTTAAACAACTGTTGCCTTCGTACTATATTTGTTAGAACAGAATATGAATAAAATTGGTTTGAGAGGATAAGGTGGAATTATTTGTGTCTTGTAATTTTTGTTTCCTCAGGTAAATGACTAATAACTCAAACTGTTCTTTTTTTTTTTTTTAAGATTTTATTTATTTATTTGACAGAGATCACAAGTAGGCAGAGAGGCAGGCAGAGAGAGAGAGGAAGAAGTAGGCTCCCTGCTGAGCAAGGAGCCCGATTCGAGGCTCGATCCCAGGACGCTGGGATCATGACCTGAGCTGAAAGCAGAGGCTTTAACCCACTGAGCCACACAGGTGCCCTCAAACTGTTCTTTTAATACGATGTATTGGTGGCAAATTGTGTATTTAAAATTGTCCCTTTAAGGCAACTTGAACTTACCAATAGTTGTCCCTTACTGAGACTGGTCAGTGTTGTGGCCATGTTTTTCAAAATTAGGGGTGCCTGGGTGGCTCAGTCAGTTGAGCATTGGTCTCTTGGCTTCTGCTCTGGTCATGATCTCAGGGTCATGAGATCGAGGCCCATGTGGGTCTCTGCACTCAGCCCCAAGTCTACTTGAGGTTCTCTCTCTCTCTCTCTGCCACTCACATGCTCTCTCTTTCTCTTTAAATACATAAATAAAAGCTCTTTAAAAATTAAACTATAACATAGTTTGTACAGACACATGTCCCAATGTATATTTTTTTTCCTCAGAATGCTACTAGATAGCTAATTACCCTAGCAATAGCCTCTGAGGAGCAAGAAGTTGTTGAAGTAGAAGTTGTTGAGATGAAGATCATGATTCCATGAACATTGGTTCATCCTTCAGAACCCACTCTCCATTACTGGAATTCTTTCTGAGAACCTTTTATGAGCCAGCCACTGGGCTGGCTATGGGATCACTACATCCATGATCCTCAGTCTGTTGTTGAGGGACTTACGATGGAATTACACAATTGTTAAAGAGCTTGGCCATGGATCAACCAAAATCACTATGGGAAAAACTCAGTGTTCTTTTGAAAATGGAAATATGTATTCCATCAAATTCCCTCCATCTCCTTCAGAAGAGATGCTTTCAGTTTTACTGTCCTAGAAGGTAATAATGAAAGTCCATCCCTTTACCCAACAAAGGTAGAGATTTAATAGTTAAAAGAAAATATGGTTTTTAAAACTGCTTTACCAGAGGGCATTTTCCCAATAATAAATGAAGTTCGATGAGGAAAAAATTATGGCCTTATGCCGCAATGGGCAACCTCAACACAAATGCCTCAGAGTGACTGCAAAGATAATTTGACATGATTCTAGCATTGCCAGGTGCAGTTTTTTATCTACATTGAATTTTCCATCTCTCGGCCTGTCACTCTAGTATTTCTCCCCTACTACTCCTGCCCCTGTGCCTTACATCATTCAAAGTTGCCATTAAACATTGCTCAACTTTACTGATGGTCCTTGGGACAAAAAGGGACAATGATAACCATGGACATTGTTCTGACCAGGACCCCCGCCCAGCTGTGGGCCTTTGAGAAACGAAATGCCTCCCTTTCTTCTTGGTTTGGCAGATGGAAATATTCACACATTACTGAACTCTCTTACAAATTTAAACATAAAGTGCCAAGATATACTTTGCCACTTGGTAAATTATTAGCATTCAATCCTGCTATTTGATACTATAGGCAAATGGCCTTTTCTTGAGCTCAAGACTCTTTACCAAGATTAAATAATCCCTACAATTGGGAAGTAAATATGAAATCCTTTCTACTGAAGTTGATTTAAATTTTGCCCTTAAATTAAGGACCCCTGAGAACAATAAAGAATCATTTTATAAAATTGTTAAAGTTGTCAAGTTGTTAAAACATGTACACACAAAATACTGACCTAGTGTAAATTTTCACATAACCATTTTTCTGGTAATAGCTAAAGCAGATCTATGAATAAAGAAGAAAGGAAATACAACTCAACTTTTGGTTAACATGCATAGAAGGATAGAGATTTACAAGGAGATAATTATACCAATATATACTTTCCTTCCGTGGGGGGAGGGTATATTTCCTCTGACACTGGACTTGACAATATAATGTGCTTTGACCAATGATATGTGGGCAGAAAAAGCATGTGTCACTTCAGGCAGAAGTTTGAAGACTCATGCTCTTTTTTCTCCTCTAGCACAATGACCAGCAACATCCCAGATGGGCTGCTCTATCAATGAAGAGCCCAATGTGAAAAACGTGAAGATGAGTTTCAGGCAAGCCCAACTGAGAAGGTGACATGAATGAGAACTAAACCCATACTTTATAGTTGCCATTTGTTACCCTAGTATAACCTAGCCTATACTACACATGTAAATAACAATTTCACAGATCTATATGATCTGCTTTTCTAACCCCATCATGTGGAACGTTCAGCTTGGCGCACAATGCTGCCAGCACACTGGCCTTCTGCCCATTCCTAGAATAGGCCAAATTCTCTCCAGGCTCAAGGCCTTTGACCTTGAAAGCTCTTCCTGTTCTCACTTGGCTGCTACCTTGTTATCCTTGAGATCTCAGCTGCAATGTCACTTCTAGAGATGTCTTGTGTTTATCTACCTAACACCATATTTGCTACTTCAGAAAACTTACAATAATTTGAAATTGTTTATTTGTTTACAAGGCAGGATTAAAAATTTATATGACTCATCTCAGATGTGCAAAATAATGTAGCTTTTTTTCCTCCCACTAACTGAGCTTGCCCTGTTTCCAAACCTCTGTTTAGAGGGGAATGTGGGAAAAGAATTTAATCTATCAGTTATAGGTATCAGGTTTTCTAGTTTAAAATACAAATTAAGGATAATGATTTGGTCATATCCAAGGTTTAAACTCTCCACTGAGGCTATTTCTTGCCAGTTAAATTATTATGCCCCCTCCCTTAGATAAAGGCCTAATTTTCTAATCACTGTGCAATAAAACTAACAATTAACAAATAAATTTAAATATTAAAATGATAGTTCCTATGATATTTAAAAAGTAATTTCCTAAATACTTTGTCAAGTAGGGTATCAGGAATAAAATGACAGACTATTTAGAAAATCACAAAAATAAAGAGAACACTAAAAAAAATGTGGGATACAGCCAAAACTATACTTAGAAGGAACTTTAGTCTTAAATGACTTAATTGTTTGAAATGGTGGGTGGGGGGGGAAGAGAGAGAAAAAAACACTTTTAAAAACATTCAAATTTAGATTTTAGAAAGAGAAAAAGATCCAAAGAAAATAAAGACAAATTCATAACATATAAAGACTACTATATATATATATAATATATATAAAATGGATGCATATATAAAATGAGCTAAGAAATTTTTAAATAATGTTAAATCTACTGATTGACAATCCATTAAATAAATCTTCAGCAACTATTTGAATAATTTTAAAAGATAGCAATGAGTAAATTTCAATTACAATGAAATTAAATTTTATGCATAATTATAGAATGAATAACAGTCAAAGAAAATGGAGATTTTCTTTGAAATAAAAATTACCGATATTGATATAACATGAAGTAGAAAACCCACATAAACAATTTCATGGCAGAAATGAGAAGAGATCTCAAAAAGCCTCCCAAGCCAACCAGGTATGCCTATTTATCTATCTTCCTACCCAAATAATATGTACAGATTGTCAAAAACTAGGAATACTCATAGGCAATATTCTCAATTTGTTTTGATTTCATAGTGTTCTCATAATGGAATCATCCAGTACATGGCTTTTTCACTTGGTGGTACCACAGCCTCTTCTTGTCAAGTAAGAGTTTTCCTAAGTTATTTTAAAATATTTTATCATATGGCTGAAATTTATGTTATCACTTCCCTATCCTATGACATTTAGGTTACTTTGCAATTTTCCCTACTTTAAATAAAACTAAAATTAACACTGTTGGTCGCAAATTTTTATCTTTATCAGGGTATGTTTGCAGATGACTTCCAGGATTTCTAGTAGTTAGGAAGTGAGAATTTCCATTTTGCAGAATCCTCACTGTCCTGAGCATCCTACAAATACACACCCAAAAGGTATGAGTCTGAAAAATGGTCTATCACTGGTATAAGTTCACTAATGTTTCTTCGTTTCCTAAAGAGGCCAAGCAGATTTGTCAGCTTTCTGTGTTTCTGGATTGGGAAATTAATCTGTGTCCTTTGATCATCTATCATTTGTGATTTCTATTTTTTTCATTGATATTTATGAACTGTTCATATATTGAGAGCATTATCTTTTCATTGTTATTTCCTGCATATTATTTTCTACTTCTGCTTTTTATTAGAATTTTGATTGTGATACTGTCTGACATAGAAGTCTATGTTTCTATGCCCTAACCCTTTCCCTTTGTACTGGTTTACATTACTTTTGTAGTTCACATTTATTATTTCTGCCTGCTGTGTATCGATTCTGATACTTCAGGAAGTGATAAAGCTTTTAAGCCTAGCAGAAAACCCCTTTTGTGTATTTTCTGAAGCTCACCTTCCAACCTTACTCTCTACAGGTGGAAGACATGGGATCCAGGCTGGCCAATCATAGTATTTTACCTGCCTGTGCTCAGTGATTGGTTTAGAGGCCACGTGACCCAAACTGGACCAACTGGTGACTTCCCTAAGACTTTTTATGTGATTACTGGAAGAGAAAAAAAAAAAAAAATCACATATTATAGTGAACATGGAAACCTGGAGATTTGGGCAGTTATTTTTCCTGACTTCGTTATGTAAGCCAATAAATTCCCTTTTTAAGCGAGTCTGAGTTAGGTTTCTGGCTCTCGTAACTGAGTGGCTCTCAAATTTACTCTGATTAAGAGTAAAAACTTAAAAAGTCCTGAGGGTTCCATGTGATGTCTCACATACAAGCACACACTGTCTGTTACTTCTGCAAACTCATCTCTTCTTATTCTCCAACATGGTCTTCACAGCTCCAGCCACACTACTGGCCTCCTCAGAGGTACTAGGCGTGTTTCTCACCTTAAAGCTTTATGCTACCCTTTCTAGAATTCTCTTTCTCCGATGTGTAGATGGCTACATTGCTCACCTTAGAGTCTGTTCAAAGCTTTCCCAGCACGGCTGATGATAACCACCCTCTCAAATGCTGCAAAAGACACCCAGCTTTGGCCTTCCTTATGGGCTCTACTTTTTTCCCCTTTTCCATGCTACTTATCACTTTCTAATATACCATATAATTTACCTTTTCATTAAGTCCATTTTAAAAAAATATTATTGAAAATCTCCCTCTACTCCACGAGGAAAAGATAGGCTTGATGACAACAGAGACTTACCCGCTTTGCTCACTAAAGAACCCCAAGCACCAGAGAAGTACCTGGCATGTGCTAAGTGCTCATTAAATATTTGTTCTGGAAAGCCCTTGGTGAATTCCCTCCTATGAGACCTGTGGCCTACTGACTGGGTTTCCCCCCCCCTTTATCTCTCTTTTTGGGGAAAAATACAGAGAAAAGATGAAATTAAACTATCATACAAGTGAACAGGAAGCTCTACACCCTGTCCCAGAAGACAAGTATCAGAACAATAAGAGTGCTAATAATGGTCAGAAAATTATTGTGAGAACTCTAGTTCAGAAACCATGTCTGAAGGCAGAAATAGGTACAGGTAATCAGTTGATTGATCCTATTGATGAAGTTCTAGAACCTAGGTGAGGTTTGGTGGGCTGAGGTCCGGAGCCAATGACCAAGAAAGAATTCTTGAGACATCTTTGGTGCAAAATGGTGGTTTATTAAAGCACAGGGACAGAACCTGTGGGCAGGAAGAGCTGCTGCCCGGGGGGTCGTGAGGGATGGCAGGTTAGGTACCCTGTGGTTGGGGGAAGGGGAGGGGAAGGGAGGTTTCAATGGAGTTTTCATATGCTAAAGAGGGCCTAAAAGGTGCCAGGATATCGGAGGCCTACCGGAGGCCTTGCCCTTGCGGCTTGATCAATGTTATCTTTAGGCCAGCCATTAACATCAAGATAGTTGGGAGATTTTTTTGGTGGGATGTCATAATCCCGCTATCAATCGTCTTTGTTAGTGAGATTTAGGACATTTGTAAACCAAGGGAGACTCCTGTCTTGCAGGATTGTGATCTCTGCAAGTTAACTATTGGTTTATCATTCATGGCAGTCAGGGGTGCCTGAGGAATGCTACACATATGACTGAGGGGGAGTGGATGGAGAGGGGGTGCAAGGTGCCAGCTTTTGCTTTGTCTTCAGCCAGCCTCCTGCTCCCTCATCACTATCTCAAAGCAAGGATTGTTTCCTTGGTCCTTCTCTTTATTCCAGAGTAAGCAATGGTGGGGCTGTTTAGGTACAATCAGGTAGGCTACCCCGGGCAAACAATGCCATGTCAATGGCTGAACACAATGATGGTTGACTTCTCACTTGCCTCATGGCCCCTTGTGAGTTGGGCAGCTCTCCTACAGTGACACCTGGACCCGTGTTTCCTCTATCCTGTGGCTCTCACCTTGGGCAAGTTTTCTCCCAGGTCACCATGGAACAAGAAAAGATAATTATTAGGATCCAAGCACAGGAGGGATTGTACAACTGCTGCCCACATTTCATGGCCACACTTAGTCACCCACTCTGCTGGAAAAATGTAGGTTGGCCAAATACCCAGCAGAAAAATGAAATGTGTTTGATGATTACCTAGCATTGCTTCTGCCTTGTCTCTGCTTTGAGACTTTGCTGTGTGCTAATAATAAGCCCTCTATTTACACTCCTCAAGACCAAATTAGTCACACTGGTTTAGAGAGAGAGCGTAAGCTGGACATCTTAAGTGATCCAAACTATCCCATGGTGGGCAGAGAACTACACAATGGGAGGGAAAAAATCTGAATGTGGTTCTGCATTGTCTTGGAAAAAAATTTAACAACATAGTATAATGAGGCTTTGCCTGACCTCTATAACTTGTCCTGGAACTGGTTTTCTGTTTTTGTTCATTTGTTATTGAGAAAATCACAAGAAGACCTGGTCCAGGTGATGAGGAGCAGGAGGCTGGCTGAAGACAAAGCAAAAGCTGGCACATGCACCCCCTCTCCACCCGCTCGCCTAGGTAATGTGTAGCATTCCTCAGGCACCCCTAACTGCCATGAACGATAAATAGTTAAGTTGCCAAGATCACAATCCTACAAGACAGGAGTCTCCCTTGGTTTAGAGATTACAAAGAAATTACCTTATCAATAGCACAATTTCCAGAGGCAAATAACTCAGTTCCTCAAGCCCTAATCTCACCTTCCCCACCATAAACAAAACTGAAGGAGGCTGAGGTAGAAGGGAACGTAAATATAGTTAAATCTCTTCTAAACCTAAATCTCACTAACAAAGACGATTGATAGCAGGATTGTGACATCCCACCAAAAATCTCCCAACTATCTTGATGTTAATGGCTGGTCTAAAGACAACATTGATCAAGCCGTGCTAGGGCAAGGCCTCCGGTTTCCCGGCACCTTGTAGGCCCTCTTTAGCATATGAAAACTCCTTTGAAACCTCCCTTCCCCTCCCCTTCCCCCAACCACAGGGTACATAACCTGCCATCCCTCACGACCCCCCGGGCAGCAGCTCTTCCTGCCCACAGGTTCTGTCCCTGTGCTTTAATAAACCACCATTTTGCACCAAAGATGTCTCAAGAATTCTTTCTTGGTCATTGGCTCCGGACCTCAGCCCACCGAACCTCACCTAGGTTCTAGAACTTCATCACAGGGGAGGTGTATGTGTCTGATTTTTTTTTTTTTTTAAGGTCCTAAAATGTAGAGCTTTTGAACTTCAATCATCTTTCCCTGTCTAAAGATAAGGAATTGATCCAGACGTTTACCTATATTTTCTTTTCTGTTTTTGTTCATCTGTGTATGTGTGTGATCCCACTTCTATCCATATCTTAGTGTGCCTTCCATTTATTTTGGTATTTGGTATTTTATGGGAATTAATTTGGTCAAGTACCTTTAAAAATATTCCCAGCACCAAATATTAAAGACTACATCAGGTTCCCATTGCCTTGAATTCATTTCTTTAACATACCTTTATTTTCTGTTTATATAAGGATCTAATTTCTTGGCTATGTCTTCCTTTGCTCTCTCTAGTATGTTTTAATTAGTGTAGTTTTATAATATGTGCTGATGTCTATTAAGACAAATTTGATGCCTCCTCCCTTCTTCATTTTCAAATGTTCTTGGCCATTGCTCATTGTTCAGTGTTCTAAATAAACCTTAAAATAGCTTTGTCATATTTCTCTCATATAGTCTTTCTGCTTCCATTCTCTCTCTCTCAATTTCCCCAGAAAAATGTATAAGCCAGTCAGTTTAGTCGGCTCATGCTTAGCTCAGACAGTAAGGGGCGAGGGCATCTGTTATAAATGCAGCTTCCTGAAATGTTCCAGGGAAGAACAACACGGCTGTTCATCCCTGGCCTTTGGTCAGTGGAGGCTGGGTTGTGGTCTGAATAACAATCGGTCCCTGAATATTCTTATCTCCAGCCTTTTCCTGCCTGGCTTGGCTTCCAGTCTCTTCAATCTTATCTGAGTCATCCGGTTCTGCCTAGTGAGTGGAGAGGCAAAAGCTAGGTAAATATCACTGGGTCTTAGGTAATCATTATCCGCTTTGCAAACAAGTGCTCAAGGGCTCAACGGAGCTAGTCAACAGGACTTTAGCCACAGAACCCAAAGATACAGGAATACAGCATTTGGTTACTAAACGTTCCAGCTGCTGCTGCTTGGGAATGAGTTCTTCCTGCAGCAAACTGAAATGCAATCCCTTGGCTTTGGGGTTCCATATCACCTGATACCTGGTGCTGGCATTATCCAGCTCAGCTGAGACTCATTAGCAACCTCACTTGACAAAAACAGGACTGCATTAAGCCTCCTGGGCCCTCTTCAAAGGATCCAGGCCAGCACGGGGAGGAGAAACAGTTTTCTTGACAAATAGAAAGCACAATAAATATGGAAAGAGAGTAAATAGGTAGTTAATGTTAAATAACATTAATCATTCTACTCCCTTTATATATGTTAACTCATTGAATCTTGACAATTAGATAGCTGCTATTATGATCCCCCCCACTTTACAGATGTGCAAACTGAGGCACCAAGAGACTAAGTATTTTGCACAGGGCCATACAGCCAGTGAGCAGCAGGCCTGTGATTTGAACACAGGAAGTCTGGAGCCAGAGGTTACTAACCGAACCACTGTACCAGAGATTCTCAAAGTTGCCGAAGCATCAGAATCACCTGGTGGCTTGATAAACGACAAATCCCTGGACCCCAATTTCAGAGTTTCCTACTCACGAAGTCAGGGGCAGGAAGCCAGGATTTTACATAGCTATTAATTCCCAACTGCTGCTCCTGCAGCCCGAGGAGCCCTACTTTGAGAATCACTGCACTGCACTACAAAGAAATGATTGGCAGGTGCATGCCTGTGCAGGTGAGAAAAGATTAAATAGACGTGGGGAATGATTAAGCCAGGCCGCTCATTCTCAGTTTCTAAAATCAGAATATCTATGTTCCAGTTCCTAAGGCAACCCAAAGCTGGCATTGGCTGCAAGGTGCCACTTTCTTCCTATTATGTTCGGTGGTAGGCAGCTATCCAAATATTAGAGTACTAAGAACACCGGTTGGGGCATCCAAACACCTGGGTTTAAATCTCAGTCCTGTCATTCACCCACAGACTTAACCTAAGTCTCCATTGTCATACCCACAAAATAGGGACAATAATTATTTACCACTTGGGATTTTAATAAAAGCAAATTTCATCCATGTATACATACACACACACACCTGCATATGTATTGCCTGACACATAGAAATAATGGTGGTTATTTACTTTATAAGCAGAGTTCATGTCCTTTCTTCCTCTCAGATACCAGCAGAGGAATTTAACTTTGAGAAGCCACTGAAGTCAGATTTGCTAGGCTTACACAGGGCACCCAAACTTTCTTTACAGCTTATAATTGTGACAAGGGTAATAAAGAGAGTATGTGTATTTGACAACCTGCTATCCCACCCCCACCCCTGTTGTAAAGAGAGGGAATTACTGTCTGACTCATTTCAGGGGCCATCTTTCCTTGTTCAGAAGACACAGGTGAACTAGAGAAATGGAAGGCTCCAGAAAGTGAGGGACAATTTCTACAATGGGAGTCTGGGTAACTGATCCAGAAAAACAGAGACATCTTGAAAAATTTTACTTAGTACTATAAATGGGTACCCTCTCAGTTAATAAGTAGTGGGTTTTTTTAAGTTCTCTAATTACTATTCCATTTATCTATTCAAACAAATACGTATTGAGCCCCTGCTATGTATCAACCACACTCTAGCTTCTGGAAATATAGGAGTGAACAAAACAGGCAAAGAGGCCTTCATATGGAGCAAAGGAGGGAGATTCAGAGACTGTGGGGAAAGTGGACAAGACCAGAGAGTAAAGACCTGAAAGAAATGAGGACACTAGCCACATGGCCATCTGCCAGAAGAGCATCTAGTAGAAGGAACAGCAAGTGCAAAGGCCTGGAGGCTGGCTCATGCCCAGCCTCTGAGAACTGCCAGTGGGAGTGAGTGCAGGAGGGGAGGTAGGAGATGGAATGGGACAAAAGGCCAAGTCCCACCGGGAAGGCCTTATAGGAAGATGGGAGGACATTCACAGGCTTTTAAGCAGAGGAGAGGACATGACCCAACTTTGAAAGGAACCACTCTCAGAGCAACACCGTGCAGCTCAGTTCGAGCTGAATTCTCTAATTTGGAAGTGGATATGAGGGAGGGAAGACAGAAAAAGAGATCAAAGGACCGAGGTTCAGGGTAAAGATCTGGATAGAGATCAAATCAAAGGTGGATCCAGGTTCTGTTGGCCCTTACTCTCTCCTCCAAACCTCACCCCACAACTTTCTCATGACCCCAGGAGGTAATTTTCTAAGTATAATGATCTCGTCCCCAGCCACCTTGGATCAGTGTCCTCGCTCTGAGGCACATTTGGATCCTCCAGGGAACTTTTTTCAACATGCTCTGCTAAAAACCAAAATAAGGGATATTCTACAAAATAACCAGCCAGAACTCTTCCAAGGTGTCAAGGTCAAGAAAGACAAAGAAGGACAGAGGAACTATTCCAGATAAAGGAAACTAAGAAGACATTGATATAGGAAAGATGTTAGGGTTTAAAGCTGACAGTCAAGAAACAATTCTTGATACATCTTTGGGACAAAAGGTGACTTTATTAAAGCACAGGGACAGGACCCGTGGGCAGAAAGAGCTCCACTGGGGTCAAGTTGGGAAGGGGTCAGGGATAGGGTTAGTCTCTAAGGAATTTTGGAAGCAAGGTTTCTAGGAACTTGAGGGGACTTAGCTATTGTTGGGAAAAGGTCATTTATTACCACCCTAATAAAACCTTAGTCATAAGACCCTTCAGATGTATATCCATGGGCCATATGCTTGGGTGATGATTGCCAACATGTAGCTTGGGGGGTTTAGAGATAAGGGAAATTTCTAAAGGAATTTTTATATGTTAAAG
Source organism: Lontra canadensis (assembly GCF_010015895.1). NCBI lineage: Eukaryota > Metazoa > Chordata > Mammalia > Carnivora > Mustelidae > Lontra > Lontra canadensis. The sequence goes on from NW_022631010.1 coordinate 18,060,719, forward strand.
TCGACTTACAGGATCCTGCGGGTTGGGCTAAGATTGCCTGTTGCCCTTAGCAAAGTATTAACATGGAGGCAGTTGAGTCCCTAGAGGAAGGCCACTCTGCTTCAAGGACTTGTGGATGGACTATATAGATAGTAAGAAAACGTAATAATTTTTCTTCTACCTTTGTTTCCCACATCAGACACAAATATGGGAATGCCTTATGGGATCCTGACAAAGGACTTCAGTGGGGTACTTAGCAAAAGCTGAGCAAGGTCTGTAGAACAGTGTCCATGTTAGTTTCCTGAGTTTGATTATAATGCCATCGTTACATAAATATGGCCACTTGGGAAAGCAGGGTGAAGGATATACAGTAATCCTTTGCACTATCCTCACGACTTTTTTTGAAAAGTCTAAATTATTTCAAATTAAAATGTGAAGAAACTCTGTTGCCCAGACTGTACCCTAGCCCCATACATCAGCATCTTGGGCACAAGGGCCTGTCCATGGGCACATTTCTTAAAATCTCTCTAAATGATGCTAAAATACAACCAGGTTTGAGGATCATCACCTTGGATTTTAAGTATGGAGCTTTGCTTTAAAGTTTTCTTCTGTCCAAGGGGCAGAAAGAGGCCTCTTCCTTCTGAGGTCATCTCCGTTCCTCTCATAGACTCTATTTACTGCCCCCCTGGTGCAAAGAGAACCTCTTCTGGACAGAATCAAAGATGCTGTTGGAATCAAGGGAATGTGATAATTTAGTCACAAGAGAAGCATCCTGTGAGACTCTGAAGGACCTTTAAAAGAATCTATCTTAGAATGACCAAATTTAGCAAGACAGGAAACAACATGTGTTGGAGGGGATGCAGAGAAAGGGTAACCCTCTTACACTGTTGGTGGGAATGCAAGTTGGTGCAGCCACTTTGGAGAACAGTGTGGAGATTCCTCAAGAAATTAAAAATAGAGCTTCTCTATGACCCTGCCATTGCACTAATGGGTATTTACCCCAAAGATACAGATGTAGTGAAAAGAAGGGCCATCTGTACCCCAATGTTTATAGCAGCAATGGCCACCGTCACCAAACTATGGAAAGAACCAAGATGCCCTTCAATGGACAAATGGATAAGGAAGATGTGGTCCATATACACTATGGAGTATTATGCCTCCATCAGAAAGGATGAATACCCAACTTTTGTAGCAACATGGACATGGATGGGACTGGAGGAGATTATGCTGAGTGAAATAAGTCAAGCAGAGAGAGTCAATTATCATATGGTTTCACTTATTTGTGGAGCATAACAAATAGCATGGAGGACAAGGGGAGTTAGGAGAAGGGAGTTGAGGGAAATTGGAAGGGGAGGTGAACCATGAGAGACTATGGACTCTGAGAAACAATCTGAGGGTTTTGAAAGGGGGCGGTGGGAGGTTGGGGGAACCAGGTGGTGGGTATTGGAGAGGGCACGGATTGCATGGAGCACTGGGTGTGGTGCAAAAACAATGAATACTGTTACGCTGAAAATAAATTTTAAAAATTAAAAAAAAAAAAAAAAAGAATCTGTCTTCCTCTTGGAAGACATCAGCACTAAGAAAGGTAGCTATAGTTCCAAAAACCTTCCCTGCCCACTGGTAAAAGGATCGGCTTATCTCCAGCCTGGGACAAGCATTAACCTCCACTGTCAGCTTTGGAGATGGTCCTTTTCCAAACAACTTTGTTTTATTGCTACATAGTAGGATATGTCCTGCACTATGGAAATTGGCAAACGCTAAATACCAACCCCTCCCAGCAAAGGCACCTATGAGAAAATGAGGCTTAATCTGCTTTGATGAATAAAGAGACAGCTGACATGCTGACCACGGCCTGGAGGATGCAAGAGGAACCACAAAAAAACTGGTAGAAATGGGCCTAGAAATGCAAAGGAAAAAAAATCAGGGAAGGTTAAGCTGCATAAAAAGACCTCCAAATTCTGATTCAGTTTCAGTGGCTGCAAAAACAAGGCTGTCGTCTATTTGCATATAAATGTGCTGGGGGTGGGGAACCACAGTACTCTGCTCTGCATTCTAACTTTCTGCTCAAAATCTGTTCCCAAAGCAGCTGCAGAAATCAGCTGCAAATTCCGAATCTAAAAATGAAAGTCACGTGGCCAAACTGGGGAAGAGGCAAAGAAAGGAAGGAGGCAAGGGCACCAAATGGTGTCGCAATTAACCCACTAGGGCCCGCAGCCCAAATGCATTGCCCAGGAGACTTTAGGCGTCTCAGTGCCAGGCTGCACCCCACAGCAATTAAATCAGGCTCCCTGGAGGTCACGCACAGACACGGGTGTGTTTGAGAATTTCCCAGGTGATTTGAAGAGAGAGCCTTGACTGAGTAACAGGGGTCTCCTCCAGAGCAGGAATCCACCAAACTTGATATAAGGGGCCAGATGGTGAGTATTTGAGGCTTTGTGGCCCATACAGTGTCTGTCCCAGCTACTCACCTCTGCCCTTGTGTGGCGTAAAAGCAGCCATAGAGGGTAAATCAGTGGGCGTGGCTGCGTGTAATAAACTTTATTTACAAAAACAGTAGTTGCAGCTCCTGCTCTAGACTCTCATCCAAAGGATGGTCCCTTGGGCCAACAGTATGGACATCCCATGGGAGCTTGTTAGAAATGTCAGATCTCCAGTCCTACACCAGAACACCCCTGCATTGGAGTCTGTTCTGTAACAAGGTCCCAAGATGGCCAGAGCACAGGCAAGTCAGAATAGCAGGCATCGGGTGAATGGTGTTGACCGCTGACCAACCCTGGGAACCCAGAGAGCTGGACAGAGTCTTGGAGCACCAACTGATTTATCTATAAAACTGTTCCAGGGGTGTTTGCCTGGATAAGGACCTTGAAAGGTACAAAATGTGAATTGTCAATATGTAACAGATAACGCAAGCTCTGGCCTCTGGCCAGCAGCGAACTGTCCCTTTGGCAGGTGCTTACCTCTCCATCATCAGTCATGATGAAGCAGGAAGGGCTGGCCAGCCTTGCCATTTGCAAGCAGTACACCTGCAGGTTCTGGGCAAGTGCCCTGAGCCTGAAGAACGTGGGCTTGGAGTAGGCTGATGCACTAAACTGACTCATAACCCTCACTGTAAAGTTTTTCCAGAGAGATAAACACGACACCAGGCAAAGTGAGTGCAAGGCAAGATTTATTAAAGGCATCTCCGGCGAAGTTTCAGGGCTCAGGAGGAGGGGAGCCAGGAAAGTTGCGCTGGGAGGAGGTGGGCACCCTCGGGAAAGCAGAGTGGTGGAAGTCGCGCCTAAGGCAGGGAGGAGGGGGCTTTTAAGGGGTCTCGAGGGGAGCTCAGGGATCTTTTGGCAAGTTTCCCTTATTCGGATATTTCACGTGCTCGTCGGAGTCCCATTGGTCCATAGGAGCCCAGGGCGGGGGTCTCAGATTCCTGCTTGGGCATTTGTTCTCCTGTCCAAGCTCGGGTCTTGTGGCAGGAACTTTCGCCATCTTAAGTAGCCCTTTCTGCCAGCCCAACACTCACGAGTGGCTCTCGGTGTTTACAACTCCCTGGCCCATGCAGGATGGGAGCCTGTTCCCCTCTGCCTCCCCAGTGCCTGGCACAACATCAGAGTCCAACACCCTTGGTGACAGAGGCTCAGTTCAGTGGCATCAGCCTTAAGGTCGTGAATGTCCATAACTGACCGACCTTCCTATGTCATCTGCAGAAGGGCTATGATGTTTTTCCAAAAGAGCTGTTTCCACATCCCTTGCATGTACAGAACGCTGACACATGGCAACCCAAGCAAATTTTTCATCTGTTACTGGGAGCAGAAGGCCTAAGGGCCCGTGTCTTGGCCCATAGGGGAAATGGGATTTCTGAAGAGGCTTCGAGTATGTTCTGTTTTCCCATAAGCCCGGCTGTGCCATTGCACAGGAAGGTAATGAACTCAGCAGCTCTCTCTCTGCAAGCGCCTGTCTGCCAGTCAGCTGGGAGCAGCCTGTTGTTGGAGGAGGTCTGCCATGCCCTAGAAAAATGCTCTCTCCGAAAGCCCCGCCGGTGATTAGCGTGTGAGAGGAAGTGCGTACACCCTGCTTCATAAACCCTTGCACCTGCCCCTGAAGTGTCCCTACAGACCACAGCCTTGACACATCATGTGCTGTAGACTCAGGAGAAATGAGGGGAAATCCACACAGTACCCGAGAGCTGGGACGATGCCCTGGGCACCGGCAGCCAGAGGAGCCCTCGTGGTGAGCAGACATACTTCTCAACGCGGCTGCGCAGAGACGTCTCCCGTACCTGACCGCAGACCACACCGCCCAAGGCTGGGCTGGGATTCCGTGCTACCGACAAGTGGTAGGTGCTGCTGCTGCTCCACAGACCCCCGTTTCAGTAGCCCCAGCATAGAGGAAAGAGCACCAGACTCAGAGTCAGGCTATTTCTCTCACCCTTAGACTTAACTCTTCAACGCGGATCGATTTTCCAAAGACGATCCCAAGATAACTCTTGTCAACACGCTCTCTTTATGGTGTCACTTCAATTGTCTTACCATTGAGAGGCGGGGCCTGTGTTCCCGCCCCCCTCAAGTAGGCGGGGCTTGCATCTGCCCAAGAAGTGACGCAGTGACATCTGAGGGGTCTGTTGAAAGGGCAATAGAGTTTCCTCCTGGTTCCTTTGGGATGCTTGCTCTTGGAACCCAGCCTTCATCCTGGGAAGAAGCCCAGGCATCCATGAAGAGCCCCCCATGAAGGAGAATTCAGGACCGTGACTGAGATCCCAGCTGACACCCAGATCCCGCTTGCAGGCCATAAAATTGAGCTGTGCTTCAGAACTCCCTTGATTAGGAGCACCTGGGTGGCTCAGTCAAGCAACTCTTTTCAGCTGGGGTCAGGATCCTGCACTGGGCTCTCTTCTCAACGGGGAGTCTGCTTCTCGCTCTGACCCTTCCGCCTCTCATGCTTTCTCTCTCTCCCTCTCAACTCTCTCCCAAATAAATAAATAAAATCTTTTAAAAAACCAAAAACCTCCCCAGATTCATCCCTAACCCTCTCCCTTGGGTCTGTTTGCCCCACCTGAAAGTATGTGGAACAGATGAGCCATCACCACTGACCCGGGTCCATATGGCAGACCTGTGAGCAAAATAAATGATTGTTGTTCCTTTAAGCCCCAAAGTTGGGGGCTATTTTTTTTTTTTTTTTTTTATTCACCAACAGTATATGGAATATAGGTTGTTTTTTTGTTGTTGTTGTTTTTGGGTTTTTTTTTTTTGGTTTTTTTTTGTTTGTTTGTTTGTTTGACAGAACACAAGCAGGGGGTACAGCAGGCAGAGGGAGAGAGAGAAGCAGGCTTCCCACTTAGCAGAGAGCCCAATGTGGGGCTGGATCCCAGGACCATGGGATCATGACCTGAGCTGAAGATAGATACTTAACTGAGCCATCCAGATGCCCCTGAAACCTGGCTTTAATTACTCCTTGACTCTTCTTTCCACTCCATACACCCTCTCTGTACACTGTGATCACTTTCATTATTTAAATTACCATTGGCTTGGACTTCCCTTCTGAGCTACAGAGCTATATATCTAACTGCTTACCAGATATCCCCAATATATACAAATCTTTAACTCCTCCTTTGTTCCCATCTCTACCCCACCTCTAAATACCTTTCTCCTTGCTTGTATAGTGCCACTGTCAATTTGCTTCATTAAGGCACTATTCCTTGATCACAACTCCAACGTCAGGTTGATGATGCCATCAACAGAGTTCCCTTGAACATCTCTGGTTTCTATCCATCCCTCTGCATGCTCATGGGCTGCCAGTGCCCAGGTTTACGGCCTCAGTGTCTCCATCCCGAGTTGTACCAATTACCTCTGGGTGAATCTTTTATTTCTTCACTCATCATTACCCTCCAGGCTCTTACTAAGGTGTCTTTAACCCTCCTCTTCACTGGCTCCCCATTGCTTTGAGAATGAAGTCTAAGAATAGCACAGAATGCCCCTCATGGCCTGGTCCCAGCCAACTGATCAAATCTTGTATCCCATTGTAGCTATCTTGTTCTGAGTTTACACTCTCACCATATCAAACTTTACAGAGTCCCCAAAATACACTCTGCCCTCTGTCTCTGTGTACCTTTGTACACGTTCTCTCTGCTGAAATTTTTTCATCACTCCTCCCCATCATCTTTGCCCTTCTAATCCCAACTCAAACATCACTTCCTCCATCGAGCCTGTTCTAACCCAGGTCCCATTCCTTCTCTTAACACCTCACATAGTTCTATTGTTGAACTTCTCATATTTTACTGCAACTCATCTATTCACATTCCTGTCTTCCTTCTAGACTTGTGGTTTTCAACGTATTTCCCCAGACCAACGGAATTAGCAACACCTAGGCAATTTTTAGAAAAGCATCTTCTCAGGCCCTACCTCAGACTTACTGAATCAGACACCTTGGGGTTGGGCCTAGCCATATGTGTTTTTAAAAGCCCTCCAGGGGAGTCTGGTGCATGCTGAGGTTTCAGAACTACTGTCCTGTACCAGGTGGATAAGTATTAGAATCACCTGGGAAGTTTTCAAAATTCCCAGCCCCATTAAATCAGAGTCTCTGGGCATGGGACCTGGTATCAATATTTTAATGCTCCCCAGGGGATTCAAATGTGCAATCAAGGTTGAAAACCACTACACTAGATCCCTTCTTCTACACTAGATCCAGATCAGCAGCGTAAGCATCACCTGAGAACTTGTTAGAAACATAGAATTGCAGAATCCACCCCAGACACACTGAATAACAATCTTCAGTTTAACCAGATGCCCGGTGACCTGAATGTACATTGAAGTTTGAGTAACACTATCTTACACATCTCTACATTCTATCTCCTAGCAAAAAGCTTAGAACATAATAGCCATTTAATAAATCTAGAAAAATATTAGTAAAAATGTCGATTTCTCATGGTTTTGAAGAATAAAATGAGAATTTATGGCAAAGTACTTGGTAAGCAGCTCTATGAATATGAGGTATTAATGTTAACTGATACATAAATAATTAGTTCATTAGGTCATTCATTCCCAAATGTTCAGGGAATGCCTACTATTTGTCAAGTCCATTTTTAAGTGTGAAAGAGATTATAGTTATCAAGAAAGACCCAACCTCCAAAGTGTAGTGGGAAAAATATATTAAACATAGAATTACATAAATAACTAAATAAAATTACAATTTTAATGAATGCCACAAAAGGGAAGTAAGTACTATTGCACATTGCATTCACTTTCTTTTGTCTCCATTGAATGGGTTTTATCTGAGTTCCCTCTCAGGTGGGATGAGAATATACCAGGAAAATCAGTAATTGGAATCAAGGAAACTAAAATGATGTGGATATAAGACTTTGGTTTAGTTTGGGTTCCCCTCAAAGCAGACCCTGAGACAAAGACTTGGGTAGAGTTAGCTTAAGTGCGAGGAAATTTCATGAAACACAGAGAGTGGGGAAGGAAAAAGGGGAGTCAATAAAGGGAATGTCAGTGAGGAGCAGAGGCCCAAACCCACTGGGGAAGACTCTGGGAAACCATGTTGTACATCAGAATTATCCCATGGAAATTTCAGGAAGCTGGAGCATCTATCCAGTGTCTCCAATTCTCCAAGGGAACTTAACCTTCCCAGACAACATTACTTTCCTACATTTCCAGGTTGTTCCTTTGAATAGCTGAGCTACAGTCAAACAACTGAGCTATACTCTATGGTTCCCAGAGCATAGCACCACCTGGAACCTTGTTAGAAATATAAATTCTTGGGTTTCATTTGAGATCTATTGAATCAGAGTATTTAAGAGTAGCAATCTGTGTTTTAACAAGCCTTCCAGGAGATTCTGATGCCCAGTGAAGGTTGAGAACCACTTTATTGGAGAAATCCCATGGACAGAAAAGAAGAGAGCCCAGGATTGAGATGGGAAGCTGAGACTGTCCCAAGAAGTGTCTCCTGCACCTTCAGGTGAACTCAACTGGGCTATGGGGCCATGGGATGGGACATCAACAGCATCTACTATAGTCTACCTGTTTTTATCTCATGTAATCTGGAGGAGGGGGATTAATTCATTTATCTACATGAATATTTATTAAACCTATCTACTTTGTCAGGTGCACGACTCAGGGCTCAGGACATGTTGAAACCATAACAGACATGCCCCTTACCTCATGAGTTTGTAGTCTAATGGTGAAGACAGGTGCATATGATGTGGTCTGAGGGGGTCAGGACAGCTTCCCTAAGGCTTTTCAAACTTGGAAGTTCATCTGAATCACCTCAGGATTGTGTTAAACCATGGAGGTGGTTAAGTAGGACTTGGGTGTTAGTCCAGGAACCCCCCTTTGAGTTGCAGGGCCCTGAAAGGCAGTGAGACCTGAAGGGTAAGTAATAGGTGGCCAAGTTAAAAGTAGGTAGGCCAAATGTTCTAGTTGGCCTGGGACTGAGGGGTTTTCTGGAATGTGAGACTTTAAGTGCTTAACCTGGGCTGGTTGGTCACCTAGTAAAAACGGTGGTAGAAAGATGAGGAAGAACAGGCCAAGGGTTTCCAAAGTCCTTGAGGAAAGAAGAGTAGCAATGTTGTAGAAAGGGAAGGAGCCAATGAGACTGGGAGGGTACACAAAAGAGTCTTAAAGAGTGTCCTGAAACTTAAGTAAGCAAAATTGATAGGCAGTTATATTTCTAGGCACTGAACCGGCAGTTGAGACTTCCCTGGCTAAACATTTTGGGTGAATGTGAATATTTCATGGAAGCTTCAACATGGTAGCCCCTATCACATGCGGCTTTGACTGAGCACTTAAAATATGACTAGTACAAATGAGGAACTAAATTTTTTAATGTATTTAATCTTAACCATAAGTTAAATTTGCCACATGTAGCCAGTGGCTACTCTATTAGATAGTGCAGGTGTACAAAATGGATTGAAGGTGACAGACAAAAGTGGATAGTAGGATACCAGTAGAGTAACTACTTCAGGAGAAAAATTATGTTGGTTTAATGAGATGGTGGCAAGAGGAAATGATGCAAAATATTGTACTTCACTCAGATAATATAAAGGTATAAGAGAGGTGAGAAAGGAAAGAGTTAGGGATAATTCATAGGTATCTGGTTTGAACGACTGGATATATGGCAGGCCTTATGCTGTGAAAAATCAGATTGCGGACAGTGTGAGGAAAGGATGTTGAGTTTGAATGCCTGTGAAACATTGAAAGGAGATACTGAGTAGCAGTCATATACACAGGTGAGGAACTCAGAAGATAATGAAGGTGGACAGCTAATGTCTGTTCAGCTCAAAACAGTAAACTCAGGACTCCAACCTACTGGTTCAAATTGGGATTTTATCAGCATTCAGTAACACATACTTCTCCTTGGTAAGGGGGACCACATGATATAAGGTGAGTCAGACTCACCAACTATGATGATTGACCCAATGGTGTGCATCCAGCCCAAATAAAGGTCTTAGAGCTCTTCCCAGGCTTTAAAACTTGAAATTTAAAAAGACAGATGCTCAATAAATCTCTGTCCAGGAGCTCTTGGTAGCCATGCTTCCATTATTTTGGGAATGCTAGCTTGGTAATTGATTGGGCATGCAAAGCTTGCTAATTAATTGGGCATGCAAAGAGAAGCAGAGGCCAAAGAAAGAGAAAGAAAGACAGGCATGGAAACACGATTGCATGGTTTAAGTACTCCAACAGTATACTCTTAATTCAATCAATCAACCAAATTTATGGGCATTTTATTTTTATGAGGCACCATGCTGAGCTTTAAGGGAATACTAGAAAGGCATAGAGCTTTGCCCAAAAGAACTCGCTATCTAGTTTTGTGGACAAAAATTGTGAGAAAAGTTTAACAGCAGCAAAACTGGAGAATTCTAAAACAGGGAAGACCTGAAAACATAGTGTGGTCTTTACATTACTTTCAACTTTATTCACTGCATCCAGTAAGTTGCCAAAACCTGATAACTCTAAGGAAAAATATCTGTTAAATCTATTCCTCTTACACATCACAGTGAAAAATAAAACCAAACATTTTTAAATACCCAAATTACCAAATAAGATTAATAGAAATTGCCATTAAGTATATCAATAAATAAATAAACAAGCAACCTAGGACAATGATTGCTGGTAAATTAGGTCTTTCCTACTTAATCTCTTTCAACTCAAGGCCTTTAAGTTTCTTGGTAATTAATCAAAAGCTTAGCTTACATTCACATTTTTCCAGAAATTAAGTTGTCACGTTAAAAAACTCCAATGACTCCCATCACATGTGAGAATAAAATCCAGATTCTTTGCAATGGCCTTTAATACCGTACACCTTTTGATCTTGCCCATATTCTTACCTCATTCCCAACCACCTTCCTACCACTGTCCATTGTCTACTACACTCCTAGGTTTCTAAAATGACCTCTTCACTTATTGGAGCACTGTCTCCCCAGTTATTTTCTGGTCTTGGCTTAATAAATTACCTCTCTCTATATCAAATAGCTTAATTTATTACACCTCATGGTATATGACTTATGTATGTATGTACTTACTGTCTATGTTCTGTCTTTGCTACTAGAATAGACTCCCTATGAGGACTAAGACCTTGAGTCTCTTTCACCACTATTCACAAGACCTCAGAATAATGCCTGGAGGGGTGCCTGGGTGGCTCAGTGGGTTAAGCTTCTGCTTTTGGCTCAGGTCATGATCCCAAGGTCCTGGGATTGAGCCCCACATCGATCTTTCTGCTTGGCAGGAGGCTGCTCCCCCCCCCCCCCGCCTGCCTCTCTGCCTACTTATAATCTCTGTCGAATAAAATAAGAATAATGCCTAGAACATGGTAGACCCTCTAAGCAATAGGGAAAAGGACATGAGTCAAAAGGTTTTATCTTCAGTTGTCTCTTACACTGTCTGTGGAAAGAGTTAACCTCCCAAAAGACTTTCTTTATGCATTACTGGCTCAAACTGGATCACAGGTTTGCTTTCAAACCAATCACCAGCACAGAGAAATGGAGTTGTCATTATTGGATTAGACCAATCATGACTCATTCCCAGGGACAGACCAGCCTTCCTGGAAATCAAGGGATTTCCACTCACTACCTAAAGATAAAACTGGAATTCTATTAGCAGTAAAAAAAAAAAAAAAAAAAAAAAAAAAAAAGTGGGGGGAGGTAGCTGATGAGTAGGCAAAAAGCAGTGTCAGACATTATACTTGATGTCCCATTTCTCATGATGAAGTCAAATCCTTTTGAGCCTGTGAAGAATGTCTTTGAATATCATATAGGATCATGCCTATTGCTTTGCATTTTCTAATTCACCCATTCATTTGTTCATTCACTCTCAGAAATACCTTTCAGCGCCTATTATGTGTCAGACTACATCAGACTCTATAAAATCTGGGGTATAAAGATTCTGACAGTTCTTACTTTAGGAGAGATTACCGTCTATTTTGTAGATGAGCAGTTTTACAAACAGTTTTAATACGGTGTGTTAAGTACTTTAGTAGCAGGAAGTGGAAATTGTAATTAGACATGGAAAGCATTCCTAAATGTCCACACAGGGGGACTTTGACAAACATTGTTGTTGTTTGATGAATAATGGGCGATTAAATGACAAAGCAAAAGAAATGAATGGATATACATGCTCTAAGAAAGCTTAAACTAGCTTTTTTGTGTTGACATCTATATCCTATGAGGGAAACACATTGTTCAGATATCTGCCCAGATCCATGTCAACACCACCTTAATTTTTTTTAAACCTTGGTAAAGATAAAAGGGAGAGTCTGATAAGGGAGCCAGAGCATTGCCTAACTAAATTAAATTCAAGCTCTGGTTACCTTGGGTGACCTAACTAGAAAAGAGTCCCCAAAGAAAAGAGACTTCTCTGTATAGTATGTATTCTTTTTAAGGTAATGTTTTCTTAAACTTTGCACGGATTTCACAATATTTCCCCAGCAATGATTTTCTAGGAGATGATATCTATACTAGCTAACGATTTAAAAATGCCATTAAAAGGGGTGCCTGGTGGCTCAGTGGGTTAAAGCCTCTGCCTTTGGCTCAGGTCATGATCCCAGGGTCCTGGGATGGAGGCCCCCCCCCCACACATTGGGCTCTCTGCTCAGCAGGGAGCCTGTTTTCCTTCCTCTCTCTCTGCCTACCTCTCTGTCTACTTGTGATCTCTGTCTGTCAAATAAATAAATAAAATCTTTAAAAAAAAATGCCATTAATGAACCACCATTGATTCTTCTGTGATACTTACATTTCATTAATGTAGAAAAGGATACACCCAAAAATTAGTTAATGTAATACACATCAATGAATAAAAAACTACAATCACATGATGATCTCAATAGTTGCAGAAAAAGTATTTGACAAAATCCAACGCCCTTTATGATTAAAAAAAAAATGAAAACTGGGAACAGAAGGGAACTTTCTCAACCTGATAAAGGGCATCTACAAAAACTCACAGCTAACATCATGCCTAATGGTGTTACATTAGAGAATGGTGTTACATAAAAAAAGACCAAATACTTTCCCCTTAAGATCAAGAACAAGATAAGGATGTCTGCTCCAGCCACTTCTATTCAAGACTGTACTGGAGTTTCTAGCCAGAAAATTTGATAAAAGCCATCTGGATTGGAAAGGAAGAAGTAAAACTGTATTTGCAGATGACATGATTTCCCATATAGTGAATCTTAAGGAATCTATACAATAGTAACAAACTGAAATGATATTAGCAATATTATTTATAATATCAAAAAAATAAAACACTTAAAAAACGTTCAGCAAAAGAGGTGCAAAAATGTATACTCTGAAAACTACAAAACATTTTTTAAAAAATGAAAGAGTCAAGTAAGAAGAAGAATGTCCCATGTTCATGGATTGAAAGATAATATTATTAAGATGGTAATATACCCCAAACTGATCTACAAATTCAACTCAATCCCTATAAAAATCCCAGTTGGCTTCTTTGAAGAAATTGGTAAGCTATTCCTAAAATTCATCTTCAAATTCAAGAAGAGCCTAATAATCTTGGCGAAAAAAAGACTTGGAGTACTCATGCTTTCTGATTTCAAAAGCCACTAGAAAGCTACAATAGTAGTCAAAACAATATGGTACTGGCATAAGGATGGACATATAGATGAGTGGCATGCAACTGAGAATCCAGAAATAAACCCATGCATCTATAATCAATTGATTTTCTACAAGGGTACCAAGACACTTTCCATGGGGTAATGAGTGGTCTTTTCTACAAATGATACTGAGATATACACGTGCCAAAGAATAAAACTGTAGTAACCTTACCTCATCCCGCATCAAAAAATCAACTCAAAATGTATCCAAGTCTACCTGTAAGAACTAAAACTATAAAAATCCTAGAAGAAAACATAAGTATAAATCTTCATGACCTTGGGTTAAGGAATATTTTCTTAGCTATGAACCCAAAAGTACAAATAAACCAAACAAAAGTAGATAACTAGATTTCATTAAATATAAAAACATTTGTGCTTCAGAAGGCACCATGAAGCAAACGTAAAGAAAACCTACAAAATGAAAGAAAACATTTTCAAGTCGTTTATGATAAGAAATTGTACCCAGAATATATAGAAAAGCTCTTATAAGTCAATGTTAAAAGACAAGTTACTCCAATAAGAAATGAGCAAATGATTTGAATAGACATTCTCCCAAGAAGATATACAACAGATTTATAAGTGTATGAGAAGATGCTCCGTATCGCTGATCAGTCGTGAAATACAAATCAAATGCAATCAGTTGCAAAAGCGTGCAAAAATCACAATGAGATACCACTTGACATTCAATTAGATAGCCATAATCAAGAAGGTAGATAATAACAAGTGTTGACAAGAATATGGATAAATCAGAGGCATCACATATCACTAGCAAGAATGTACAATGGTGCAGCTATTGTGGAAAACAGTCCAGCAATTCCTCAAAATGGTTAAATATAGAGTAATCACAGGACTCAGCATTTCCACTTCTGGATATATATCCAAGAGAAATGAAAACCTATCCCCACAGAAAACCTGAGTTATTCATAATAGCCAAAGAAGAGGAACAAACCAAATGTCCATCAACTGATAAATGCACCAAATATTGTGTATCCATTCAATGAAATATTATTCCACAATAGAAAGGAATGAAGTAGTAATACATAATGCAACATCAATTAACCTTGAAAGGATAATGCTAAATGAAAGGAGGCAGATGCAAAAGGCCAATTATTTTATGATTTGATTTATATGAATTGTCCAAACAGGCAAGTTTATAAAAACAGAAAGCAGATTTGTGGTTGCCCACAGCAGTGTGGGGTGTGTTGGAGGGAAATGGGGAATAACTTCTAAGGGTACAAGTTGTCTTTTCAGAATGATTGAATGTTCTGGAATTAGAAATTGGTGAAGTTTGCGCAGTTTTGTGAATACACTAAAAATCACTGCATTGCAGTCTTTAAATGAGTGAATTGTATGGTATACAAACTACATTTCAATAAAGCTGTGGCTCTTTCTTTTAAAGAAAAGACGAGCTTTTCTGTTTCCTGTATTCCCTAAGGATTTTGTTGACCCAGACCATTTAAAACCCATAGAGATAAAATCAATGGTGTGAGGCTGTCACCACAGTTTGGATCTTAGGAACTTTTTATTTCAGAGCTGAAAGCACTATTTGAGAAAAATCTAACCAGGGCCATGTTGGTTGCAGTCTTTAATACCAAGAATTGATCCAGGCTGTATGTGCAGAGTTCAGCCCTGACACAGAAGTCCAGACTCTCAGTTCTTATACCCAACTTGTTTATTTTTAGTCAGCCTGCTTTATATCAGGGCAGCTCCTTGAAACTGCTAACCCTTGTGTCAGCATTGCTTCCTTCCCACTGACATGTGCTGGGTGCTGCTGTCTCTGACCTCCTCCTCTGTCATCTGCCGAGCTCCCTGCTCCCACCGGCCTTGGGTCCCCCTGGCCCACTACCTGCCTGGCCCACCCACCTCTCTGGGGAAAGCCACTCCTTCCAGTTCTTTCAAGCTCTCTCTCTGACACCAGTAGTCACCTGCCTAGCTTCCTTCCTGCACCGTAATTATACTGTATTCATAGCCTGATTTGACATTTCCATAGAAAAATACAATTATAGCCTTCCAAAAGGCGGAAATAACCTGCTGATGATATTTGAGGGGAAAAAAAAAAATCACTTTGGAGATGTGCTTCAACTCAGTCTCTCCGAAAAGTGTTACCAAATGCTGTTGGATGCTGAGGCCTCACCCATTTTCCTTCATCTAAATATTAAACCTTGTCCAATGGCAAGTATCAAGTTTCTAAAATGCCCCAAGTAAGGAGAACTTGCCCTGAGCAACTTAGAACCTTATGAAGAAAAGTGTTTCATGGGGAATACAAGATGAGGATAAGCCTGAGAATAAAGCTCTTATAAACTCATTCATGGGAAAAAAAAAAAAAAAAGCAAAAAAACCCACTAAGTGCTGAGTAGTCAAATATTATTTATATTTTTCTCTTTTAAACTTACAGCACAGGGTATTGTGGGTTCATTTCCATTTGCCATCACCTGCTGTCCAGAAATTATTTGGAATTCCAGTGATCTTTTACTGTACTAATCATCAATAGATACTATTTTTTTGAGCACTTACTACATATCAGCCTGTGCTGAGTGGATAATATACATTATCAAGTCACACAGACTTGGGTTCAAATTGTGATTTCATAACATATTAGTTGTATGACTTAGATCTCCAGGCCCAGATACTCCATCATTTCCAAACCAGAAAATGCTCTCTGAATTTGAAATATTCTTATGATTTCGCCGTACAGTGAGGCTTTCACATTTGCTCTGCCTGAGAGGTATGGAATCTCTCCTGTGTGCACAGGAGATTGTCAGACATCAGGATATGATCATTAAAGGCCCTACATGAAGTGGAGGATCTGAGACTTTTGGCACCAGCCTGGGACCCAGAACTCTCCATGGACCAGACTCACTGTTGTGATTTTCCCTAGAAGCCCTTTCAAGTCCTTCTTCCTCCTTGCCAGGCCTTTTTTTTTTTTTTTTTCTCCTGGTTTGTTTTTCTCTAGCCAATCATCATTTTAGATGCAGCTCAGTCCAAGGGCAGCTTTAATTAATGAGCCAGGTTTCTGGCGTTGATAAGAATGCTAGGTTAAGGTCGAATGTGGAGGGCAGTTTTCATTAAACATACTAAATGTGGTTGCAATTTGAAATGATATTGTCTATCTCTTGTTGAGCTGCTGTTTTATTACAATGGAAGAGATGGGCTTCCAAATTCAAAAGCAATAGTAAACAGATTATATGGGGAAAGATGCTTTCTTGCACAGCAACTGTTAAAATAAAATGTTGCCTCTGCAGCCTCTTTTTGTTTACCAAGGTAAAACCAAGTGACATCTCGTATGTGATCTGCGGAAGGGCCCCTCTAAACTCAGGGTCCACCGTGCCCATTCTGGGGCTCCTGATGTGTATTCATGACAACCAGACATCAGGTATTTGGGGTGATGCTTGACAATCCCAAAACCTAAAATAGAATCAGAGTCTTATATTTTTTGCTAGTATTTTTACTTCCGTTTATTGATTTATTACTTTTTTAAAGATTTTATTTATTTATTTGTCAGAGAGAGCACAAGCAGGGGGAGCAGCAGGCAGAGGCAGAGGTTGAGAAGCAGGCTCCCTGCTGAGCAAGGAGCCCAATGCAAGACTCTATTCCAGGACCCTGGGACCATGATCCTAGCCCAAGGCAGATGCTTAACCGACTGAGCCACCCAGGTGTCCCGATTTAAATCTTTTTTATTTATTTTCAGCAAAAATTTTTAGTGTTATGTAAAGCTTTTATTCTTTTAGAAATAAAAAGGCCAGGTTAAAAAGGCAAATTTTATAGAGCCTGTATAGTTCTTTTTTGCCCTACCCTACTATCAACATCTCACATCAGAATGATACATTGGTTACAGTCATTACTACTCTGAGTCCATAGTTTACATTAGGGTTCACTCCTTTTTTTTTTTTAATTTAAATTCCAGTCAGTTAACATACAGTGTAATAATAGTTTACGTGTACAGTATAGTGATTCAACACTTCCATTCATCACAATGCTTAGCACTAGGGTTCACTCTTTTTTTCTTTTAAGATTTTATTTATTTGACAGAGAGAGAGATCACAAGTAGGCAGAGAGGCACCAGAGAGAGGGTGGAAACAGGCCCCCTGCTGAGCAGAGAGCTGGATGCAGGGCTCTATCCCAGGACCCTGGGATCATGACCTGAGCTGAAGGCAGAGGCTTAAACCACTGAGCCACCCAGGTGCCCCTAGATTTCACTCTTAATGTTGTGCATTATATGGGTTCCCTCCCTCCACCAGCACCCCCACAACCACTGACCTTATTACTGTCTCCATAGTTTAGTTTTTTCCAGGATGTCACGTAGCAGGAATCAGATACTACATTGCCTTTTCTTTTTGCTTTTTTTTTTTTTTTAAAGATTTTATTTATTTATTTGACAGACAGAGATCACAAGTAGACAGAGAGGCAGTCAGAGAGAGGGGGGGAAGCAGGCTCCCCGCTGAGCAGAGAGCCCGATGTGGGGCTTGATTCCAGGACTCTGGGATCGTGACCTGAGCCGAAGGCAGAGGCTTTAACCCACTGATCCACCCAGGCGCCCCTACATTGCCTTTTCAAACTGGCTTTCACTCACTTAGCGATATACATTTCAAGTTCTTCCATGTCTTTTCATGGCTTGATAGCTCATTTCTTTTTAGCGTGGAATAATATTCCATTGTCTGGATGTACCACAGTTTATTTATTCATTCACCTACTGAAGGACATCTTGGTTGCTTCCAAACTTTGACAGTTATGAATATTGAAAGCTGTGTAAACATCTCTGTGCACATTTTGTATGGATATACTGAATATAAGTTTTCAGCTCTTTTGAGTAAATCCCAAGAAGCATTAAATGTTGGATCTGATAGTGAAAGTCTGTTCAGTTTTGTGGAAACCACCAAACTGTCTTCCCAAGTGGCTGTACTATTTTGAATTCTCACCATCAATAAATGAGAGTTCCTATTGCCCCACATCCTCATCAGCATTTAGTGCTAGTGTTCTGGATTTGGCCATTTTAATAGGTGTGTGGTGATATTTCACTGTTGCTTTAATTTACAATTCCTTAATGACATACTCTATGGAGCATCTTTTCATATGCTTATTTACCATGCAAAGCTCTTGTTGGGAGAGTGTATTATCTTCTATTTACATTTACTTATTTATAAAACAATTTCTTTACATATATTTAAATATTTACATCTTAGGCGCCCAAGAATGAAACCACAGGCACCAAAAGAGTGAATTGCCAGAGAGATTATTACATATTTTAATGGAAGAACTGTCAGTCCATAAACATAAGAACTAAGCCTTGACCTTAGTACCAAATTTTGGCACTCCCGAATAAGTTGTAAGATAGCAATTTTAAAAAGCAGTAGACAAAAAGGAAGCAGAACTGTGATTATGACAAGACCCCCTTTCTTGCAAGGAAAATACTTATGGTCTCCTCTACCTTACACTTGCCACAATGTGTACACCAATATTAAACCATAGCATGCCCCTGGCATGCTGAGGGGAAGGGCAGCTATGTACGATAGAGACTCTTGACCAGGTGGTTTCTGTGGTGAAGGATGCTATCTTCATCCAATCTGAAGACAAGGGATGGCTTAGTGAGAGTAGGTTTTCTGTATTAGATGACGCAACTCTTTTTTGCAAGGTCTGACATGAGGGAGAAATCTGGCCTAGCAACAGTTGTCTGGCATTCCTGCCTTGTTCCTTAAAGATAGAAGTTTGCAAAGCAGTAGTATTCATCACCAACTACAGGTGTGTTCACTAACTACAAGGTAAATACGTCCTAATCATCCTGACTCTTCATGAACAACTTGCTCAAGGCAGAGTCCCAAGACTCCACCCCCTAGTGAATAAATTAAATTGTCCTACTCACAAATTTGTCCTTTCTCAAAGCTAGTCACATTTTTAAAAGAATTTCTTTACTTATTTCAGAGATAATGAGAGAGAGAGTACAAAGGGAGAAGGAGAAGCAGATTCTCTGAGCAGGGAGCCGGGAGCCTGATTCCCAGGACTCTGGGATCATGACCTGGGCAGAAGTCAGACACTTAGACGACTGAGCCATCCAGGCTCCCCAAGCTAACCACATTTTTATCCAGAGGATCCCTCTTGTCCTCTTAACCCCAGTCCCCTGCTATTTCTCAGCAGTGAGATGAGATGGGGAAGAGGATAAGTAGTGAAAGAGTTGGGGCTGTGCCCGGGGTGGGACTCACTCAGAGGAATGGGTAAAGGCCCATCAGGAGCATCCAGTTGGCTGGATGGTCCTAAGCCATTCGCTCAGCTCTTGTTGCTAAGATCCTAAGAGAGCAAACATTGTCCATATTTCCTCTTTCTTAGTGAAAAGTGGGCTCAGCCTCTTCTCAATGGAAAATTTTCCCTCAAATCAAAAAATGGGCTTAGAACAGGAAAGCTAAAAATTACATGTATATATGACATATGACATACATCTATACATAATACCATCTTCATCTCTCTTCAAAATACAAGTTAAGAAATGAACAAAACAAAAAAAATTCCCATTTACAATTGCATTAAAAAAGAATAAATTATCTAGGGATAAATTTAACCAAGGAGGTGAAAGACTGAAATACTGAAAGTTACATTATAATTATAAAATTATATTAAGAAAGAAGCTGAAGAAGACATAGATAAATGGAAAGATATTCCATGTTCATGGACTGAAAAAATTAATATTGTTAAAATCTCCATACTACCCAAAGCAATTTAGAGATTCAGTGCAATCCCTATCAAAATCAAATGGCATTTTCCACAGATGGAACAAAAGAATTTCTAAAATTTGTATGGGATCACAATAGTCAAAATTATCTCAAAAAAGAGCTAATCTGGAGGCATTATGCTCCCCAATTTCAAACTGTATTACAAAGCTAAAGTAATTACAACAGTATGGTAATGGCATAAAAATGGACACAGAGACAGATGGAACAGAATAAAGACCCCAGAAATAAACCCACAAATATGTGGTCAATTAATTTACACAAAGAATATACTATAGGGAAAGGACAATCTCTTTAATAAATGGTGTTGGAAAAACTGACAGCCAAAGGAAAAGAATGAAACTCAACCCCTATCTTATACCATACACAAAAACAAACCTAAAATGGATTAAATACTTGTATGTTGTATGTAAGATCTTAAATCTAAAATTCTTGGGGGTGGGGGGTGGAAACATAGCCAGTAATTTCTTTGACATAGGTCTTGGTGATGATTTTTCAAATCTGACACCAAAAGCAAAGCAGCAAAAACAAAAATAAACTATTGGGACTACATCAAACTTAAAAGGTTCTACAGAACAAAGGAAACCATCAATAAAATGAAAAGACAACCTATTGAATGTGAGAAAATATTTGCAAATCATATATCTGACAAGGTGCCCGTATCTAAATATATAAGGAACTCATACAACTCAACAGCAAAAAACAGTCCAATTTTAAAATGGGCAGAAGATCTGAATAGATATTTTCCCAAAGAAGACATACAGATGGCCAATAGGTACATGAAAAGATGCTCAACATAATTAATCATTAGGGAAACGCAAATCAAAACCACAGTGAGATATCATCTCACACCTGTTAGAATGGTTATTATCAAAAAGACAAGAAATAACGGTAGTTGGTAAGCATGTGGAGAGAATGGAACTTTTGTGCACTGTTGGTGGGAATATAAATTGATATAGCCACTATGGAAAACAGTCTGGGGGTTCCTCAAAAAAAAAAAATTAAAGCTAAAAATACTATATGATACCAATTCTGGGTAATTAGCCAAAGAAAATAAAAACACTAATTTGAAAAGATATATGCACCCCCAATGCTCACTGAAGCATTATTTACAGTAGCCAAGATATGGAAACAACTGAAATGACCATCAATGGAATATTATTTCAGCCATAAAAAAGAATGAAATCTTGGATGGACCTCAAGGACATTATGCTAAGTGAAATAAAGCAGAAAAGGAAAGACAAATACCGTACCATCTCTCTTATATGTGGAATCCAAACAACAACAACAATGGAAGCAAGATCATAGATATAGAGAACAGATTGGTGGTTGCCAGAGGTAAGGGGTGCAGGGTGGGAGAAATGGGTAAACTGTTGTGGGTTTTTGTTTTGCTTTGTTTTGTTTTTTAGTTTAAATAAATTAAAAAAAAAAAAAAGGAAATGCCAACTTTGTCCTCCTTTCAGGGAGGGCATTTTAATATGGTTGGTTCTTTCCCATTCTTCAGATTTCAGCTCTAATGCCCACGATCCCTGAAGTCTCTCTATGCACTTCTCTCTTTCTCTTCTCTTACTTCTCTGTGGTAATTGCTTCCACACTATGTTTTCTTTGTGTATTGTGTATACTGTTCACTCCACTTATGATATAATCTCCATGAGAACAGAGATGTTAGCTGACGGCTGCTCAGTTTTTCCCTCAGCACACTATCCACAGTTGACGCAGCTCACTAAATGACTGGGAAGGAGTAAATAGACTGGATGGCCTCCAAACTTTGCCCTAGCATATGTTTGTCCCCATTTTTTTTACCAATCTGCTTCCATTTCTCAGGTACCTAGATTCTCCTTTCATACCCTGACTAAGCATCTGGCTCCAGGAGCCCGCTGAATATTTTAGCTGTTTTCTTAGTCTTCTCCATCCATTATTCCTTTGAATGAGCCCCTTGCCAGCCATGAACTATTCCACACTTACTCTCTTCCCCAGGTTCATTTTGGTCTTGACAGATGGCGGGGGGTAGGAGTGAGGAGGAAAGCAAGAGGGGTCATATATAAAAGGCGACTAGCTTCAAGAAAAAACCAATTCATGAGTAGAACAGTTCAGTTGATTCAGTAGGAGGCGGAGATACAGAAAAGTAGTGGATATTTCATGAAGGTGGAAGTCCCTGTGAGAAGAGGACCAGCAGGAGCACAATGAATGAGGATAAAGAGAGCCTGAAAATAACTCTTGTTTTGGAGAGTTTGACCCCAGGCTGATAGATAGCATTGGAATTCAAAATACAATTTGATAAATATTAAAACCAGCATTGTGCTGGTCACCACAGGTGTGGGAACACAGAGACAAAAGCTACGCCTTCCAGTATCCCTGTGAGGCTCCTAATCCAGGCATCTCCCGCAGAATCCAAGGCAAGCAGCTCTGCCTATTGTCCTGGGCACCCAAGTGGGCTACATAATGTAACAGGAAAAAGAACACAACATGAGGTGCTCTTTCTTATCTATAGCTGAAATAATAATAGCTCATATTCATTCAAGAGCATTGAATTAAACACTTTTCATGCATCAATTCACTGAATTCTCATAAACCATTGGAAATCTTATTGTTATTACCAGCATTTACGGATGAGGAAACTAAAGGATGGGTGTATTCCAAAGGTCACACAGTTGGCAAGGGGTGAAGCTGAGATTCATACCAGGTAGGTCATCTTCAGCGGCCAGTGTCTGCCATAACTCATGCTTTTCTAGACAGCCCTCTCCCTACATCCCTTTCTCTTTGTGTCAAAATGCCACTGATTCTTCAAGGCTCTGCTCCTGTAAGTCTTCTCTTATGAAGTCAGAATCGACATCTCTTTCCTCTGCTTTTCTATACCAGCTCCCTTCTATCACTCTTAAGCTTCTATCTAATGCTGCCTTATACTCTAATTCATTCATTAAATAGTTACATGCAGGAGCCATACGATCATAATTTCAAATCCAACTCCCATCTTTATTTACTATGTGGCCATTATTGACAAGCTCTTCTGAGCCTTACTTTCTCCATCTATGCTCAGCAGTGATAAAACAAACAAACAAACAAACAAAACAGCTTGAAAGTGGGTGGTCACAATAAAGTAGCTATTTTTCTGCTCACCTCTCTGTCCCCATTGCAAATGTTGCATTCCAATGGATTTCTTGCAGCGACACCCATCACAGTGCCTGCCACCCGCTAAGCCTCCAGTATGAACTGTTGGCAGGAGCATTTGATCAGAGGTGAGGTGTGGAGTAAGGAGAAGCACCTTGACTTGCTGTTCCAAGTCCTTGCCTCCCTGCCTTGAGTCACTCAGGTATCACAATGTTTGCCCCATCATGTACTGCCACTCTTATTTCACATTTTTCTCCATATCTACTCACTTTCCCCCAATGTTTTATTATGAAAATTTGCATAATAAGGAAAAGTTGAAAGAATTTTTTGATGATATCTGTATACCTATCACCTAGATTCCTATCAACATTTTATTATATTGGCTTTATCACATCCCTCTGTCCTTCCATCAATTCACTTTATTTTTATGCATCTATAAGTGAGTTGCAGACATCAGTATACTTTTCCCTTACTATTTCAATATGCATATCATTGACTCAAGTTAAATGCCTTTTACAGTGTGTTATAAAAAATGTATACAAAATGAAATGCAAAAATTGTAAGTGTACCATATAATGAATTTATATGAATCTATATCTCTATCAAGATATAGAACATTACTGTCACCTAAAAAATCCCTTATGCCATCCCATTCACACCCCAAGACAACTATTGTCTTGATATTTTTCCTAACATTGCCTATACTAAAACTTCCAAACATGAAATTGGATAAGAACTTTTTATTAAAAAAAGCTAAGTAAACCTATTTTTAAAGGTAACTTTTTACCACTAAGTATACATAAAACTCATATCATTTGCCAAAAGTAGAGTATATCCATTATACACATGAATGTAAAAAAGAACACAGCAAAAATTAAGTATTTCCATACCACATAAAATTATCCCTGAAATACCTGTATTTGTTGAATGTTGTGATTCTCACGGTGTGGTCCAGGGACCCCTGGCCAAGATACTTATGTGTTCACAAGGTCAAAGCCATTTTCAGGATAATCCTAAAATGATATTTGCCTTTTCAATCTCGTTAGTCTTAAGATGTACACTGTTTCCCAGAGGCTATATGATGTGAGATATCACATAGACTAAAGGCAAAAGCAGGTGTGAGAACCCAGCTAACTGTCTACTATTGGGTGCCAAGACCAGGAGGCCCAAAATATACAACAATGACAAACCGAATTCAGATTATTCTGAATCAAAGCACCTTGAGAAATAGTTGGTACCAGGTTACTCAGACCCTCTCCAACCCCCTGAAAGCAGAAACACATCTCCCATACGAAAGGCACACTGTCTGTTCTAAGTTAAAAAGACATCCTTAATACCAGAGTTTGAGGACTTTAAAGCTGAAAAACCTATAGAAACAAAGCTTGTCATTTTCTAC
Organism: Lontra canadensis; assembly: GCF_010015895.1. Lineage (NCBI taxonomy): Eukaryota > Metazoa > Chordata > Mammalia > Carnivora > Mustelidae > Lontra > Lontra canadensis. Next base: position 18,085,001 of record NW_022631010.1, read on the forward strand.
GAGTCAGAGTCAGCAACCCCATCCCAACCCCTAATACCACTTCGAATTCAAATACCTTACTTTTTAAGCTCCCAAACATCCGTTTGTGTTATCCTATCAATTCTTCACAAATTTATCGTCTCTTAGTCTAAAATGTATAAAAACTACTGCCTTGATTATTTGTTTGGATCTCAATTTCGTTATTGGGTCTCCGTGTACACCTAATAAAACTTGTTTGTTTGGCTTTTTCCTCCTGTTAATCTGTGTTATGTCAATTTTATTCTTAGTCCAGTTGGGAAAACCTTGGAAAAAGAAAATTTTCTTCTTCCCCTTCCCCATTAAAGAGATTTGCAAAAATGTGAAATGATGCTGCTCTTTTCACTAAACTTCTTATTAAGAAAATACAGGTCATTTTTTTTTTAAGAATAAGTAAATAATTTATTAACTCTGTGACTTAAAGTATGCCATTCAAATCTTTCTTGTTTCTGTATCTCATCTATAAAGTGATGATTTTATTTGATTTTTACTTAACATATAATGTATTATTTGTTTCAGGGGTACAGGTCTATGATTCATCAGTCTTACACAATCACAGTGCTCACCATAGCACATAACTTCCCCAATGTCCCATCACCCAGCCACCCCATCCCTCCCTCCCCCCTCCACTCCAGCAGTTATTTTAATAAGTTATTTATGTAGACATGGTTTTTTTTATTTTTTATTGAATTAACAAATACGGTATCTAATTTTTGTCTGTTTTCAGTTCTGATATGGCACATATTGGTAGATTTAACCCATATAAATAGAAGATTTTCAGCGTCTGTTTTAGTTTTTAGGAATATAAAGGCTGCAGAGCCCAAGATGTTTGAGAACACTGATATTTGGCATTTTGGAAGACACTTCCCTAAGTGATAGGAGATGTTCATGTACAGATCACAGGAACAGAGAGTCCATTCCTTTCCAATAATGCTGCCAAAGCTCAGCTCCTGCTTCTCCATTAGGTGCCTCTTTGGCCAAAAGCAGAATTGGCAACATTACCTGGGAAAATACACCAATGTACAACACCCCAGAAGATGCACGTCTCCTCAGGATGCCTAGATTTGTCTTCTAATTCTCCAAATACTGGCTTAGCCAAGGGGGTCTCCAACTAAGTGAACATGGAAGAAACGGGGGTCACTGGAAAAGCCAGCCTTGCCCTACACCCCCTGTCTGTAACGTTGCACTGGAGAGCCAGCCTCCCTCTCACTCAGTGAACAGACAACTCACACAGGCTGGATAGAAATGTATTTTAAGCCAAGCTCCTTTTTGTACTTATTTGGGTGAAAAGAAAGATTTAATTACAAGATTTAAAGCTAATTTTTTTTTTTTAAAATCGAGCTATAATCCTAACCTGCAGAAAAAGCAATTCAGCACGGAGAGAAGCAGAAATGAGCAGGGGAAATGAGCAAGGAATCAGACCATTATGAATGGGACAGAAGGCATGTGTTTACAAAAGATTGATTTGAACAGTGCACATAAACAGTCCCGGCTGTAGGGGAAAGGTCCTTTACATTTATCTTCTCTCAAAACCAAGATAGAGTTTGCTAGTTCGTGTTTTTTTTCCTATTAGCTCTGAAGTCTTAAAAAAAAAAAAGCCCGACTGTTGGAACAACTTTCCTATTTATCCTAACTGAAGGAGAAGAGTTTCTGTTTCTGGCTACCATGGAATTTATGCATTTCAAAAACAGTGCTATGTGCCACTCCTATTTTTTTTAAGCTAATTTTTTTTTTAATGCATGGATACAGGCTAAGCTATATTCCTGCTTCACTCCTTTTATACTTCCAGCACAAAAGGCAAAGTCAAGAGGCAGCATTTAAAGACATTATCCCACATAGTTTATTTTTGGTTTCTCTTTCGTGATGATATATAGTTTCAGTCAACACAACTTGGAGATATTCACCTGGTACCTTTGATAAGGTGACAAATGTTACAAGAACTAAGATGCCATCTCTTCCACGTGATCCCAAGATCTCCGGCTATCCTTTATCTCCAAGAAGACGGATGAGAACCAGCGTGTTCAAATGCAAATGAGAACCTCCCTTTGTCAATCTGGAAAGATGAGTTCTTGTCAAGGTGGGCATTCTCCCCAGCCAAGGACAAAACAAAGGAGAAAGAACTTCAACTGTGACAACAAGGATTTAGGCTATATGTTGTGCGAAATTCAGCAAGTAAATGGTCTGGACCAGGTGAGGAGTGAGCCAAAGCAAAGGTCAGGTAGAGGTCTCTTCCAGAGAGGAAACAGTGCTCACCAAATTCAGTTGAGAGACAAAGTCAATGTCAGTTGCCAAGAGCCTTTGGTTGGTAGCTAGAGTCAAGAATGTCAAAGGGACCAAAGGAGAAAGCATGAAGAGCAAAGGAGTGGGTGGGAGGATGCACACTCCAGCACCCTGCACAGATTCCCTTTTCATATAATTTTCATCTTCCCCCACACCCATCATTCCAGGGAAAACCAATTAAGACATGAAAGATCTTGAAATTCCGAAGGACAAATATTAGGGAGGAAAATAGATCAAAACTGCCATTCTATGATGGTATAGCTAAAGAGAAACCTCGGAGAACAGAAATTTCCATGAGGGTTTTAAGTTATTTGCTGCGGACTATACAACAGAATACACACCCTACCTCCCCCCAACCTCAGCCCACCCCCACAACATTCTGATATAAATTATTTAACAAAATCTATTAGGCCATTGCTGCTTTTGTGAGAATAGATCCTTTAGGGAAACTCAACAGTGTAATGAGATCTGTACCCAGAGAACACAGAAATAGCATTGTGGACAGCGAGAGCCGATGACCTCAGGGTGCACACTGCTAAGGCAATTAAGAGAGAATGTTACTCTCATTAAAGGCAGCTCTCAAAGTTAGATTAGAAGCCACCTGCTTGTCCTCCAGCCAGCTGCCTCCATGACTTTGTCTCTCTTTCCTTCTCCCTCTCTCTCTCCTTCCTACCCTCTCTCCCTCTCCCTCTGTACCCTCTTTTCTTCCATTTCCCTCTCCCTCCCAATCTCTCTCTCCTCTCTTCACTTCTGCTGCTCCCAGGTTCATAACACCAAGAGGCAACAGAACAGATTTGTGAAATCAATCACACAGGTGAATTGCCCATCAGGGCAGCCATCCAAATCAGAGGGCTTGATTTTCCAACTTGAAGTTAAATCACCTGGCACAGCTCTTAAGGTCGGAGTCGCTATAGAGACAGAACATCGCTAAAGTCGAGCCTGACAGTGTCAAAGGGTCAGGCTCATTGTTTCATCCTCAGAGCCCCAGAGAGAGAAGGCAGCTGGAGGAAACCAGCAGGATGATCTCACTGAGCAATGTAATAAAAGCTGAAGGGGCGGGGTTGCTTTATAAGCCTTTTGATTAAATTCAATGGTGCTAAACGGACTGAGGCACTTTAATAGGCAAAGGCCTTTATGAGTAAGAACTGCCTTTTCTGAATTTGGCTCCTAAAAAAACAAAATCCCATCTCAGACTAAGCCTCTATATTAAAACAGACTCACATCACATCTATCATGGCATTTGTTCCTCATGAGATCCTGCCCTTTTTCTCTGTCCTGCACCAGTAAATGATTCTCCCACGCCAAGAAATTATGAGAGAATAAAGGAGAAAACAGTCTGAATTATCAGTGGGAACGTCTATGGTGATAGAATTTATGAGTTAATACTTGATTCCCTGCTACACCTTGCCTGTGAGACTCAGTCTGTTTTTGAAGACTCTTTAGGTCAATTTGGTTTTGTTGTGGTCTTTATTTTCCACCATCAGTAACAGTTGCAATGGAAAATACTCCTTGTGCAGTTGATTTAATTTGGTAATTTGTAGTATTTTAAAGCAATGGCTCTCCACCTTGGCTCACACTGGAATCATATAGAGAATTTTTTTTAAAAAATACTGATGCCCAGATCTCACTTCCAGAGACTTTAACTTAATGGATCTGGGGTATGTCTTGGGCATGGAGAGTTTTTAAATCTGTCTAGGTGATTCTAATGTGCAGTCAAGGTTGAAATCCATTGACTTGAAGCAGTGGTTCTCAAATTTAGCATGCCTCAGACCTATCCAGCAGATTTGATAAGACACAGATAGCAGGGCTACACCCCCAGAATTCCTGATTCATAAGTCAGGGTGAGGACACAGTTCTAAAAAGTTCAGGGGCAATGCGGATGCCTCTACCCCAATAACCACTCTTTGCAAACAACTGGCTGAAAACATTAGTACAAACACTTTTTCCTAAGATGCTTTTCCTTACATTGATCTGGCTCCAAGGAGAATGCCCCACGAAGACAAAATCCAATAATGACAACATCCACTGGAAAGAGAATATTCCTGCTCCTAAGACTTCATGGAAGCTCTTGGGTTGTGAGTCTTCTTCTTAAGCATGCCAAGGAAATAGACCAGATTTTGGCAACAGGTATCTAGTACAGTGGAACTAGGTATAGCTTCTGCCATAGTTCCCACCTTTGCTTCTCTCACTTATTTGTCCTGACAACTTCCAGAAGGCACCTGAATGAGTGCACTTGTCTTGCAGGTTCATGGAGAGGGCTGGCTCTAGGTCAAGGCCAAGGCTGAAACCCCCTCCAAATTCTGTAAACTTGTAGCTTGAAGACTAGGTTGAAAGTGTGTGAGAATTGTGTGTGTGTGTGTGTGTGTGTGTGTGTGTGTGTGTGTATGCCTGTGAAAGTATAGTGTCTTTGGGGCCCCAAAAGAGGGCAATTCTAGAACTTTTCAAGATAGTCAAGAGCATCACCAAGCAATAAGGAGTGTCCCATGGGCCGCCCAATTGTATCTGTGAAGTAGAAGAGGCAGAAGGAGCCACGGTCCTCACTGATCATGCTCCGGTGTTCTCTCTGAGCAACATCTAGAGGCATATCTGATAGCTTTGGCTCCCTAGGAGAAAATCTTGGGAGATCTCAGATACCCCGGGGTAGTGGAGGCCCCAGTGAGAAATTCATACATTCCTTTCTATTCCTTGCTACCCTGGCATGTGGGGGATTCAAAACAATTTATAAAATCAAAAGCATATGATTTTTAACTTTGTTTTTCCCAAGCTGGGCAAAGTAGTCATGCCAGCTGCATGTACAGGAGACAAGAACAAGCCTTTCATTAATATATTCTTCCTCCTGAGCAAGGATCATAAAACACTCTGAAACCATACCTGTGAAATCTCATTTGACCTACTTAGAACTGTAAGGTAGATGATTCCGTCGATGCAAATCATGTCATACATTTAGAATAAGGAAACAAAGACACCAAGAGGTCACAAAATTAACTTGAGTCGAGAGCTAGGGCAGAATTTCCCAATTCTCGCTCCGTGCTCAGGAGTGAAGTCCAAGCAAGAGAGGTATGGAAAGTCCTTCCTCCACTCTAGCCTAAGAAATCTCCTTAGATCTGTTATTATGCATGTTTTGGGTTAAGATTTTATTTCAAAGACTTTTGATAGAATATCCAGAACCCCATAGCCTGCAAACTGCATGTCACTTTCCAGAGCTCATCTTCCAAAGAATTAGGTCTTGAGGGAGGTCTTCCAACATGGTTCTCGCAGGACCTCTGTGTACATCATGTTTACATAGAGGATTTGTTAAAACAAATTGCTGGGTCTCATCCCTCAGAGTATCTAACTCAGTAGATCCAGGGGAGGCCTGGGAATTTGCATTTCTACCAAGGTCCCAGGTGACACTGTTGTTGCTGCTGCTGTGTGTCTGGGGACCACTCTTTGAGAACCACTATAATGAGACAGTGGTTCTCAACCCTTGGTGTGTATCAGAGTCATCCAAGAACTTTGAAAAATTATAAATACCGGACTCACACAGACCAATTAAATCAGCCTCTGTGCAGGTGAAGTCTAGGCATGAAAGTTTTAAAAGTGGCCCCTTAGGAGCAGCCAAGTTTGAGGACCTTCACAATAAGTGGAACCCTATATATAATTACAAGGTATTCAAAGCACTAGGTCAGGGGTTCTTGGAATGTGGTCCTGGATCAGCTGTATTAGCATCTCCTTAGACAACTCCTTAGGAATGCTGAGTCCCCCTTGCAGACCTACAGATTCAGGAACCCTGGGTGGGGCCCACCAATCTGTTTGAACAAACTCAGTAAGTTAAGTAAATTTGAGGTTTGCTAAGGTTTGAGAACTACCACTCTAAGCTCTTGGCTTCCTGCCAAATGACCACCTTGGAAATTGGAGCAATAATCATCTAGGAGCAGAAATTGAGGCCAGACTCCCAGCAAGCTGGATACACCAAGTGCTCAGTAAGTAGCGGGGCTGGTGGAGGGATAAGGAAGGAGACCATTGGGTCATATTGTTAGTGAGGGACCATGGCATGCTGCTGACATCCTTTCCAGGACATCTGGCTTCAAAGCTCTGGAAGATAAGGTCTGCAAATGACTTTGTAATGAGTCTCACCCCTGCACACTCAGAGGGAGGTCGAGCTTTTCCATCAGGAAAAGCTAAGATGTAGCTAAACCAAGTTTGGGTCTCCCCCTTGGCTTTTCCTAGCCTCCTTCTTCCAGGTTCCATCCCACCATCACCAATTCCCCAACAAAGTTCTCTCATGGAGTTCATTGTGGTTAAGTTATTCCTGCCCTGCAGGATAGCTCAAAGGAAGTGGCTAATTACACTTGAATGTGTCACCGCCTCTCAAGGGTATATTCGTTCCAAAAAAAGACAACTGGGATAGGCAATGTCTAACACAGCAGAATGTGTCTTCAAAGATGGAATATTGGGCATTGACCCTCACTTGGGAAATAGATTATATCATTTAGATGATTAACTGTTTCTTCAGCATCAAGTTCCCTGTGCTCCAGATTTCATGTCTCTATCCCCTTTGCCCTCTGAATCCTAAATATAAACAATATGATAGACTGACAAAATGGCCAAAACTTCTTCCCCTTCCCTCAAGAGGTAGAGTCTATTTTAGCACCTCTTGAATTTGGGTTGACCTTGTGAATTGCTTTGGCTAATGAGACTTTAGACACCACAATGTCCGCAGAGACTTGAATAGCACTTGACTTTTGGAGCTTGCTTGTTTGCTGAAACCTCCAAATAAATGAGTCCAAGGTAGCAGCTTGAGAATGAGAGGCCATGTAGAGGAGAACCAATGCACTCCAGCTGTGGATGAGACCATCCAACCAGTTAACCTGCCAAATGGCCACAGAGAGCAAGCCCAGTAGAGATTAGCTCCACTGTCCCAAACACAAGCATCACTCATCTGATTCTTGAGATTGTGAGCTACATAATTATTATTTGGAGCCACTAATGTATGAGTTGTTTGTTATGCAGCAAAAGCTAACCGACACAATGATTACACTAAAGATTGTCTTGATCACATCTAAAGGTTACCCAGAAAGAGAAATCACCTCAGAAATGTTGCCTTCCTCTGCAGCATCTTCCCTGGACATCCCTCCCCCCATATAGCCTCAGTTGCTAGGTTGATAACTTCTTACATGTTCTCCTAAAGAATCAGTGTTTAGATCTACCTAAGATAAGACTTGCCACTATAATTTCCAGTAAAGCTTCTCTACCTGCCAATGCCCCTGACCATGAAATCTTCAGGGGCAGAATCTATGTCCCAACTATCTTTGTATTTCAAGGCCCTTGTTTCCATGTTTATTGCTCTGAGCTGAACAAAATGGAATACTAGAGTATGAGGAGTGTGGGGAGTGAGGTGGGAAGGCTGGCCAGCAATGGTTTGTATTATTCACAGGCTGGAGCCTAGAATCTCCCCTCAGAATCATCCACACTCACCAAACTCACAAGATCCCAATGTACTGATGTTTCTCTGGCCTAGGACCCATCAGAACATGGAAGCCTTTGTCTTGAAAGCAATAGACTACCTATGGCTCTTGCACTTCATAAGGGCTCCTGGGGGGAAAAAATTATTTTATTCAAATATTCCAAAGCTATCTTGTTTGCATTATTTTCCTCATTTTACCACCCATGATGGGACAAGGAGTGGCTCTGTTTTATCCATAAAGTCATGTCACAAATCCAGGGTTGCCCATTTAATTCCTTTCTCCAAACACCTGTTTCCTTTAGTCGCAGAACCATAACTAACGATTAAAAAGTAGTTCACCCTTCTCCAGCTATTACTGGGGTCTAGCACTGAGCTCTGAGCTATATACGCCTCACTGTGTCCGGTCCTTACAATGCTCAGAGAGGAGGACTCAGAGACACAGAGATGAAATGATCCACGCAGAGGTGGAAGAACCACAACTTTCTGATTCCAACATGAGGTTCTTAAAACCCCGGTGATGCTGAAACACGGTACAAATACGATAGAGCTATCGTTTTTTGAAATCTTGTTTCTCTCGCCCACCCAGGGAGCTGATTCACTTCGCAAAAGATGGAGCAAGGTGAGAGCTTTTCCAGAGGTCGCACAACAAGGGAAGTTGATGGTCCCCGGCCGGGCCATCTTGCATCGCTGTTTGTCCTGTTACGAAGACAGGCGGCCTGAAGTGGCCTCAAGAAGCTCCCACCTGAGTGCTGGTTAGCCGAAAGGGTCGATGGGCAGTGGCAGGCAGGCAGACTGGGATAGCAAAGAAGAAGATTAAAATAATTACAGCTCTAATTGATCATCTCTGCTCAAGAGAAGATTAAAAGGGAAAAGGCATATTGAAGAAGGCACTCGACATCCGCCCTGGGCCAGCTTCCATCTGCCGCTGTAGCCAGATCACTTCCCCTCCCGCCTAGCCCTCTGTCCAGCAGCTCCCACGGCGAAGCCCTATGCCACAGCCTTGATGAAAGTCATTCTTTGTGGAAGGCATCAGGCCGTGCTCCCAGGAAGAACTGCTTTCACAAACAGCAGGGAGGAAGCAGCTCAGAGCAGCAGACAGTGCCCTCCATTGGCAAACCCCCAGCACCATCGGATTGCCAACAGCATGTAGAAAGTGAGAAAGGAGATGCCAAGAGCAAGGCCAACCCAGGGCAGGGGACTGGAGCAGCAAAGACAAGCCTGTGCCTTGTCATCCGATAACCTAGCCCCGGCAGACACAGCCTGGGTTCCAAATGGCATCAGCCTGGTTTCAGCTTAGCACATTCCCTGACTTAGCTTTTGGCTCCTTGTCATTTGGGAGCAGGGCCAGGGGGCAGTTTTACCTTGTCCCTGGCACATTTACGCAGGAATGGTAGAGGAAGGGCAGAAGCAGGGACTGGGGTCAGGGAGGAAACGGGAAGGCAGATTAGGAGGGTGTAGCCACAGCCCCAGCACTTGCCAAGTTCATCTGTATACATGAGGCCTGAGCAAGGTCAGCAGCAAGACAGGAGGCAGGGAATAGGAAAATAGGAAAAGCCCTCCAGGCTGCCCTTGCCCTGTATATGACAGGTGATCATACCTAGAAGAAGGAGCATGTTGGATACTCATTCCTTACATTTGGGCTCACTTCTGGCTTGTCCCATGATGCAAGGGAGAACCAAATAATCAAAGATCAGAGATGCCAGGGTTCACTGTATATTTATTATAGGAGCTGCAGCCTGAATCTGCACAGTGGTCTAAAGAGGGAATGGTGTGTCAGGAGGTCAGGGCAAGGGGTTCAGACCTTCATCCACCATGGGAGATCTGGAAGTGGCTGGAAACCCAAACACCCTCTTTCTTCACTGCCAAATTTAAGGCTCTGCTTCTCAAATGGGAATTCTTACACCAATCACTCGGGGCTGCTTTTGAAATGTAGATTGTAATAGAGAAGGGGGGGCGGGGTGAGCCCTAAGATTCTGCATTTCCAGCAAGCTCTCAGGTGGTGCTGATGCTGCTTTTCCATGGATCACAGTCAGAGTAACAAAAGCCTAAGCTGTTTTAGAAACAGATCAAAGAACCTAGGTGAGGATTAGTGCTAATGTGGTATTGGAGACCATGGCTGGACACAAGACTAAATGGGTCTCTATACCTCTTTTTCCCTTCTCCTCCACCAACTGAATTGCGGAGAGCTGTGTCTTCAGCACAGGGACATCCTGTCTTATCCAGCGTCCTAACAGGAGAAAATAGAAACAAGAATTCTGAGCCTTGGCTAGGACTGCCAGGAGAAAATCTTATTTGGTTTGCTGTATCAGTCAGGATAAAGTAGGTTGTGCTGTAGTAACAGACAAACCAGGAGTCTCAGTGGCTTAAGAAACAAATGTTTCCTTCCTATTCACATAAGACCTGCTGTGGCTATGGGGCAATCTCCAGGGATTTTTCAGAATTCCAAATTGGTTTCCCATCTTCCGACCCCTCCACACTGAGCCAGGCTCTCATGACCTCCATGACAGGAGGAAGGGGCTGGAAAGCCACACACTGACAATAAAATGCTTTCATCTAGAAGCAACAGGTATCACTTTTGCTCACATTTCATTGGCCAAAACAAGTCACACAGGGAAAAGTAGCTAAGAAAGAGGAGAGACAAGGACAAAATGAACTCACTTCCTTCTGAGGATGACCCATGTTTTCATAAGGAAAGTTTTTTTATAAAATTGTATTTTTATATGTTGTGCATTCTAATATAAGTCTCCTTTTGGAGGGACCTGGTATAACTTCTGTGTTTGGGATGTTCCATGTGTTCCCAGGTTCTCATCAGAGGTCCCCAGACCAAGGATCTAGGGGAACTTATTTCTAGTTCCAGCTCAGGCTCTTCTAGTTCTATTACTTAGACGATTGATCTTCATTTTTTCTATAAAATTGCACTATACAGAAACTAGGGTGGTTATAAAGATCCAATGAAATAAAAGGTTTGATGTTAAAAGAGCAAATGTGCCAGACTATTATAATATGTATACTCCTGCCATAAGAAATCTCTTTAGTCTTTCTCTAACCCTTTGTATGAGAATACTAGACATTTATTTTTGAAAGAATTCTGGGTTTTTCAGGGGCTATTCCCTGAGTCTTTTCAGGACAATCTTTAGACATTCCATGGCTCTAAGGCAGAGAGGTCTTTTCCTCTCTCCTTCCAGCCCAGGGACAGAGCAAGAGATGGACTGAAGCTCAGAGGCTAGATGCAACAGGCTGTGTTCTTAACCTTGCTATCACTAAAATCCTAAGTGCTTACTTCAGGTCCTTTAAAAACACCTAGAGTCAAAACCAACATGGCATGATGTCAAAATGTTCATGCCTCAATCTGCTAAGGGATATTTATTTACTTTATTTATTTATTTTTAAAGAGTTTTCTTTTTAAGTAATCTCTACACCCAACATGGAGCTGGAGCTTACAGCCCTAGGATCAAGAATCCCATGCTCTGGGAACTGAACCTGTCAGGGGCCCCTGATAAAGGATATTTAATAACAAAGCAAAAGCATATCAAAAGCCATCCAACACATTGTCCTTGTTGGTGAAATGATGAATGCTTTCTCTGGGAATGGAAACTCCTCAGAAACTAAAGGCTGATAAAAGACATTAGAGACAAAGCATGAAATTTTATTGAGAGAAATTAAAGAATACACAAATAAATGGGTTTGTAAGGCAATATTGTAAAGATGTAAATTCTAAGTTAATCAATAGGTTTAATGTAAAGTCAGACAATTTAATGTCAAACAATTTAACGTAACATCAAACAATTGCAGCTGCCTGTATGTGTATCCAAATTTACAAGCTGATTTTAAAATTATAAATAATTATATTGATATAATAAATAAATAATTTGTATAATAAACAAATTTAATAATAATACATTTAGTAAATTTTAATAATAAATAAATTTATATAATAAATAATGTCCCTGGGCTGGAAGGAGAGAAGAAAAGACCACTCTGCTATAGAGCCATGGAATGTCTAAAGATTGTCCTGAGAAGACTCAGGGAATAGCCCCTGAAAAACCCAGAATTCTTTCAAAAATAAATGTCTAGCATTCTCATACAAAGGGTTAGAGAAAGACTAAAGAGATTTCTTATGACAGGAGTATACGTATAATAATAGTCTGGCACATTTACTCTTTTAACATCAAACTTTTTATTTCATTGGATCTTTATAACCACCCTAGTTTCCATATAGTGCAATTTTACAAAAAAATATATATATAATTATAATTAAATAATTGTATCAATATAATTATATTTTATATAATTATATAAAATTATAAATAATTATAATTATAAATAAATATAAAGGATCCAAAAGCCAAACCAATATTAAACAAGAGGAATAACGTTGGATGGTTTAGTCTCCCAGATACCAAAAAATTATTATGAGCTTACAGTAAACAAGTAAACAAGACTAGACTGAGCAATGGAGTGGAATACAGGTATGTCCATGCATAGATTTACACTTGATTTATAACAAAATTTGCAGCACAAAGCAATGAAAAACAATGGACTTTTCATTAAATGAGACTGGATCAACCAATTATCCACATGGAAGAAAATAAGGCTTTTAGATGAAATATTTATGTCCATATGGAAATAGTGAATCAATTAATCAATGCCACATGGATTGCAGATCTAAACGAGAAAAGTAAAGTAATAAAACTTCTCAAAAACACATAAAGAATATCTTTACAACCCTAGAGTATGCCAAAATTGTTTTAAGGATGCACAAAAAGCACTAATCATAAGAGGAAAAATTGTCAATTTGGCTATATTAAAATTAAGAACTTCTGTTTATCAGAGGCATCATTAAGAGAGTGAAAATCACAGACTGGAAGAAGATACTTTGGACACACAGAACTGATAAGGAACTTGTATTTGAACTATGTAAAGAGCTCCTACAAATCATTAAGTAAAAAACAGAAAACTCAATGGGAAAATGGGCAAAATATCTGATTATGCATTTAAGAGAATATGCAAACAATCAGTAAATACACGTTAACCTCATTAACCAACAAGAGACTGCAAACCAAAACCACAAAACAGTATCACTACACACATTCCAGAATGGTTAAAAAAATTTTTTAAAGATTTTATTTATTTATCTGTCAGAGAGAGGGAAAAGAGCATACAAGCAGTGGGAGAGGCAAGCAGAGGAAGAAGCAGGCTCCCTACTGAGCAAGGAGCCCAATGCGGGACTTGATCCCAGGACCTGGGATCATGATCTGAGCCAAAAGCAGACGCTTAACTGGCTGAACCATGCAGGCATCCCCAGAATGATTAAAAATTTAAAGACTGATAATACCAAGCGTTGGGAAGGATATAGAACAACAAAAATCAGTGAGAGAGTAAACTGGAACACCCACTTTGGAAGATTATTATCCATTAAAGTTGAACATATATTTACCCTATGACCCAGCAATTCCACGTGCCTAAAAAACCTAAAGAGTATTCACAGCAGCATTATAGCATCAACCTGATAACAATGCAAATGTCTGTTAGCAGTGAAATGGATAAGTAATAATGATATATTCATGCAATAAAATACCATGTAGCAATTAAAATGACCTAAATCAATAGCATGGCTCTCACAAACATAATGTATACCAAAAAAAGCCAACACAAAAGAGTATATACTGTATGATCTATGATATGTGACCAAACAGGGAAAACTAACTGTGATGTTATAATTTGGGATAAAAGTTACCTTCTGGGAGAAAGGAGGAAGAGAAAGTGATGGGACAGGGTATGAGGGGGCCTCTGCAGTGCTGATAATGTTCTATGTCTGGATCTGGGTGTCATATATTCAAGTGTCATGATTTTGTAATGACGAATTATGCCAAACATTTAGCATGTGTGCACTTTGCTGTAATCATACTATATTTCAATAAAACATTTATTATTAAACATTTTTAAATTATGTTGTTAAGTACCATGTCCCCAAATGGATTTAAGAGTGAGGGAGAATCAATAATCCATAAGAAAACAATGTCTCTAAGGACCTTTTTCTAATGAAGAAAGGACAAGATGTGCAAAGCAGTTGGGAAAATAGAGTTATTTTCTTCAAAAGGAGTAAAGATTTGCAAGCTTTTGTGATAGTTATTATTTGTGCAAAGACAATAATTATTTTATCCACCGAAAGAAGGTTCACTGGGCCAAAGAATGGAGTTCATTATTCTCTAACAAAAAAGACTTAGAAAGGTGACCGACTCCTTGCATATTTTTCTTTAGAAAGGTTCATACGAGGATACCACTGGACTTGCCAAGAGGTGAATGGATGGATGACTTTTAAATCCCCTAGAAGAACCATAATTAATTGCTAGCTCTCCCGTCTTAGAAGTCAGTGTTTCTCAAAGGCATCCCTCTGTCCATCTAACATCCAGCACACAGCTTCGTACTTCTGCCAGGACTGTTATGTCTGTGAGGATCGAGGACCCACATCCACACGGCCATGAATCCTGTCTTCTCAAGTCCTTGAGTTTCACAGAAGCCTGCTGTGTGGAATCAGGACCCGGGATGATAAATCGAGCAGAACCACTCTTGTCATTCCCAGCAAGTTCTCTTTGCCCATAGTCATCACAGATGGAGGTCACAAATGGGTATGTTTTTGTGAAAAACAATGCTTCATATATCTGGAGGACCATTCCTCTAGGGCACTCAAAATGTTTCCCACTTGGTGCTTTCATGAGCTGTTATAGCACCTAGCTCTTGAGGTTTCTCAGACACCAAAGAATAAGCATTTCAAAGAAACTACCTTAGGGTGAAAATTACCAGTATCGTTAAATGCACAAAAGGAAGGAGCAAAGTTGTAGAAAACTAGAATATTGTGGCCTAGCACCCATGCATCTCTTCTTCTCCTCTTTTTCTCTTAAAGAATATTTCAAAGTCTGAATAATTTTTATAATGTTATCTATCATTAAAAATATATTAAAAACAAAATATCTTCAAACCAAGCCAACCCTTCCCGAGGCTGGCCCTATCCTATCTGTGGGTCACCAGTCTGCAATCTCTACTCTAGTTTACTTCCAAAGAGTAGATATAACTTTGTTCATCTCTGCTTCAAAAATCATTCTCTAGCACCTGTAAATAAAGTGCAGACTCCCCAACTGCCACTTAAGACCTTCTCGATTGTGGTCTTAGCCTCTTCCAGTTTCCCACATGCCTGGCCATCTACTACTGTTGGACTGATCTTGGGGTTAGTTCTGTGCTTTACCTTCTAGAAGGATTTTCCATTTCCCCAACCCTTAACTAAAACTTGTCTCTCCCTCTCTTATGGTGCTCACTCTCTGCCTTGCCACAGAGCCAGGAGTCAACACACGTGCCTCCTGACTACATGTTAACCCCTGGAAACCATCCTTGTACAGACTTAGTCAAGGCTGAGCCTGGCCAGTAGGAAATTCTTTGTGGCTGTTTGTCAAAGTCAGATGAACTGAACAGGGATTCCTCCTTCCATTGCATTTCCAGAGCTCCTCAGACACTTTAAATACTTGGTATGTTCTGGAATGAGCAGGCAATTCACAAAGGGAAAAAACAACAAAGCTAACATAGAAAGAAGATTCATTGTTTGCATTCTTGGTCACATGGTAGCACAATCCTTGGCCCAGAAGGAAAGAAATCGCATCCTAACCAACCACCAAGAAGATGACAAAACCATCAGTCAATATGTAACCACACCAGAAAAGGCATATAACATTGCTAGTGATTTTTCCGGAGTAAAAGAATAAAGAATAATTCCAGAGAGAGTTTTATTCATCCTATTTTTAAAACATTTTTAATAAAAATGTTATTTCCACTTATAAAAGCAAGCATGATTATTTTAAAAAAGGGAAAGAAAATGGCAGAAGTAAAAGCCACTCACTGATAATCCCATTATCCCTAAAATAATAACACATGCATTAAGCTTTTTCATACATGTCTGGTTTTTTTTGTTTTGTTTTCTGTCAGTATTTAGTATTCCATTTAAAAATTATCATTATAATAGAATTCTTACTATTATTATACACATAAACATAATTTTACTTTTTATAATATTCCCTCAAGTGGATATACTATTAACCACTCCTCTTCTGTTGGTGATTAAATTATTTACAATTTGCATTCCTATAAATAAACTTGAGGAATCTCATCATGCATTCAGCTTTTTCCATATTTAGAAATATTTAAGAAGAGTTTAAGAAGAGAATTTCTGGGGCAGTTTTTGAATATTTTAATGGTTCTTATATACAATACTAAATTCACCACCTTTAGGTTAAGATCTCAGATATGGGAAGCAAATTTAATGAAAAGAAGGAAGTATTGACTAGCACAGTCTTTCTTGTGAAATGAGATGACTCATCTTATGGCAATATTGCATGCTGCGGTGGATTGCAGAGACGGCCACAAATTCTCTCCACTCTTATTTCCATGTTTCTCTGCAATGTGACTTTGAAACTCCTCACATCAAGATATGGGGTCTATCTCCCTTCCTCTTGAATCTGAACTTGGCCACATGACCTGGCTTAACCAATGGCCATCGGTGCACATGACACAAGAGAGACTTGTGACGGTCGTGCTGGCTGGAGTCTTGCCCTCTGGCTGCCTTTAGAACTAAGGCACTGTGTGAAGAAGCCCGGGATAGAAGACATGGAATAGAGATGAGGTGTGCCATCTGAGTTCTAGGACTGAAAAGCTTGTTGATCTCCAGGCACATAAGTGAGGCCATCCTCAACCATCCACCTCCAAGCCAGCCACAAATACATAAAAGATCCCAGCAAATATTGATGAAACCATCCAGACAAGCCAAAGAATCATGACCTAAATAAAACTGTTTTTAGGCCACTAAGTTCAGAGGTAGTTTGTTACATAGCCAAAGCTAATCAAAACACATGTAGAGTCTAAACAGAAAGAAAGAATACTCAGTACACCTGTATCACCAAGACAATAGGAAACAGTTTCTCCCTTTATATCTATGATCCTCAACCTCATAGCCAGTAGCACCCAGATCCTTGCTATGTGACAATATGTCCTTACTATGTTTCATACACCAACAGATTTATTTTTAGTAGGGTCTAAGCAAATGTGATAACTACTTCCCCCCCACAAATAGTACTTTCCCTTCAAAAGCATGATACTTCATGTTGTAAATATCAGTTTCATATATAACAAAAGCCTCTCTTTTTTGCTCACCTTAAAAAAAACAGTTTTCTTACCTGTGAGAAGAAAGGGACAAAGAGGTGTATGGAATCATAACTTGAACCCATTCAACAAAACTCTGGCCCACACCCTTGAACACAGACAGCATACCATCTCTTTCCTCCCCAGCCTCCCACCAACCACCAGATACTCTGTGCCAAAGGAACCCATTATATTATAAAGGGGAAGGAAGAAGTATGGTTTGGAAATGGGACACATCTAGGCAACATATCATACGGTAGAAGCCATACTGCAAATTTATTCATTTCTCAAGGTATCACTACAAAGAATGTTGGGAATTGCTGTTTCTTCATAAGATCCCACAAAGCTGCTCTTTTACATCTGGGTGGGAAGGGCCTTCAGATGGGTTCTGGTATCATGGAAAGAGGCCATAATGCTGCCTGCCTGTGAACACCAGCTAGAAAGGAAAGTCTCCTGTCCCACTGGTCATATCTCACAGAGGCTGGCAGCAGGAGACCTAGTGATTTGGCTGAGAGTTACTATTCTTATAGCCCAAAGAACAGCCAGTGTCCTCCCTGGAATCTGGCAGTGCTCCTGGAAAATAACTGGACTCCAAGAACCAGCTCTCATTTAAATGTTTTGTGACCAGAGGCAAGTCACCTAACAGCACTGGGTCCATCTCCTTTGCCATTTCACTGATTTCCCTAGGCAGTTGAGAAAGGACAGAGACAATTTTCAAATGCAGAATGGTAAGTCAAATATATCCATGTCTGAAATATACATACTAATCTAATCTAGACAATTAGCAGAGGGTAGTGTGTTGAACACACTAATAGTGTTGAACAGATTCTATGTCTTAAGTCTTTCATGCCAAGAGGTTCCAAATCCTTTACCATAAAATTTTGTTGTATGGGAGGTTGCAACATATAGCATCTGGCCAAGTCTAGGTGTTGTATGTTAAGATTTTGTTTTAATGGGGATTTTGCTTTCTTTGTTCTGTAACAGTTGGTTGAGCTACAAAATATGAAAGATAGTTTCTGAGAAGCTCTAACACGTGTATATTTCAGAATCCATGTTAATCAATTGCTAATTGGTTCTATAAGAATATTACAAAAGACACCAAAACCTTCCCATCCTTCTTATCAGACCTCCATTCCAGTTCTTTATCTTCAAGTTCCCTAAATTCTGGCCAGGGACATCCACTCACACAATTTTAATATCAATTGTCTTAGCTCTCTATTGCTATCATACTAAGTTACCATGAACTTAGCGACTTAAAACAACACACAGTTATTATCTGTTTATCTTGTGGGTCAGAAGTCCAACATGGGTCTCACAGGGCTAAAATCAAGGGGTTGACAGGGTTGTCTTCCCTTCTGTAAGATCCAGAGGAAAATCCATTTCCTTGCCTTTTCCAGTTTCTAGAAGCCACCCACATTCCTTGGCTTATGGGCCCTCCCTCCATCTTCAAAATTAGCAACACTGCCTCTCTGACCCTTCCTCTGTCATCACAATTCTTTATAACCACAGCTGGGAAGGCTCCTCTGCTTTTAAGGAATCATGTGTCTAGATTGGGCCTACCTGAACAATCTAGGATAATCTCCCCATCTCAAGACACTTAAATTTAACCACATCTGCAAAGTCCCTTTTACCTTATAATGTAACACTTTCACAGGTTCTTAGGGTTAGAAACCTAATCCTCAAATTAGGACCAGGATTTGTGGGGCCATCATTCTGCCTTCCACACTCTCCTTGTGATTTTGTCTCTTTGGTTCCTGTCTTCTGAATCCCTAACAACTACTCTCCATCCATTGCTTCAAGCAAACCTGTCAGTACCCCAGGTGCCATTTCCTTCAGAAAGCTTTCCCTGCTCCGTCCAAAAGAAGTATTAACTCCTCTGACCTCTTTTTAGTACCTTTATGCTCTAATACCTTGGCAATAATCATTTTTAGTTACCTTTTTAACTCTATATTCCTTGATTCTCCAACTTGTCACTAGGAGCCCTCCCACCCTACCAAAGAGAGGAGGACATCCATGTGAATATTGCAAAAGCCCTAAATGCCTACATTATACAACTTTTAGAACCCTGTAACATTTTGAAATTGTAACTGCTTAATTGATTAATCAAAACTACTTAAGGCTAAATATACTTAAATGTACAAGGCAACCCCCTCCAAAAAAAAACTTGACAAAGTTTGTAATAACTTGAAAAATATCTGCTTGGAATCAAGAGACATCATAGGAGAAAGAAGGGAACCTGTTTGAGCTCATAAAGAAGTATGGTTTGATGAAGGTTTATATATCACAGAAACCTCTTCTCCCCAACCTGCAGAGATGCTCTGTATCATCTTCCTCAGAGCTCTATATTCTTTATAATCCTTCTGGCAGATGGCACCTCCAGTTTTGGCCCTCCATCCCAGACTTCAAGGCTTCATCCCATTTAAGGATCCTAAGCTGACTTAAATCCAACATACTAGAGAAACAATCTAGCTCCCCAATCAAGGTTATAAAATACTTTGGGCAAATAAGACATGAAAAAGAGGCATTAGAAGGACCCCAAACAATTAGCTGGACAATGGAAGAGTGCAGGACAGGTATCTATGTGGGTTCCCAGGATATCAGGTGGTCTGACCCATGGAGTATCCAAAGGTCCCTCAGAAGAGTGAGGCTAGGGGAAAATTCTGACGTGTTCCCATTTCCCAACATCAGTTCTTCTACTCGGCTTTCATAGACAATACTCACTACAGGTTATCGCTGAAAATACAGCTTCCCTTGGGAAGCAAGCTGTACCACCTGCAGGCAGAATGGCTGTGTTCTGTGTGTGCATGACTCTGGTGGGGAGAGTACATAACGCTGCCTCTGCAGAGCTTCAAAGGATGTACCTAGAATCCATGGGCAGAAGAAACAGGAACTTTGCCATTTTCAAGAGTCAGGAATGTCCTCAAACAAAGTGGGTTACCTCTGGAAAGCCACTGTGGACCTGACTGTTGCACAGATGTGTCAAATGCCATCTTCTTCTCCCAGACCAAAGGGACTACTTCTTTGGAGGAGAAGGGACACAACTGTAGGGAGACTGGAAAATACAGGCTTGGGGTGAACTGAAGATGCCTTGAGTCTGAGACAGTGACACGGACCCTCTGGCATTTCAAAAAAAAAAAAAAAAAAAGTGGAGTATAAGGGAGTGGCTGGCTGCCAAGGTCTTGATTGTGGTGTTCTGAACTTCAGGGCTGGGCCACCAACACATGCACACAGTGATGTTGGCACTGAAGAACAGACTCCCCAAAGGAGGACTAGCATCCTACAGCAAGGGGAACAGACTTCACTGATAGAATTCTCAAAGACTCTTAAAGGGTGCCAGCTAATAGCTGTAGCCCACTGGAGACAGATATGAAGTAAAGAAGGAGATTTAATCAGTAGACCCAGCAGATGGCGGTTCTGGTTAAGACACCACCGACCAAAGTTGCTTTAATGAGGGAAACCTCACCAGCAGAAGCTGAGAGACCACAGGATGCCCACATAGAAGACCCAAGAGGAAAATCACCAAATGATCTTGCTAACTCCAGCAATGGTTTGTTTGTTTGTTTGTTTGTTTTAGAAACAGTTTTTCTTAGGCAAAGATGCCACATCCTTGAATGAAATTTGGACAGATTATCTATTGCCTAACATAAATCACATTCATTAATATGTGCAGTGACTTAGGTATATTCTAAGTGCTAAATAATTGTTATCTAACATTGTGATTACAGTCTTCCTGAGGGAAAATAAGCGCAACCACAAATACCCCGAAAAACACATATTTAAGGAACTTAATCTTTTTTATATGGATCTTTTCACAGATTGTTACAGGAATCTTTACCCTTCTTCATCTCAAATAAGCCAAAGGTAAGATATAATTGCATTTCACTGTGAGCCTGTGATTTCTAGTCCTTGGGGCAGAAGAGAGAGATGGTGCTGGAGGGAGCCAGAGAGAGACATATTTTCAGATTGGTCCTCCCCACCCACAGACTTGGTGGCAGACTGTGTATAAGGGTCTTCTCTTATCAGTCTCAGACACTCAGGGATCAACACTCCCTAGGGCTCAGGAGAATTCAGATAAACGATGGGCTGGAGGCAGTATAGCTAATACGCCTATGGTTTTTGGCTTTATATTTGACAGTGCATATGCAAACTTTTGACAGTATCTTAAAGTCTTCGATGTGCATTGTATTGTGATCAAAGGATCCCCCAAATGGCCTAGCCAAAGGGCCCCTCCAAGTTTGACGTATTCTTGAGCAAAACCTGCTTGACATTTTCCAAGGAGTTATGGAGCACTGGGAAATTCTTTTTTTTAAGATTTTATTCATTTGATAGAGAAAGCGTTGTTGTTGGACTGGCCCATGAGGGCAAGATGCCCTTCAGCAACCGCTATCAGGAAGCTTTGGAAAAAAAAAAAAAAATAGAAGTATATTACTCACAAGACCTGGAAATCACACAACATGTCTGGGACCACACAGCAATATCATGGGTAGAGAGAGGGAACATGCAAGCCAGTTCTGCCTTTTGGGGGTTGAGGTTGAGGGCCTAGAGTTTCACAGACTCAACTCTTTATTGGTGAGGTTAAAACATAAGAGCAAAAACTGAAAGCACAAGAAAGAGAAAAGACAAGCGGCCAAAATGGTCCATCATCAAAATCAACTAATATGTCTAAATTGAAGGTGCCATAGTCCTAGGAGGTAGCCTGGTGCTTTACCAGGCTGCACAGCCATCTGGGAAGTGGGTGCCTCTTTGAAATGGATGCCTTGACGATCAAAGCTTAAGTCAGGTGCTTGCATTCCAAAAAAGAAAAAACAAACACTATCAAAGCTTGCACCATGAGTGTCATCTGGACTATTCTCATAGGTTTCTGGTAAATAAAGATGGGCTTTCCAGAGTGGGGGTGGGGGAAGGATGGGGAGGCTGAAGTTCTGATTTTTTCATCTGCCCATTTCTGTGATACTTCTAACATAACCAATTTCAGGCTATCAGTGGTTCACAAAGTATTTCATAATTTATCCATCAGCTCTCCGGAGCCAGGATGAACTGGTTCACATTACTGATTCTATTCTGGTTTGCCTATAACAGAAAAAAATCTAATTCTATTACCAAGAATTGCCCCCCAAGACACACACACACACACACACACACTCACACATGCATGCACACATTTTTTTTTTAAATAAAAAGTCCTTTCCTGGGGCGCCTGGGTGGCTCAGTCAGCTGAGGGTCTGAGTCTTGATCTCATCTCAGATCTTGATCTCATTTTCATGAGTTTGGGCCCCATGTTGGGTTCTGTGCTGGGCATGGAGCTTACTTTAAAAAAAAAAAAAAAAAAAGTCCTTTCTTCCACATTGCATGTGCAAGAATACCACAATGAAGCTAATTAACATATTCATCACCCCACATAGCCATCTTTTGTGTGTGTTTGGTTTTGGGGTTTTGGTTTTGGTTTTTGGTTTTTGGTTTTTGGTGAGAACAGTTAAGATCTCATCAAATTTCAGGTATATAATACACTATTATTAATCAGTCACCATGATGTGCATTAGATTTCCAGAACTTATTCATTCTGCATGCCTGAAATTTTCTACATTTTCACTAGCATCTTCCATTTTCCCCACCTTCCACCCTGTGGTGCTACCACTTTCTGCTTCTAGGTGTTTGACATTTTTAGAGTCTACATATAACTGACATCATGCAATAGTTGTCTTTCTCTGTTGCATTTATTTCACTTAGTATAATGCCCTCCAGGTTAATCCATGTTGTCACAAATGACAAGATTTCCTTCTTTTCTAAGGCTCAATAATATTTCATATACACACACATATGTATACATATATAAAATATGTACAGAGAAAATACATATAAATATACTTTATATACTTATAATATTTTCTGTATTATACAATATAAAGTATATTATATATTATATAAAACACAAGTATATATATAATAGATACAGATGTATATCATCTTTTTTTATCCATTCACTCATCAGAGGACACAGATTGTTTCCATATCTTAGCTCTTGTGAATAATGCGGCAAAGAACATGAGAGTGCAGATTTCTCTACAAGATCCAGATTTCATTTCCTTTGGATAAATATCCAGAAGTGGGATTGCTGGATCATATGATAGTGATATTTTTAGTTTTTTAAGGAACCTCCATACAATTTTCCATAAAGACTGTACCCACTTACATTCATACCAACAGTGTATACCCTCACCAATGCTGCTGTCTTTTGTCCTTTTGGTAATTCATATTCTAACAGGTGTGAGGTGATATCTCCTTGTGGTTGTGATTTGCATTTCCCTGATGATTAGAGATGTTGTGCACTTTTTCATGTACCTGTTGGCCTTTCTGCTTAAGAATGACATGTCTCACTTGCTCCAGCCATGGCTGGTTTAGCCCTCATGTACACATGGGAGTTTGCCAGGTTACAGAAAGGATGCTTTTCCTGAGAATTTTGAATTTCTTTTGAACACAGAGTTCACTTTGTTATCTTATTTTACAGATTTATATTAACTTTATATAAAAATTCATTGAGACTTGTAGATGATGATCAGATTAAGAATAGACATAAGACCAGAAACAAGCATGAGAGATAATAAATGCTTATAGAATGAGAGAATGAACAAATGAATGAATAAGTGATGAAAGGATGCCTTAAAGAAGAAAGATCCTTGATGAGCCTGTCCATTACACTGCCTGCATTGCTGTCTTCTCAGTTTTCCCTGAAGGGCAGCATGAATGGATTTTCCACACCCACTGACAGTGTAACCAAAGAAAATGGACTTAGATGTTTGGGCTAGTCATAAGAGGAACTTCTTATTCCTGAAAACAGAAAACCCTATAATATTCTTCATGAATATCTAAATTTTCTCTGCTCATCAGATGCAGAATGGTGCACCTTATGACAATAATGCTTAGCCTTACCCAGAGGCAGTAGCCAGACTTCATGACCTTTGGAAGCATTACTAGACCTGCTTTGTTTATTGTAAGAGGCAGGAGGGGCATAGCATAAGGGGCAGGAGCTTCCTGGGTTTGAATATCAACTGGTTGAGTACACTTGAGTTTTTTAACATCCCTGGCAGCAGGTTTCCCCTTCTGTAGGTAGGAAATGAAAATAACACTTACCACACTCTAATGATTAAAGATATACTCATAAAGTTCCTACATGATTAATAGAAACTGTTCAATAATTAGTGGTGGTGGTTATTAATACTGTTTATTAAAACTGTAACAATAAAATGCCATTGTTCGTTAGCCTCTTGTCGAGCCTGGGAAAGGAACAGTTGACTGGACTTAGTACATGCAAAGTTCTCCCCTCTATCCTATAAGAATTGTGCTAGGCCCAAAGTTCAGAAAATGGCCATGGCAGATGAGAGCTCTTGCTGCCAGGTGAGGAGTCCTGGTTAATTTCTGACCACCAAACTCCTGAGGGCAAGCAGAGGTGACCCAATCTTGGCCCATTCTCCAGTTCCTCTCACGGCCCTTTCAGCTTCCCCAAGTTCACCATTGAGAGGCTAAATTCAGTCTCAGGTAGCTAATCTTGATATCTCTTCTGCAACTCTGGAAGTGAAAAAGAACAGAGGCCAGCTTTCTAGGCTGTAAATAAAAAATCAAACTGACCTCATTACTGCCTCCTAATAGCCTCTGTGTAACAGCCAAGCCACCTCTATTTAAGTCTAAAATGATGATCTCCTATGAGTAGTTCTTTATTGATTACACCCAGCTCAGTACTAATCAATCATTCTATCTAGGACTTCTGCTGCAGTCTGGAGCTGATGAGCAAGGCTTCATAATGCTTCACCGATGTGTATGAATGCTCAGACTATAGATGGGAAGCTTACTAAGTCCTGGCAGAGTTTTCTACCAGAGGTTTTGATATATTCCTCTGTATCCCAGTGAGGTCCAGTTGCTAAGTCAGCAAAATTCTGGTCTACAGACACAAAGATTTCTTGAATTCCTGAACCCAAGGAGGAAAAGACCCTAATTAGTCTCTTCTCAAGTTTCACTAAAACTCTCAGCCTCTGGGAAGTTGTTGTATACATTATCGATAGCTATGTAATAAGCCACTGAAACTTAACTCATGATTCTGTGGGGTCCCATTTGGGCTGTGCTCAGCTGCTGGCTCTTCTGCTTGTCTCAGCTGAGCTCATTCATGCATATGAAGTCACAGGCAGGTCATCTGTGAGTTGGTTGATTGAGGATGACCTCTGCTGAGATAGCTCATCTCTTCACATGTCTCATCCTCCAGCAGAGCTGGCCTCAACTTGCTGACATCGCAGTTCAAGAAGGCTCCAAGAGCCACAAAGGAATGCACAAAACACTCTCCAAGTCTTGGTTTATATCGTGTTTTCTTCTGTTCCATTAAACAAAGCAAGTCACATGGCCAAACCCAGAGTCATTGTGGGAGGACATTACCCATAGACATGCATACAAAGTAACGTGAATTATTCAACCACAAACTGAAGTTGATGATCTTGAGTTTCTAGCATAGTTTAAATCTACCCATGCTTCTTCCTTCTTTCAGCTGATTTTTGTGGGAGGTAGACTTGAGTTCCTAATTACCTATCATTACCAAAATACCACCTTTTGATTGTCTACTACATAGTAAGCAAGCATGATTGGAATCATTTATCATGTGTTATATGATACATACAGTAATCCTATAGGATAGCTATTATTGTCTCCACTTCACAGATGAGAGAAATAAAGCTTAGACAGTGAAGTGACTAGTCCAAGGTTGCCTCTATTCCACTAATGGCAGAACCAAGATTTGAACCCAATTTCATCGGAGGCCAATTTCAGACTCTTAACAATGTATTATATAACCACACCTTCCCATAAACCACCAAATGTTTTTAAAAATGATTTAGTAGATTCCCTTTCAATTATGAAGCATCAGATACTTTGTTAAAGGGCATGGTAATTACTATGCATACATTGCCACGGGCAGATGTGCCTGCTTCCAGAAGCTTCTTTCTCAAGGGCCAGGGAAGCTCAACAGTGAAGACAATAAAAAGGCCTAGCTCTGCCCTCAGGCCTCTTCTGAAATAAGGCAGGTGAGCGCCTGGGAGCCATGAAGGCCAGAGCAGCTGTGAGTCCTCATGGCACTCAGGGCTGCTATGGGCCTGCCTGAGGGTATGACAGGGCAAACTGAAAACAGAAAAGAGAAAAGAGTCATTTTCTCACTTGCCAAGATGTCAAGGTCAGTCTCTTGAAGTCTCCCTACCTCACAGAGGGCTTTTGAAAATTGTCATGATTGGCAAAGAGCTTGGAAGATAAAGGAGCCCTGGGACCATGTGGGCTCTGGGGTGAGAACCCCTGAAGACAGTGGCTAGCAGAATCACAAGCCACTGATTTCTAAGAAATTTTTTAGAAAGCCAGACTAGCTTGACCTTTGCAAAGGGAGTAGGGACTGGAAGTTAAATACGTTTGCTGCCCTAATTCACTGCACTGACAAGGAGATTTTGATTAGCACATTGCAGCGTATAAGGGGTTTGACTTATAGCATCTTATTATACTTTTATTACAGCCCCAGAAGGAAGGTCAGGAAGGGACAACCACCTGTTTTTGCACATGAGGGCACTAACCTCAATAAGCTCAGTGGGTAACTTGCCCAAGATAACTCAGTGATCAGATGGCTTGGATAAGAACTACAGTCAGGGCTTTCAGCATCATGTTTTATTTTGCTTTAAATGTTCTCTTGTGGTTGGTGTTCCTTAGATGGACTTGATTCTTGAATAATGGGAGGGAAGGTGTGTTTCTGTAAATCAAAGTATGGCATCATCTGCCTCCCAGTTCTTGAAGCCACAAATAAGACCCCCCAAAAACAATTCCTGCTGTGGCTTATGAGGCCAACATAGGATATAGGAGAATAGATATAGTAGCAACTACTTACTTCTATTTTTAAGTAGTTTGAATAACACTTTTGGATATCTCTCAAAGAACAGATCACTGAGCAGAATGACCTGAAGAAGAGATTCAGTAAGAAGTGTTTAGGGTCTCACAGACTTTTTTCCAAGTCTCTAAAGTCCTGGCTTGAAAACATCCAGTTGTCTTCATGTGCACAGAAGCCAACCATCACGTTCACCAGCGTGGCCCATCTGTCACCATGTATCATGCAGTTTTGTTCATTTTCCCTATAGCCTCAGTTTTGACCAAATGACCCTCCAAAGGTCTCCCCAATTCCCCTTTATATGAGATGGACTTCCATTTAGAATTCCCTATATCACCCTATTAGGGAAATCCTGTCCACTTGCATATTCCAGCTCAGAACAAAACCTCCTTCTGGTCTACACCACTCAGTGACAACTTGATTGGTCTCACAGCTCAGGTCAAACACCCAGAATCACCCTTCATTTTTTTTTCTCTCACTCCCTATAGTCAGTCCATCTGCAAACCCTGTTAGCTTTACTGGGTAGGTCAGCCTTTTCCCATCACACTGTGGATGGTCCAAGCACAAAAGCTCCTCAGTGTTCATTATTTGACATGATCATATACTATACTTTGTGGTGTCTATTTTCACTATATCAGGTACTTCTGGAGGACAGGAACCATGATCTATCTATCTTTGTATAATAATGCTATCACCTCATATGTGAATGGCAATACAGTTCACAAGCATTTTTATTATCACATATTGCCCCCCACCATTTCACAGGCGAAGAAAGAACTCAGAGAAGTTCCCTGTCATAGCCAAAGGCACAGATCTCCCTGGTGGTAGAGCTGGACCTCTGGGTTCTGAGTGTATTGCCTTGTACCCAACAGACCCTCATTAAACAGCTCTTTGTCCTTTCTAAACAAGAGTACAGAAGGTGAAAGGGTCCATAATATAAGCAGACTTGAACCCTGCATCTCTGCAGGTGCACATTTCCAAAGTGTGGACTAGGGCAATTGACTAACTTAATAAGCATAGTGACCCATCAAGATACTATCCAGGCTTTCACTGGCATCTTTATAGATGCCTCAAAAAGAACTAAAGAATTTTTTCACCCCCAGGGATATTCATAATAGCTCCAAACTGAAAACAATCCAAATTTCCAAGAATAGGAGAACAGCTAAATTATAGTGGATTCCCCCAGTGGAAGCAATAATACAATACAAAGCAATAATAATATAAAGGAATTATTGCTAGACACAGCAACAAGGATGAATCGCACATTCCTGGTGTTGAGTAAAAAAAAAAAGAAGAAGAAGAAGTAGAAGAAGGAATTTATCCATATGTAGTGTATGTAGTGTTTGTAGTATGTAGTGTATGTAGCATTTACCTAAAATCCAGGAACACTTGAAAAAACAAATATATTGTAACAGATGTCGGAATAGTAGTTTCCTCCGGGTGGGTAGGGATGGTTACTATTGATTACAAAAGGGTGCAGGGGAACATTTTGAAGTGCTGGGAATATTCTCTATCAAGATGGAATAAGGTACAGCCATGAGCCAAATCTGGCCCACCGTCTGATTATTGTAAATAAAGTTTTCTTGGAACATAGCCACACCCATTTATTTACATATGGCCACAGTTGGTTTTGGACCACAATGGTAGAGTTGAGTGTTGCCATGAAGACTGTAGGAGATGCAAAGCCTAGATTATTTACTGTTGGGCCCTCTACAGAAAAAGCATGCTGATTTCTATTCTGTACCATGATCTAAGTAATGGTTCCATGCACGTTTATCTATGAAACATTTCATCACTTTATGTATTTTATTGCACTAAGCATTAGGGAAGGGAGAAAGCAAACTTTAAAAATATAGAAATACATCCTAGAGCTAGTCATTCGTAAAGGTCATGTCCTGTGTCACACTGGTGGACAGAAACAGATACAGCCACCTTGTGACTGAGAACCATATCTTGAGCTAACAGGAAGGGAGAAGTCATGTTCTTTTCCAAATGGGCTCATTCACACATGGTGCTGCAACCTTGCTTCTGTCGCAGAGACTCTCTTGAGTCCTTGCTCTCCTACATCTTCAACGTGTGACCTTAAACGAGTAACTTCCCATCTCCAGCCCTCAATGTCTTCATCTACAAAATGGATGTAATTGTAAGGGCCTGGTTGGCCAGAGGGAGCCATTTCATTGTGGGTTTGGGTTGACCCTGCCCCTCCCGGAGGAACTTGCTTGCAGGCCCCAGATATAGGGGTGGGCCAGGCTGGATGGAGACATCCAATCAGTGGGGCACACATATATTTACTGTGGTGAGTTGGAATTCAATTGGCCGCCCGTATTGCTAACTGAGCATGACTGTGCAGTTTTCCCTGTGTGTTGCAATCTCATTGGCCACCTGTGTGTGGGCCAGTCTCAACCACCTCTATAAAGGTTAGTCTGTGAGGCAGGGGAGGAGTAGTGATAGCGTCGGGGTCGTTGGGAGCATCAGGGTCGTTGGGAGCATCGGGGTCGTTGGGGTCGTCGGGGTCATCAGGAGCAGCATCGTTGGGAGCATCGGGATCGTCGTCGGGGAGTGGCCTCATCGAGGATCGGCCTCATTGGGTAAGGGGAGTCGTAGGGTAAGGGGAGTCGCCGGGGTTGGTGTTGTCATTGCCTCTTTGTGTTTGATTTTCAATGCTTGGTGCGAAATAAAGCTTTGCTTGACTTCTGCTTTGTGTCAGTCTCGTTCCTTTGATCATGAACCCTAATAATAATAATAACACCTACCTAGTGGTTCATTAAAAGAATTAAATGGTATAAATGTAAGTTAAGCGCTGAGCACAGCACCTGGAAAAAGCCTCAGTAACTATTAGAGAATATCACAAAAGCCATCGATGTTCTCACCAGGAAAATAAGGCATTCACATGCACAGACTTTGAAACAAAATAATAGGGGAGTCAGGCCTGTCCCTTAAGCCCATAGTGGGCCCCAGTTCTTGCTGTTACAGCATTACATGGGCATGGCAGGCCCTGTGCTGGCTCCAAAGCCCCAAGAATGCTCAGGGCTGGTGCACAGCTCCCCCCATCACAGGCAACAATCAACAGCCCTGAGGGGACCCCTGCCAACCTGCTGGCAAACAGACATCTAAGAGTACCAGCTTCAGTGCAAACTTGCCAGGTGACAGGATCTAGGGGGTACTGCAGGGAAAGCACTGAATGGCACCTGCTGTGGGATGGAGCCGGTCCTCCGCCTGGAGCCGTGCCTTCGGGTGTGGAGATGCAGACATTAGAGCCCAAAGCAGCAACACCGAGATGAAAGCAGTGGGGATAATGGTTCCCCAAATCCATTCATCTCTACCACCTTTGGGGACTGCTTGTCATTTGCTGGAGTACAGCTGGCCTCCCCAGAGGTACACTGTTTGTGAGAACAAGGGGCAGTCACGTGCCAGACAGCTGGAGAGGCCCAGTCTCCACCAGACAGGTGTAGTGATCTATTCCTTGGTGAGGGTGCACAGACTCTCCACGCCCCGCTTGGGGAAGGTGTGAGCAGGTGCCTGGCAGTGCGCACACTGCTGGGAGATAGACATCTGATGTTCCTTGGCACTGCGGGGAATCACATGGGGATGAGACCACTTGCAGCCAAGCCTCAATGGCATCTGGCTGAGGCCTTGCATGACGAGCCGTGGAAGGGCCAGGAATTGGACACATTGCTGCCCAAGTGCAGGGAGAGGGCGGACGAGGCTTTGTGATTCCTCTGTGAAGGACAAGACACTCTCTTATCTTCTTGCTGTTTTCCCAGCAGGAAGACAACCTAGATTCCTTACTGTTTTCCAATACCTTCCTCAGAGCTGAGCAGCAGGAATCTCAGATCTTATGATTTCAGAAGGTTTTTATTTTGATTTTTTTTTCTCTAAGTAAAGTTCTCCTTCTGTTACTGCCTAGTGATGGATCAGTTTTCAAATTCACTCATGTTGGTGACAGAATTCATTTTTGTGCAGCCATAAAGCGAAGGTGTGGGCCGAAAGCCACCCTCAGCTTCCAGAAGCCTCATGCAGTAACTTGCCATGTGGCCCTTTCTACGGGTCATGTCACACCACATGGAAGCTTGCTTCTTCAAAATCAGCAAAGGAGAAAAAGAGCAAGTCTAGTAGCAAGAAAGTTTTATATAATGTAACACCATGACAGTGACATCCTATCACTTTGCCATATTCTATTGATTAGAAAAAGGCCGTTGGTTCCACCCACATTCAAAGGGAGTTTATACAAAGGCATGAATACTGGGGGGGTGGCGAGGTGGTGGGGGAATAAGGGAACCATCTTAAAATCTGTTCATCACAGAGAACAAAAAAGAAATCTCAACTTTGGGAGATATGGAGATCAAGAAGTGATTAGATATTCAGGTCTTGAGACCTAGAAGAAAAAAAGATCAATGCATACTGGTATTACTGAACTGCCCCTTCAAGTATAGTGTTAAAAAAAAGAAATATCTTTGTATGTGCAAAGCTCTTAGAGTTTATATTGCAATCTTATGCATCATTTAACATTTACATATATCCTGTAATGGAGCTTCATTTAACAGAAGAAAAAGCTGAGATTCTGGTAGGTTACAAAACTCTCCCAACTAATCTCTATCAAACTCCTAGCTGGATTTTTGCAAAAATTAACAAACTGATCCTAAAATTCTTATGGAAATGCAAAAAACCCAGAATAATTAAAACTAACTTGAAAAAGAGCAAAGTTGAAGAATTCACACTTTTCCAATTTCAAATCATACTATAAAGTTACAGTAATCAAGACTATGTGGTACTACCATAGGTAGACACACAGACCAATGGAATAGAAGTGAGATTCCAAAAATAATTTGTTATATTTATAGTTGATTTATTTTCATCAAAGATGCCAAGGTAATTTAATGAAGAAAGAGTAGTCTTTTCAACAAGAAATATTGAGAAAATTGGATACTCACATGCAAAAGAATAAATTTGGATCCCTACCTCACATTATAAAAAATTATTTAAAAAAAAAAAACCTCAAAAAATAAATCAAAAAACTAAATGGATCCAAGAGCAAAAACTCTTGAAAGAAACCTTAAGCATACCTCTCACGACCTTGGATTAGGCAACAGTGTAGATGACACCAAAAGCACAGACCACAAAGGGAACAACAGATAAACTGAGCTTCATCGAAATTAAAATGTTTGTTCTTCCAAGGACACTATCAAGAAAGTGAAAAGACAACCCACAGAATGGGAGAATATATTTACAAATAATCTATCTGAGAAAGAACTTGTATTCATAATATATAAAGTACTCTTCCAACTCAATAATAAAAAAAAATTTTTTTAAGGGATAAGGGATTTGAATAGGCATATGTATAAATGGCCAATAAGTATATGAGATGATTCTCAACATGACCAGCCACTGGGGACATGAAAATCAATACCACAATGAGATACAACTTTGTACCCACTATTATTGCTATCATGGAAAAGACAGGTAACAAGTGTTGAAAAGAATGTAAAGAAACGAACATTCACGCACTATTGGTGGGAAGGCAAAATGATACAGCTGCTATGAAAGACTGTCTGGCAGTTCCTCAAATGGTTAAAGATGGAGCTACCATACAACCTAACAATTCCACTCCTAGCTATATACCCAAGAGAACTGAAAACATACGCCCACAAAAAATTTGCACACAAACATTTGTAGCAGCATTACTCATAATAGGCAAAAAGTGGAAACAACCTAAATGTCTATCAGTTGATGAATGGATAAACAAAACTTGGGATATTTAGACAATAGAATATCATTGAGCCATTTGAATGAATAAAGTGCTGAGACATTCTACAACCTGAATGAAACTTGAAAACATTATGCAAAGTGAAGCAAGTCTGACACAAAAGGCTACATATCATATGATTCCATTTACACGAAATACCCAAGATAGGCAAATCCATAGAGACATAAAATAGATAAGTGGTTTCTAGGGGCTAGAAGAAAAGAAGGATGGGAAGTGACTGCTCATGGATACAGGGTCTTTCAAATGATGAAAATGTTCTGGAATTAGGTAGTCATGAAGGTCGCACAACTTCAGTATTATACTGAAAACCACTGCACTGAGCACATTTAAATGGATAAATTTTATGGTATATAAATTACAGCTCAATCATGAACCAATAAATGAGAAAGAATCTTGAAACATGAGAAAAACACGGTCACACAAATAAATCAGTGTGCTTATTCCTAGCATTAGGATCATTTTTGAGATTGTTAATTAAATATTTGTCTGAATAGACCATGAGCATTCAAAATGCTATCTACAGAGGCTTCAGGCATCATAAACAGTATGTCTGAGTGGAATGGGAGGACAGACAGCTCTAATTTTAAAAAGCTACTTATGAAGTACATACATTTCTGGCTAGAATATAAAATGGTACACTTTTTGGTGACTTCTTATAAAAGTAAACAATATATAGCTATCCTATGGCCCAACAACTTCACTCCTAAATATTACCCAAGAGCAATGAAGGAATATGTCCACAAAAAGACTTGTACAAGAATATTCTTAAAAGCCTTAGGACAAATAACTCCACACTGGAAGTAATCCAAATGTCTATCAACAGGGGAACAGATAAAGAAATTGTGGTATTCATGCAGTGGAATATCAGTCAGCAATAAAAAAAAAAATGAATGAACTACTCACAACAATAAAAGTGAATTTCATCAACATTATGTTGAGCAAAAGAATCCAGGCCCAAGATAACGCATACTGTATGGGAACCAGCTGTTATTGCAAAAGAAGCAAAAAAGTGGTCATCTTCAGGGAGAAGAGAATTGACTGGAAATAAGTATAAGGTAGCCTTCTGGAATGACAAAAAGTTCCTTATCTTATTTTGACTAGTATTAATGCAATTGTATAGAATAACTCAAACCTATCAACTGAACTCTTGTTATCTGATATATTTTATTGTATATCATTTAGATCTCAAAAACAAAAATGCTACATGATTATAAAATCTTTTTTAAAATCTCATAAATCTGATGGGCAACCACATTTAGGAAACACTGGTTTCATCTAAGTGCTCTTTTTCTCCAAGTTTCAGGCACGGCATGTATAGAAATTTCTAAAACACCAACAATTTTTGTACTTCCAAGGCTCCAGGAGAAGCCTAAGGAAGCACCATTTTCAAGAATTAACTGGTACCATAATTTATTTTATAATTAAAAATCCAGCTTTCTTCCAAGCCTTTAATTTCAATCATCTGTCTCTGCAGACCAGAGCCTGGCTAAATTTTGTACCTATGCTATTTCTCTAAATTCCTAGCATGGACAGAGCCTATAATTCCAAGGCATGATTGAATACTGTAGGGAGCACACTATCATGATCTCTGTTAGGACTATGGTAGGTGCACTTGGAATGGTACATGAGGTTTATGGTTACAAGCTTGGCAGAAGAGAACATCAAAGTGTCTCAGATAAAGGGGCCGGTCACGTTTACTTTATGGAGAAATAACAGTCTGTGTACAGACAATTCCAGCTCTTTATCACTGAGCCCTGCATTTACTGCATGAGATGCCTTTGTCAACAGAGGCTCACAGGCAACCTCCCACACCTCAGAGCTTCCTTAGAAGGGAAAAGAAGAAGCCCTGCTCATAAAACATATCTCAGAGAGCAGGAGAACTCTTACACCTGGAGCATTTAAAACCAAGAGAATTTAAGTCCAGTGTTATCTGACTCTGGAGCTCAAGGTGACAACTCTGACCGAGAACACTGAACAACTGGAAAGCAGAACCCCTAAGTTTAAGGAAGAAGATTCAACACTCCCATGAAATGTCAGGTGTTGACACTTACGAACCCCACAAGCAACCAGACACTTCTGCTCATTGTCCTGCCTCCCCCGACACCGGCCCCAATCATGTTAAAAAACGAAGTGATAACAGGATTCTAGTATGAGCCCCTTTTGGGGGGTGGGGGGGACCAGCACATATGTCTCAGTCAGTCAGTACAACATGTGACTCTTGACCCCAGGTCATGGGTTCAACCCCTACGTTGGGTGTGGAGGCTACTTAAAAAAATAAATAAAGGTATGAGCCCTTGGTATGGCAATGTAGCAACTTCTGAGTGATGTAAATGAATGGAGTTTGGGAGGATGGTGGTCAAGTCATTGCATTTTCTAACAAAAATATTAACGACTTTGCATACTATGTGACATGGACTCTTCCAAGAGCTATAAATGTAGTAAATCACTTCTTTCCTCAAAATAACCTTGTGAGTTCAGTACTAATACCATCAGTGTTCTGTAATTTAAGAAACTGAGGCCGAGGACAGAATTTGGTGATTACTGAGGCCAGGGAGCTAGTATGTGTGCCAGCTGTGTTCTGAAAGGTATTGGCCTGGCAAATTTGATGGGGATTTGAAATCTCCTGGGGACCATTTAAAAATTTGGATGCCTGTGGACCTGCCCTTGGAGGTTCTGATTTAGCTGGTCTAGGATGCAGCCTAGGATGCATCCCAATTTTTTAAATCTCCCCAGATGATTCTAATGAGCAACCAAAGTCAAGAACCACGGGTCTGGACCCCTCGAATTTTCTGCCTGTGATCTATTGCCTTCTCTGAATCAAGGACTCAAATTCTTCTAAAGAAGGTCTTTCTAACCCAAGCTAGAAATGTATCCAAAATTTGGTATTTGGGCATGTGCAATTTTCTTAGCAAGATGATTTCATCAGACTCTTCTGTAATAACCTTGACTCAAAAAATGTTAAGAAGTATTCCAAAGGGGTAATAAAAATCATAAGATATTAGAGCAAATGTGTCCATGAATATTTAATTTTTTTTTTTTAATTCAGAGAAGCCAGAAAGTCTCCTAGTTGTTTTTAGGAGTGAATTACAGTAGAAGCACAAAGATGTCCTTTTACCCTCAGAAGGATGTAATCAGGATAGCTCTTTGGTCTAGAAAAAGGGGTAAAATGAGTATTTAGCGTGCTTCAGGGAGAAGCAGCAGCAAGGGAATGGGGTCAAGAGGCTGTAAGTGTATGATGGGCTGATAAGCACTCTGTCTGCTGACTTCCTCAGGGTCCTGGTTATATTTAGGGCTGGGAAGCTCAGCACTTTAAAACAAAGAAAGAACATGCCTGGCACAGCTGATTCTGATAGGGTAGGTCCCCCTCCACCACCATCATTCCAGGATCTTCCACAGCATGGGCTGGCACTGTCCACCAGACTGAGAAATTTTCAAAAGGGAAGTGGTACTGACCTCGTGTAACAGGATGTTATCAAAGAATACTGGCAGACATCATACAGAGACCACCTCAGGTCTTTTGGAGGGTTCATTAAAAAAAATACTTTTCCCTGATGGCCTATCCAACTGACAACAGCCATTTTGTTAGTTAGCTAGCAGTCAATCAGCCTCTTACCCAAGGAGAGAGAAACAAGGAGGACTGTGAGGTTCCCTGGAAATTTTCAAATGGGTAAGAGCATAAGGATCAAGAGCTTGCTCTCCAGAGTAAGATAACTCTCAAATCCAACGTCCTATCTGCTAGTGACAAATGACATCACTTTGAAAGAAATGTTAAACTGTCTAAGCCTGCATCTGGGAAATGGGAACAATAATGTTATTGATCTCCTCAGGTTGTTAGGAATAGTAATGAAATATGCATCTAGAGTCTTGACAGAGTCCAACACAGAGCAAGCCCTCAGAAAATGATAACTCTTGTCATTGAGAGGTGTTTGATGTGGTGCACAGCTGGTACTCAGTAATGTTTCTTTCCTTCACTTTTTTTCCTTCTTCCCTTCCCCTTCTGTGGTACATTAAAATTGCCACCAAGTCTTTGCAGCTGTTCCCATTAAATGATGGAGTCGGTTCCCCTCAACTTGACTCTGGGCGCTGGCCTTTTGATTTGCTTTGATGTCATGCTACTTCTGAGTTTTTGCCCCAAGCGATCTTTCAGTGTCTGCTCTTACTCTTTTGGAAAGCTGCTGCCACATGGAGAAGCCTGAGCTGGCCTGGCAGACATGTGAGGGAGGTCATCTTAGAACTGCCAGCTTCCAGATGACTGCGGCCAGAGTGACCTCAAGCAAGACCAGCAGAAGAACCTCCTGGATGTGCCTAGCCCAGATGGCTGACCCACAAGATCATGAACAAGTACAATAATTATTCTTGTAGGCTACTATATTTTGGGGATGATTTAATATACAGTAATTGATAACTAATACATCTTCCTCCTTTTGGTTCAATACAGATGATTCCAGCTCATTAGAAAAGAGTTGAGAGCTAAGGGTTAGAGGACAATGGGAGATGTCAGAATTTTCTAGTGGGAAAGATTCAAATGCTTCCTGGCAGTTACAAGAGGCCTGTTTCCACTGGAGCAATAGATGGATATGTTTGTTCAGTTGCTTTAAGCTCAGTAACTTCCATCAGTAACCCTGCAATTGCTCATTACCCCAGTTAAAAAGCAAAATGTAGAATTGAATGGAAAGTGATCAATTTAATTGCACTGTATAGACATAACCTATAGATAACAGCAGCTTAAAGAGCAAATGCCAAATTATCACTTAGCTCCACAGAAAATGTGTACCAGGCAATTTTTATGTTCATCGATTAAAAACTCAAGCCTAGGTAAGCCTGTATCATGAATAGTGTAAGCAGTCTCATTTATCAAAAGCATTGCATCAGACACTACCTAAATGCTTCATGTATGATTAGTTCTCCCAATTAACCATAAGATGGAAGTACTCTTTTGTCCATTATACAGATTAGAAAACTAAGATATGCTTAATTTAGCCTACTTCCCAAGCTCTCATGACTAATCAGTGGCTTAAGTAAAATACAAACTATCAGCTTCTTTAATTAGAGTTCTAGATTACCTCTAAATGCTTTGACCTAAAGGTCCAGAATTAAAGCTTTCAGGTTATTGGCAGTTAAAAACAAACATGTTAGGACCATATCCTCCATTGATGGGGTTGGAAATACAGTCAAGAGAAACCCTGCTACCTCTTTCTGTCTAGAGATACCACTATACAAATTTCACTATAAAATGAATTGTTGGGGGGTGGGAGGAGCAAGGTGGGAGAGGAGTAGGAGACTGAAATCACATCAGGTCCCAGGAGTTCAGCTAGATAGTTATCAAACCATTCCGAACACCTACAAACTTCACAGGAGAGAGAAGAGAAGAAGAGCAGCAATTCTAGGAACAGAAAATCAACCAATTTCTGGAAGGTAGGATGTGCAGAGAAGTGAATCTAAGGCAACATTTGGGAAGATAGACCACAGGGGGGAGGGGCTGGCTTCCAGCAAGCAGTGGAGCAGTGGAGCACAAAATCAGAACTTTTAGAAGTCTGCTCCACTGAGGGATGTTGTTCCAGAGGCTAAGTTGGGGGTGGAGCCCTCACAGGGACAATGTGGTCTCAGGTCCCTCAGGGTCACAGAAAGACCAGGGATGTCTGAGTTCAGCAGAGCTCCCAGGTATTGGAGTGGGGAAGCCGGCTGCAGAGATGGAGCTGAGCAGTGAGCGCCCAGCTTGGGGTTACCTTAACCTGTGATCTGAGGCACAGTCAGGCCACTGCTCTTCAAGCAGGGACCCCACAAGTGGCAGATCTGGGGAGATCCCCTCCTTCCTCTTCCAGGAGGAGAGGTGTGAAAGTGCACAGCAGGAATCTACTGGGTTTGGAGACTCCAAATGGAGCCATAAGCCAGAGATAGAAATGTTGGGTCACAGGCCGGGTGAGCATGGAGTGCAGCCAGAGACTAGGGAAACGGGAGGGACTAACTGCTTTTCCCTGAAGGTGCACTGAGGACTGGGGCCCTAAGCCCTTGGCTACAATGGGGTCAGAGATTGGGAGGCTGTCATCTTCATTCCATCCTCCAAAGCTGGAATGAATTCAGGGAACAAAAGCTCCAAGAGCAAACCTAAGCAGATTGCTTAGCCTGTCCCCTGGCAAGGGCGGTGCAATTCTGCCTCAGGCAAAGACATTTGAGAATCAGGGCAATAGGCCCCTCCCTCAGAAGATCAGCAAGAATATCCAGCCAAGACCAAGTTCACCCATCAATGAGTTCTGCAAAACTTCAGAACTATAGGAATATAGCACATGGAATTCATGGCTTTTCCCCCATGATTCCTTAGTCTTTAAAAGTTAAATTTTTTTAAATTTATTTTTTCTTATTTTATTTTTTAATTTTTCTTCTTTCCCATTTCAACACTTTTAAAAATTATTTTATCAATACCTTTTAAAAAATTGTTTTTAATTGTATTGTTACAGTCATACTCTATCCCTTCATTGTATTTAACCTTTTTGTATATATATAGGGATTTTTTTTTCTTTAAATTTTGGGATATAATTTCTTCTAATAGATCAAAATATACCCTAAATCAAGCACATGGCTTTGTTCTAGTGTCCAGCCTGATCACTTTCTTTCCTCTTTTATTTTTTTCAAACAATGTCTTATCTTATCAATTCCTTTTTTAGAATCTTTATGAATTTTCATCTCTATAGTCATATTCCATCCTTTCATCGTGTTTACCCTTATTTTTGTATACACAGAAGTTTTTCTTTCTTTAAAATTTTGGGAGGCAGTTTATCCTAACAGACCAAAATACACCCAAAATCAAGTGTATGGCTCTGTTCTATTCACCAGTCTAATATACATATATATTTTTTTCTCCCTTTTTCCCTCCTTTCTCCTCCCCCAAGTTTCGGGTCTGATTTGATTAGTGTATATTTTTCTGGGGTTGTTGTTACCCTTTTAGTATTTCATTCTCTCATTCATCTATTCTTATCTGGGTAAAATGACAAGGCAGGAAAAACTCACCACAAAAAAAAAAAAAAAAAAGAACAAAAGGCAGTACCAATGACTAGGGATCTAATCAATATGGACATTAATAATATGTCAGAACTAGAGTTCAGAATGATGATTATCAAGGTGCTGGCTGGGCTCAAAAAAAAAAAAAAAAGAATATGGAAGATATTAGAAAATCCCTTTCTGGAGAAATAAAATCCCTTTCTGGAGAAATAAAAGAACTAAAATCTAACCAAGTTGAAATCAAAAAAGCTATTAATGAGGTGCAATAAAAAATGGAGGGTGTTACTGCTAGGATAAATGAGGCAGAAGAGAGAATTAGTGATATAGAAGACCAAATGATGGAGAATAAAGAAGCTGAAAAAAAGAGAACCAAACAAGTACTGGACCACAAGAGGAGAATTAGATAACTGATACCATAAGACAAAACAATATTAGAATAATTGGGATCCCAGAAGAAGAAGAAAGAGAGAGTGGGACAGAAGGTATATTGGAGCAAATTATAGTAGAGAATCTCCCTAATTTGGAGAAGGGAACAAGAATCAAAATTCAGGAGGCACCATGAACCCTCCGCAAAATCAATAAAAAATAGGTCCACACCCTGGCATCTAATAGTAAAACTTACAAGTCTCAGTGACAAAGAGAAAATCCTGAAAGCAACCTGGGACAAGAGGTCTATAATATTCAATAGTAGAAAGATTAGATTGGCAGCAGACCTATCCACAGAGACCTGGCAGGCCAGAAAGGACTGGCATGATCTATTCAGAGCACTAAATGAGAAAAATAGGCATCCAAGAATACTATGTCCAGCTAGGCTGTCATGGAAAATAGAAGGAGAGATAAAAATCTTCCAGGACAAACAAAAATTTAAAGAATTTGTAAACACCAAACCAGTCCTAGAGGAAATATTGAAAGGCATCCTCTTAGCAAAGAGAGAGCCTAAAAGTAACAGACCATAAAGGAACAGAGACAATATAGAGTAACAGTCACCTTACAGGCAATACAATGGCACTAAATTTGTATCTTTCAATAGTTACCCTGAATGTAAATGGGCTAAATCCCTCAATAAAATGACACAGAGTATCAGAATGGATTAAAAAAAGACCCATTGACATACTATCTACAAGAGACTCATTTTAAACCAAAAGACACCTCCAGATTTAAAATGAGGGCTTGGAAAACAATTTACCATGCTAATGGACATCAAAAGAAAGCTGGCAATCCTCATATCTGATGAATTAGATTTTAAGCCAAAGACTATAAGAGATGAGGAAGGACACTATTTCATACTTAAAGAGTTTGTCCAAAAAGAAGATCTAATAATTTTAAATATCTATGCCCCTAACATGGGAGCAGCCAATTATATAAACCAATTAATAACAAAATCAAAGAAACACATCAACAATAATATAATAATAGTAGGGGACTTTAACACCCCCTTCACTGAAATTGACAGATCATCCAAGCAAAAGATCAACAAGGAAATAAAGTCTTTAAATGACACACTGGACCAGATGGACATCACAGATATATTCAGAACATTCCATCCCAAAGCAACAGAATACACATTCTTCTCTAGTGCACATGGACCATTCTCCAGAATAGATCACATCCTGGGTCACAAATCAGGTCTCCACTGGTACCAAAAGACTGGGATCATTCTCTTCATATTTTCAGACCATGATGCTCTGAAACTAGAACTCAAT
Source organism: Lontra canadensis (assembly GCF_010015895.1). Classification (NCBI taxonomy): domain Eukaryota; kingdom Metazoa; phylum Chordata; class Mammalia; order Carnivora; family Mustelidae; genus Lontra; species Lontra canadensis. The sequence goes on from NW_022631010.1 coordinate 18,126,283, forward strand.
CACAAGAGGAAAGTTGGAAAGAACTCAAATACATGGAGGCTAAAGAGCATCCTTCTAAAGAATAAATGGGTCAACCAGGAAATTAAAGAAAATTTTTTAAAAAATCATGGAAACAAATGAAAATGAAAACATAACTGTTCAAGATCTTTGGCACATGGCAAAGGCAGTCCTGAGAGGAAAATATATAGCAATACAAGCCTTGCCCAAGAAACAAGAAAGGTCTCAAGTATACAACCTAACCCTACACATAAAGGAGTTGGAGAAAGGATAGTAAAGAAAGCCTAAACCCAGCAGGAGAAGAGAAATAATAATGATCAGAGTAGAAATCAATAAAATAGAAACCAAAAGAACAGTAGAACAAATCAACAAAACTAGGAGCTGGTTCTTTGAAAGAATTAAAAAGATTGATAAACCCCTGGCCAGACATGTCAAAAAGAAAAGAGAAAGGACCCAAATTAGTAAAATCATGAATGAAAGAGAAGAGATCACCACCAACACCAAAGAAAAGCAAACAATCATAAGAACACATTATGAGCAACTATACACCAGCAAATTTGACAATATGGAAGAAATAGATGCATTCCTAGAGACATATAAACTACCAAAACTGAACCAGGAAGAAACAGAAAACCTGAACAGACCCATAACCAGTAAGGAGATTGAATCAGTCATCAAAAAATCTCCCAACAAACAAGAGCCAGGGCCAGACAGCTTCCCAGGAAAATTCTACCAAACATTTAAAGAAACGGTCAACAAAACCAAAAGGAGAGGATGGCTGGGTTATGGACATTGGGGAGGGTATATGCTGTGGTGAGTGCTGTTAAACATGTAAGCGTGATGATTCACAGACCTGTACCCCTGGGGCAAATAATATATTTTATGTTAACAAAAAAATTAAGTGAATTCTTGGTAAAATCTCTGCCTCCAATGCTCCTAACCTGCTTTGAGAGATGGAGGCTGGGACATGATAGAAATGGTCCTCCAAAACCAGTCTGCAAGCTTACAAGAAATCCATTTCCCAAGATGAGACCCAGTCTACACTGTGAATGTCCCTGGGAGCTCTAAGTAGACAATGATTTTCCTCAGGCCCTGGATTTGAGGGACTTACCTTCCAGAGCAGTGGTTCTTAATCTTGACTGAACACTAGAATGACCTGGGGATTCAATTGACCCTTTTTTTTTTTTCAATAATTCCTAATTAACCTATTCAATTTTCTACTCAAGGAAATGTCTTGGGTAATGATTAGTCCATAGATTAGTTGCTCATTGGTAGAGAGCCTAGCCTTGTATAATAAGTTCTTCTCTCAGAGGTGAGAGGAAAATCTGGCAGAAAACATGGCTATTCTTTTAGACATCCTGTGTCCTGGGAGGGATGCACATTTCCTTAGGAGAAACTGGAATTACCAGTCAATGTACTGAGCAAGACTCGACAAGGTCCATCTTCTTACAATTCAGTCTACAGTTATATATCACGTGCACTTGATTTAAAGAACAAGAAATTCCTTGTTCTGTTAAGGAAACTGAAATTCATGACACCCAGTAAGAACCGACGGTCATCCTATAGAGTATATCCAGATAATGTTGTTTGGTTTTCTTAGCAGAGATCCATAACTAGATCTCCTGGCATGGATACTCAACCTGGAGGAATCCATTGCTCCCAACCAAACAGAAGTTCTGCATTTAGCCCAGATCCAAAAATAAAGTCTCACAATTGTACAAGCACTGACACATAATTGGACAAGCCTCCGTATAACCCACATGTCTTAATTTATTGTCATAAATTCCAGAGTTCTAGTTAAGAGCCACTAACACTTTGGTCAAGGCCTATCTGCCCTACCGTCATGGTCAAGACCCTCCAGGTGGTGCCCTAACACATCTAATGCCTGATATTTAGGAAGTGTATGGAATTTTATAGTCACTTGTGAGGTCATAAACCAGAGTGTCTTCCCCATCTATCACCCTATCACACAGTGCCCAAAACAGTAGAAATTCTACAACTATTTATTGAATTAAATACTATTGAATGACCACACCACAAGCAAAATTGTGCTGCAATCACCAAGGTCCTGAACACAGGCCCTGCAGCATTCCTGGGTACTTCATAGAAGTCGCTGCCCCTGCTTAGAGCTCAGCAAGGTTCAGTTCTTCACAGATTCCCGGGTGAGATTATTTCACATTGTGAGCTCATAATTTATATTTCAATTTCACAAAAACTTCTTTATATTTTTAAAAATTCAATACCAATCCACCTCCCTCTCCTCACAAAGAAACCAAAAGAATAAATCACACCTTCAAATATCCCTTTGTGATTATACTACTTACTACAGAATATTCACACCATTGCCAGAATCATCCACTTACCAGCTTGCTCTTGGTCTTTCCAAGACAGTTCAATTGTCTTATGCAGATTATTCCAGTCTATGAGGCTCCATCATTTTTAAAAGATGGTAAGGACATTTCCCAAGACCATCCTGCTAATCTGGGATAGGATCAGATCTAGAAATAAGATTATTTCATTCATGGTCTACAGATTCTTTTGCCAACATTGTAATTTAATAATCAATTGGAAGGTGATAAACTTTAAAATATGTGATGCGGGAAAGTTACACATCAGATGGGTTCAGGTGTTATCTCCCCTTCTATCCTAGAAGAACATTATAAACTATTAGCTCCCTCTGAGTATGGCAAGAAAATGAGCCATCTTATAATTGCTTCTCTTATATAAGGGGAAATAATTGTCAACCCAAGTATCTAGTTTGAGTACAGGAGAATAAACAAGTCCAATGCAAAAATGATCTATTTGATCAAAGAGTTTCCCCCACCAATCCCTTCATTTCTATCTTATTTCCCTGATAAATAAAAAGAGGTAATACTTATCGAATGCCTAGCATGGGCCAGCCCTGTTTAAGTATTTTAGATATATGTACTCATTTCTCATTTTATACTCAAAATAACCAATAGGGCAGGTGCTATCATGATCTCAATCTTAAGTATGAGGACACTGAGGCATGGAAAGTCTGTTTAACTAACAATAAAAGGCATGCTGCAAGTTAGCAGTAAAATCTGGATTCAAATTCAGGCTATCTGGGTCAGAGAGATACTCTATGCTGATACTGCTTCATCACAGCATAGGCAATATTAAGGTCAAGGCAAATGAATTTTTAAAGACAAGATATATTATTTCCCCTGAAAGTATTTTGCTCTAGCAACACAGTCAAATATGGGATTTCCAAAGGCTCATATCCTTAAGCTATGAATCATGGTGGCTTCCATCTGACAGAGCAGATTGTTCTGTCTTCTAGAAATATAGTCTGTAACAGGTTTCCTGGAGAACAGGATAGAAACCACAGATGCCCTCATCCTCTTCCTGCTGCCCACTTGGGATAAATTCAGCTGGTGCCATCTTGTCCTGTGAACTTTTCCAGCTTGGATTAGGAGCTTGGATTCTACACTTGTAGAAGGCATTGCACTTGTAGAAGGCATGCACAGGCCTTCCCATTATTCATCCTCTGTCACTTTTAAACTTCAATGCTGAAGCCAGGGTTAGTTCTATTATTGGTTGCTAAATATTGGAAACAAAGTCAAAGAGAAAAATAGCATCTTTCTGAAGGGCAATCCTATAAAATAAATTGGATATTATCTTGAGAAATATGGCTTGCATACAGGGTGGTAGGCTGGAAAAATGCCCCCAATGTTACAATTCCTCCAATCAAGGAATGAAATCCATTTCTCCACACCTTTAATCTCGGTTGTCTGTGACATGTTTTAGAACAATGGAATGTTAGTAAAGGTGACACAAATTGAAGATGAAAGAGCATGGATTGAGGCATCTCTTTTCTAGATGTGCTTGAAGCCTAAAGACCACCATGTACATGAGCCCTGGCTAACCTGAGGAAAATGAAGAACCACACATAGGAAAACCTAGCTTCCCCAGTGTATTGCCACCAAAACGTCAGACACATGAGTGACACTATTTCAGTTGTCAGAAGATCCACCAGATAACTACAGATGCACAACAGAGCCCAGCAGAGGCCACACCACCTGGCTCAGTCCAAGAGAACCTCCTATCTGACCCACCAAATTGTGGCTGAAATAAAACCATTGATCTTTTCAGCCCCTAAACTTGTTACATTGCAAAAGCTGATACACATGGCAAACCATGGTAAGATAGTTTGAAAAACAAAAGTGCAGAGACACCTGGGTGGCTCAGTGAGTTAAAGCCTCTGCTTTCAGCTCAGGTCATGATCTCAGGGTCCTGGGATCCAGCTCCGCATTGGGCTCTCTGCTCAGCAGTGAGCCTACTTCCCTCTCTCTCTCTTTGCCTACTTGTGATCTCTGTCTGTCAAATAAATAAATAAAATCTTTTTTTTTAAAAAGTGCACATATCAAATCACATCAGTTTAAAAGACACACAAGAAATGAGAAGTTAGTAAATTTTATCTGTCTACACCTGGATCTGATTAAAGCGCAGATAATGCATTTTCTAAAGCAGCATGATGAAATGATAAAAAGTTTTAGAAAACGGAGTTTTGGTTAAAAGAATCAATGATCTTCACAAGTGTAGCTACCATCTGTCCCATTACATCACCAGTACAATATCATTGACTATATTCTTTATGCTGTGCCTTTTATTCCTGTGACTTATTCATTCCATAACTGAAAGCCTTTATCATGGCATAATGTATGAATTTGTCAAACCACTGAATTTGTATACCTAAAGCTAATGTGACATTGTGTGTCAACTATGCTCAAATAAAACTACTTTGAACAAAAAAATAAAATAAAACAAATAAATATAGCTCATTTTATCGATTAAAAAAAAAACACCACCGGTCTTTTCGGGAATAAACAAAGCAAGACCCTATACTCATCTTGCAGATTGTCAAAAAGTCATCTAAGATACTCTGAACAACACTCTGCAGCATATGAGACTCATTAGACCTTGTCTATATCAAGTCTAGAAAGGAAAATTTTTCTGCTTCATCATTGAAACCGTGCGAATTCTGTTTAGTCGTTTCATCAAAAGGATTCATGAAATCATTCTACAAATATGTACCAACACATATTGTGTGTTAAAGCACTGTGCCTGATGCTAGAGAAAAACCAGTCATGCTTCTTTTCTAACAGAGCTTATCCATTCATTCATTGGGGAAGCCTTCCTTTTGGAAACAAGACTCGAGCTGTTATCTCCAGGACCCAGAGCATGAAACACACAACTTGAGGAGTAAACACTCATCTGGGCAGAGGAATCAACAAACACGAAGGTCCTACACTGGGATAGAGGAAGTGAGCAAGAATGAGGGGCTGAAAAAAAGACCAGCATGCCTGTTTAAGGGAGTACTGAAGGTCACAGCTCAAGAGAAGCTTGGAGAATAGTACTGACCTTCAACTTAAGTGAAAGAGGGCCCAGAATTTAGAAGGACCCACCTTTAGAAGGCTGAATTTGTCCAGCCTCACCCTTCTCAATGAGTCAAGGAGCTTCTGGGGCTAAAGAGATGTTGCTTTCCCAGAGTCCATGCTCCTCGCTTTTCAGACCGTTCATCAGGTACAAGATGCACAGAATTTCCTCTTCAAAAAACTCGTGTCCTCCTTCCAAGGCCTGACTGGCCTCTTTCCTGAGTCCATGCTCTTGAGGATGGACCATGGTACTGGGAAAGTGTCTCTAAGCCTGAAAAACGGGCACAGGAACAGCTGTTGGTGGGGCTGTGGACAGATGTTGGACGGGTGGGTGAGATGTCTATTCATGCTCAGGGCTTTTTTGGTAAGTTATACCATGGAACTACAGGAGAATTCTAAAGGAAACCTAGCTTTAAATTTTTTTTTTATTTTTTTTTTATTTACCTAAGAGAGAGTGAGGGGGAGAGAGAGAGAGAGAACAAGCAGGAGGAGGGACAGAGGGCGAAACAGACTTCCCGCTGAGCAGGGAACCCCCTCCTGCCCGGATGCCAGGCTCGATCCCAGAACCCTGGCATTATGACCTGAGCCAAAGGCAGACATTTTACCAACTAAGTCACCCGGGGACCCAAAACCTAGCTTTCTAGATCATTATAAAGGTGTATTTTTCCAAAAATAGCAAAAAAAAAATTTAACACCTAGCTTGACTTATTTTTAAGTATTTAGGAATTACGTTTATGGGCCCCTGTTTTTACTTTGTCTGAGAACATATAAATGTTAAGCAGGTTTGCTAGACTGGTATGTAGTGGCCAGAGAACAGAAAACCTTGCTCAACCATGCCTCTTGAAATTCAGTGTACCTGTGAATGATCTTGGGATCACGCAAAAGCGCAGACTCTGATTTTGCATCTCTAACAAGCTCCAAGGAGATAGCTGGATAGCTGAGAGAGGGACCACAGTTTGAATAGCAAGATTGTAGAACACCTAAGAGCCGGTAGACGTTCTTGGGAGATTTCAAGCCACAGATTTTCTTTCTGAAAAAAAGGACCATAGCTGGGACGTAAGCATGGATTAAAAGATGGAGGTATGCGCTGACTACACTGCACAGGAGAGGAAGTAGCCACATGGAGAGAGATTTAGAAGGTCAGACATGCTGAAATGAATAAGGCAGGGAGATGATGGCATAACTCAGGAAGGACAAAGTTTTTAAAACTGAGTAACAGGATAAATTAAAGAAGCGCCATTCTCTCAAGCAGGGTTTCAGAACAGCGGGACTCAGAATAGTTCTTGTTGTGTGTGATTTCAGAGCATTGAGAGGCATTTTTTTCTGTCCCCCTGCAGATAGTTGAAAGCCATTTTCACCCAAACTACCTTTTTACCTTTTTCTCCCTGGCCCTGCAGAGATCTGCAATAATAGAAGTTAATAAGAAATAATGCCAGTTATAATTATAACCATAACCATCTTCACTCATCTGCATTTCTTCTGCATTTAGTAAGGCCATCTTAGCAGTTTCTTTCTTCAATTAAGTGATTATAACGGCACCTGCTCTTCTCTAAGTGATTTCTCCAGTGCATGAGTGATTAAATGGAGAACTCGGTGCACTCTACCTTTTTTTGGAGCAATACTCTGGACCCCTGAGATCCCAAGCATCCTAAAGGAAGATATTCTCTCCCAGGGGCCTGGTCCCTCCAGAGAGGCTCACCGGCTCCTGGGAACGTTTCCTGCCTTCAGAAACCTTCACTTTCTTTGGGACACAGGAAGGGCATTCAAGGTCCCTCTGGTTTAATCACTCAGTAGCACCAGCTGCAGAGCTACAGAAGCATGCTGTCCCGAGGCGGGTGAGGGGAGGTGCTGGTGCCTCCAGAGACGCGTGGTTATCTCCAGCACCATGTGGTGTCCTGGGATACAATGCCTACAATGCTTCCCTACTCCGCTTATCCCACACCGACCTCCCCCTTCTCCAGAGTTCTGCTGTGACTCACGAAAGGCATCAGAGGTAATCCTGGGAGGAACTTGCAGCCTAAATTCAGGAAATCTGTCTTAGCTTTCTCATAAATGCCCAAGGGAGAAAAAATTAAATTCAATGCACGGCCTTCCCGGCTCGTGTATCACTTTTCGCCCCCCCCCCCCATTCTCACGTTAAAATGGTCTCAAAGATGGCCGGCTTGATTTGCATACATTTCAAGAGCATCTTTATCTTTTTTATCTTTATTTATTGTCCTCCCTGTCTCACGCGCTGCTTTAGAACTCTGTATCAAATATTTATATGTGTTTACTTCCTGGCTTTAACCCACTTCATCATTCCCTTCCGTGGTGCTTCGTATTTCATGAAATCTGCTGCCTTCCCACCGCCCCCCCCACACACCCCTGCCTTCTCCCTCCACACTCACCATGGGAAGCTGTTAGTTTGGAGCTTCGGTTGTGGGAGTCTTTGTTTCTCCCCCACTGGATAGTAGCCTCCAAAGAAGGCATTTGGGAGACGTGGCGGGTCTTCGGCATTTCCTTTGCTTGGTCGTGATGATTCACAGACGGGCGCAGGTGATTGATGCTAGGGGCTCCTAACGCAGTGTGGAGCCCATGGGGGTAAGGTGTCAAGAAGGTCCGGGGTCTGGAGATTCAGCAAGCCAGAGAGCATGCATCCCACTGAAAGGTGACAACCGCTTCTCAGGTCCCGCCTAGCATGTCCTATAGACTTATTTTCATACCTTCCGGTTTTCCACCAGGAATGGGAAACCTAATTTTAATGTGAAATCTTCAGATTTTTTGTCTTCTGGCCCCATTAAATAAAAAAAATAATGAACTAGCACATCTCTGGGCCTGTTTCTCCTGTTTATGTTCTCCTGTTTCTAATTCGCTTGACCTAATCCCATAAACACATTCCCACCCCTGAGGTATTTGGAAATACACTGTGTTAGCTCACCTGGCCCTTCCTACTCATAGCTCCCTGGATGTCAAAAGGAAGAGGAAGGAAACGAGCTCCAAGGGTTAATCTGTATCTTCCAACATGCCTTCTGCCAGATTGTAACCCAAATAGCTGGGCCATCTTGAAGCTGCTCTCTGCTTGTCAATACATCTAACAACAACAAAATCTGTACTTAGAAGCTTGAAGAATAACCTTTGTCTTTAGAGTTCCTTAAAGGGAAGGCACAAGAGCATTGCCAAGGGCAGTGCCAAGGGCATGGGATTCCTCCTCTTACAACTCATCTTCAGATAGCTCTTTTTCTGCCCAGAGTTTCCCACTCAACATCTGTCAGGCTTCTCTCTTGTTGCCTGTATGTAATCCCGAAACATTTGTTTCTCCCTTTCAGTACCCTGTGGCTCAGCCCATGACTCTCCCATTCCAGGAAAAGTACACTGCTTTTTTCTCAAACAAATCAGCCCTCTGGACCTAGAATTGTGGCAAGAAAAATCATCGGCCTAGAATCATTCCTTCATCCTTCAGATATTCTGATATGCTTCCATACAACCATGTGATCTTGAAAGAGCTTGTCCCCGACTTGCAGTATGCTGCCACCACTCAGAATCCCTGGGGCATTAGTCATGACCACGAGCATCTTCCAGGCAATCTTTTTGGACTTGAGCTAATTCCCTGCAAAGCTAAATTTCTTAATGATTAGTCATCTAAGGACCAATTTATCTACTATTTAATCTCTCTCCCTGAGTCCTTTCCAGGGTCTCTCCTTTTTAGAAATCTGTTTGGCTTTTCAATCATTTTTAAACACATTTGCCTGTGGCTACTTCTGAATTCTTCTTATAGTTTTAAATACTGAACTTCCACCAAGGTTGCACCATACTGTAAACGTGTCCTTTTGTGTCCTTTACTATTTTGTGTGAAATTCAGCATTTTAAGGGTTTTTTAGCCAACTGTTTGAAGGATTTATTTTTGTATTTAATTGATACCTTATATTTAAGATCAAAAAATTTTGGATTCTAGATGATCTCTACATGAAGTGATACACTGGCAAATTTTCTTTCTTTCTATTTTTCTTTCTTTCTTTCTTTCTTTTTTTTTTTTTTTTTGGTGCCTGGACAACTTTTTTTTTTTTTAAATATATTTATAGACTGATAGAGCAAGCAAGAGAGAGAGAGAGAGAGGGAGAGCAAGCACAAACAGATGGAACTGTGGGCAGGGGAGAATCAGGCTCCCCACTGAGCAAGGAGCCTGATGTGGGGCTCAATCCTAGGATCCTGGGATCATGACCTGAGCCAAACGCAGACACTTAACGGACTGAGCCACCCAGGCGCCCTAACTGGTGAATTTTCTACACTACCAGGGTGACTGGCTGTAGGGTGTGCCCTGTCCCCCGTACCAGCTCTGCTCACTGGCGCCCTCTCAGGCTTGCCCCTCCAATCATAAGCTTCTCCTAGCTTCTTGCTTCTGGAGGAAATGTCTTGTCTCTTCTAGAAAGACATTGGCCCTATAATCTGCATCACCCAATACTTTATCTGGGAAACTCTACACCCATGTGGGGAACTTAGCCCTAACTACCAGAAGTAGCCAGGTTCCCTGCCTTCAGGGTATAAAACATCTCCATATAACATGAATCTGGAGCCCATTCCAATAACCTCACAGCCAGTGGCATTGAGTAGTAATTCACCTCTATGCACCTCTAGGAAGTCCCTGCTTCTTTAAAGGAGAAGAATCCTAACAGCCATCATAGAGTTCTTGTGAGAACTGAAAAAAACCTATATAACATGCAGGATATATAGGAAGTACTCAATGAGGGAGAAGCAGGAAGAGAAAATTGCTTTGTTATGCTATAGAAAAGAGCACCTCAAACAGAACTGGCAGAACACCATCTAAGAATTAGTCAAAACTGTTCATATCTACCGTGCTTATGACCTTCTGAAAAGCAATAATCATTCCTTGACATTTTCTCTGAAAAATCAGCAGAGAAAAACCACAAAAGCAATCTGTAAAATGTTACTTCTAGCAGGACTAAAATGTGGGGGGTAAAAAATCCAAACTTTAGCCCTGTCCATTAGAGTTATATGACCTGCTGCATCACCACCCAGTCCTCGTAAGTATTTTTGGCCACAGTCTTGTCCAGGAAACCCTATGAATGACTGGGTCCAAGTACTAAGTGTTTCTTCTCTCATGACTCCTTCAGCCAGCCTCCCTCCCAAACTGTCTCAGATCCACCTGTGCCTGCCTCAGGCAACCCATCTTTATTAAAGATTCACAGGTGATAAAAGAAGATACGAAAGGCCAGAAGCATCTGTATGAGGATTTTGCCCTTATGCAATGGAACTTGAAAGTAAAAATACAGAATATTGATGGCAAAATATTTTAATCTTGAATTTTGTTTTCAGAGATCTGTAGAACATGTGTCTCAGTATACAGGGATAGGAAAGATATATTCTTTCTGAGCTGCCTTTAGATGCACCAATGCCATCTGGTCCCCTAGAAAGCTTTAGAAACCGAATATCTGAATTGTGGGGCTCCTCCCCTGAGCCACCCCTAGAGCTGGATCTTTATCATTTTCCCCTTAACCAAGAAAGCTCACGGTCGTTAAGCTTCTTCCCAGTCCTCTCTTAAGTTCAGCTTCTTTCAGAATAAAATTGTCACCTGTCATTGGATATGACCAACGACTGCTAAGTTTATCACAACACCCAGCCCAATTTCCATAAAATCACACTCTGCTTTCCTAAGCCAGAAGCTTCCACACATCCTCATAGATACAGTGCCGTAGGCAAGACGCCCACTGGGAGTGGAAATGTGTCAGTCCTTCATGTAAGGAGCCGGCAGCTGCTGCTTGTCACTTCATTGACAATGGCAGCAGGTGGGGAGGAAATACGTTCTGGCCAGGGACCTAGCAGCCAGTGCTCCCTGCCAAGCCCTTCCAATAACTAGCCATTTGGCTTTGCACAAGTCTCTCCCCTTCCGACTTCCCCCCCTCAAAGCTTGAGCTTGCACATAATGAGGCAAAGATTCCTTCCCCTACACAGTGCCCCCTCATGTCTGCCCCACCAGCCGGCCTCCAGGCTTCAGAAGGTGAGACTACCCCCTCTCCCTGCACATGCACATACGTGCACATACAAGAGCTTGACTCAAACTGTTTCTTGGTCTTTTGAAACTAATGCAGATATTTTCATTTCTCCAAACTCCTCTTTCCAGCTCCATTTTTTTTTTTTACTGATTACAAAAGCAGCGTATGCTTATTGTAAAAATATTCATGCATATGGATAAGCACAAGAAAAGAGAAATTATCCATGATGCCAGATTCTCTCAATCCGTGACTGTACGTAGAGGTTCTACATACTAACTAGCATTTTTCAGCTTACTAATACATTGACACATTTCTCCTTATCTTTTTCAATTACTTGAAAACATAATTTTAGGGGCACCTGGGTGGCTCAGTCAGTTAAGCGGCTACCTTCAGCTCAGGTCATGATCCCAGGGTTCTGGGATCAAGCCCCATGTGGGGCTCTCTGCTCAGCGGGGTCTGTTTCTTCCTCTGCCCCTCACCTCATTCGTGCTTTCTCTCTCACTCTCTCCCTCAAATAAATAAATAAAATCTTAAAAAAAAAAGAAAACATAATTTTAATGACTACAGCTGCTATATTGTAAGATTGTGTCCTGACTCCATTTACCACTGTACATGTTTTTCTTTTGGTGTTGTGGGTTGTGTCACCATGCTCTCTTTGAGTGGCATACCTCTTTGCTCTAAAGAATATCAATATATGAATGAATGATCTTTATTGACTTGTGACAGTGTTACTAATAGCTGCAATTTCTTGGAAATTCTTCTATTTGAGAAGCAGAGTATCTCTCCATTCCTCTTTAAGCTGAATTTATTACTTACTTATAACTAAGAGAACAAAGTGGAATAGGTGTTGTGTGACTCTAAGGCTAGATCAGAAGAGGTCATGCAGCTCTTACCTGATTATCCTGGTAGACGTCCTCTCAGATTGCTTCCTCTTCAATACAGACTCTCTGGGAACACAGCCTCCATTTTGTGAGGAAGCCCAAGCAATATGGAAAAACCATGGGTGGATGCTGTGGTCAACAGCCTGCCCCAAACTCAAGAATCAGACATGTGAGTTGGAAAACCACCATGGAAGCTAACCCTCAGCCCCAGCTCCCCAACTCCCACATGTTCAAATCACACCAAGCTGAGTCTTCAGTCATCATAAAAGCAGGGAAGTGTCCTTCATTTGCCAAATATGAATTCCTAGCCAACGGAATACATGAGCAAGGGAGAGTTGTTGATTTACACAACCAACTTTGAGAAGGTTGGGCCAGCAATAGTACTTGGAGCATCATTTAACCCTAAAGCCAACATAATTAAGAGGCATGGTGGAAAGCACATTCTAAAGAACAGGGTTGGAATAAGGAAGTAGACAAACAAATTTATCTTAACCACCAGGGGAAACAGAAAGACTGCAATTCTGGGAGTAGAAACCCTTAGACAAATCTGTCTGTTTCCTATATAAATTCATCATCAGTGTCATATTTTATGTTTGAAACAACCAATCATGGATGCTTAGAGCATGACTAAGATTCTGAAAGGGGCAATATTGAAAAGCAGTTCATAGCAAAATCTGGGATTCAGATTCACCTGAGTTTAAATCACAGCACTACTATCACCTTACCAATTCCCTCATCTCTAAAACAGGAAGGACCTCTCATTCCAAGGTTGTGGGAGGACTAACAAACATAATTGATGTCATGTGCTCAGGACAACAATTCACAAGTAGTACTCAGTTAACTGTCACTGTTATTGTTGGTGTTCCTATTATTAATATTACATTATAGGTTTTATTATCATTAGAGTTGTTCAAACCTAGCAGAGGGGGAAGGATGATCATTTTGGTTGGAGAAGGAGAAAATGCAACAGAGAATACATTATTGCATCTTTGACCCAGGGGCCATTTTATGATTCTAGGGGGAGAGCTTATGGAGTAAAGGGAAAAAGATGGGTGGATGATGAAGGGAAAGCTATGATTTGCAGTTCTTGTAGATTATTAGGGTAGAATCCTGAGAGACTTACATTTAAGTCAGAAAACCAGAGGGTTCGAGTATGTTCCCTTTCATTACTGCATTGGTGAGGTTTAAAGTTCACTCATTCAGTCACCCATTCATTTAGCAGATACTTGTTAAGTATCATTATGTGCTGGGATCTGTGATAGGCAGTGAAGACACAGAAAATTAATAATAAATAGGACCCCGTCCTGTGGAAGACCTCTCTGTTCATGATTCAGCCTCATAACTCACTTTTAGTGTAATGTAAGATAACACCAACTATTGGGGAAAAACAGAAGGAAAAAAAATCTTGTGAAAGTTCTAATAGCATTGGAGATGTCATAAAAGCTTTTTCACATTTACCACCTCAATGAATCTTCTAAACAATCCTGAAAATGGATATCATCATCATCATCATCATCATCATATCCATTTTATAGACAAGAAAAGTGAAACAAAGAGGCTAAGAAGAGTATCCAAGATCACAGGGCTAACGAGATGAGCTGGAGTTTGGAGTCAATCTCCTTTATCCTAACCAGGTTGACTCATGTGCTGTGTCACCAGAACTCTATCAACTGTATGGCTTTGTCATCACATGGATGCAAAGACATTAGCCCTCATTTAAGGCTGCCTGTGCTTTGAAACCTCCCTGAGGATTCTGAGCTACAGCAATTTGACTATTTCTGGGCTCAAGCAATTAAAAGCCAGTGTGCCTCCACCATCACTCTCTTCCTTTTGGAAAGTACCATGGAGACCATGTGTTGAACTGGCAGAGGTTCTAGAGGAAGTGGCCTGGATATCTGAGTGTCTGTGTGGAGGAGATCCTCTGCCAATCTTGCACAAGATAGAAAAATCACTCCTTGTTGTGAAGCCTCTGTGATTTCAGGGCTTATTTGTTACACAGCAGAGCCTCTCCTACCTGACAAATATGATTACCTAATCATTACCCAATCACCCAGTGTGCTGGGTTCTGAGGGTAGACGGAATTGTAAATCAGTCTCCATCTTTGAGGAACCGACAAAGTTACTGGGCCATTTCTCAAAGTGAAGGTTTTCTGAACAGATGGCCAAGTTGAACTAGCAACTTAAGACCTATAAATTCCACTGAGAGACCCTGTCATCACATTTAAGGCACTGTTAGATGATAGCTGCCAAATATTTTTAAGATGTTGTTGCATGTGAACTGGAGGGCCAGAACTGAATCTAAGCTCTTAGAATCAACCCTTGAGATCAAGTTGTCTGTGTCTCCTCCTGAAGCTCCAGGAGGGAGCTCCTCTGAACCCTTTAGCCCAGAAGTTATCTTTGCTGATTCATGATTTTGTTCCATTTCAGGTCGGTCATTGTGACATCTCTCTTGGTACCTTTTGTCCAGAAACCTGGTCAGTGGCCTTGGCTTCATTTCCCTACTTTATACTTGCCTTTTGTCTTGGAGCTGATAATTTCCCATGATGGCTGGTTTTAGTCACGCCAGACCCTCTTTCTTGGAAACCAAGTAAATGCACCATGCTCAACATTCTGTTGGAGAAAAGGTCTGTCTCACTTCAGCCAATGCCGTGTGTATAAATTTTAGTGAGCCGCTTAACGATTCTGGGTCTCGGTTTACTCGTCTGCAAAGTGAGACAACTGGACAAGATGGATGACACCAAGATGCCTTACAGTTGAAAAAAATAATCTCCAAAGTCATATAATTCTAATCAGTGCCAGAGAAGGGATTATAACTCCAATTTTGATCCTTTGTCCTTTTCCATCTGTCATCTAGTAAGGCTCAAGTATTACATATCTTGTGACATGTGGGAATTTCTCAGAATGGCCACTCAAAACCTTGGATAATCCTCATCACCTCCATAGTCAGTGTTTTGAAATCCTGCTTACAGGTTGAAAAAACATGTCCCCCAACCTTGCCTTTTATCAGCCTGTTTCTTGCTGTTTTCTCTCAACTCTGTGAGAATTTTCTCCAGTATTTATTCACTTAATAAACATTTACTGAGCATCAGTGCCATTCCAGTGCTGTGCTAGAGCTGGAAATACAAAGATACAGGTCTTCCATGCAGAAAAAACAAACAGCATATTCCTTTCCTTTCTCAACTGCCGGATTCTTTCACTTGACTTTTGAGACTCA
This sequence comes from Lontra canadensis, assembly GCF_010015895.1. Taxonomy (NCBI): domain Eukaryota; kingdom Metazoa; phylum Chordata; class Mammalia; order Carnivora; family Mustelidae; genus Lontra; species Lontra canadensis. Next base: position 18,141,760 of record NW_022631010.1, read on the forward strand.
TTTCACCGTAAACTCAAGAGAAGCCCCAAAAGCCAAGAATTCAACCTTTGGTTTACTCTGAGTCGTTTTGCATCCTCCTTTCTCTGGGGCAATCTCAGCTTCTTTGGTTTTAAAAGTACAAGCCCTGCAAGGAAAATAATGTCCAAAAGAATAATTACAAAGGGAAATATTTCAAAATATAATCCCTGTTAACGGAGTTAGAACCAAAAATCCATGAGGTGGGTGTGGTCTTTTAGTGAGGCAAGGAATCCAATCCCATATGCTGTGGACTGGTACAAGGCCAAAAATTTGAATCTCCTTTACTGTGAGAGTGTTAGGCAGATTAAAGTCCCTTAGGGAGAGAGGCATGACCAGGCCTCCAACATGTCACCAGTAGGCTTCATGCCTCTCTCCTCCTAATATAAGCACTAATCTTCATTATGGGTCTGAGGAAGCCATTTACATTTTCAGTAACTTACTGAGTTCTCGGGGGATATCTCTCCAAGAAGCTGCCCTCACCTCCCTGACCTCCCATAATACAACACCAAATGCTCCTCTGTAATAGAGTATATTGTATCCCTTGATTCTTAATTAATTTATCAAGGGGAATTTTTCCATTTTTATTCACTACTGAGACCTCATGCTTAGAAGAGCAGTGACTAGAACATCATAGGGACTCAAAAAACTATTTTTTGAGTGAATAACATTTGGAAATAGAAGAATTTCCAAAATCTTTCAGGAAAGTCTAGAATTTGCCTCCTCCTCCCTTGTTCTGCAACTGGATGCCATCCTTAGGGAAATACTTGAAAACTCCAGCAAAAATGCAAATAGGTTTTCTGAGAGGATTAAGAGAGAAAGCTATTATCCATAAAACCCAGGCCATTATAGCAAATACCTAAGATAGTCTACATCCAAAATGACCCACAGAGAGTCAAGGAACATATGGAATCTGACTTACTCTTCACAAGGAAAACCAGGGATAGGCTGGGTAATACCCAAGGGACCAGATCCATGGTTCTAAGGATGGAAACAAAAGCCCTCATTTGAGACAATGCGAAGTAGGAGGGAGGGGCAAGGGGAGAAGCCAGTCCAAAATAAATATTTGAGAGCCAGTGTAAGAAGAGGCAAGAAGGTTGTTAAATCCCAGGGTAGAAGTCCAGAATTCTACATCTAAGTCTGACCATGAATCAAAGAGTCAGTACCTGGGAGGTGAGAGCAATCAAAATAAGGTAAAAGTTGTGTGGATGTGGGTGAGGCTCGGAGGGAAGGAGAGAACTGTCTGGAGCATTATCACTGTGATACCATTACATCAGGATAAGGGCCACTGCCCTGGGCCTCATGCTTTAGGGAAGCATTGTCTGAGAAAGCCACAGATGGGAACCACATAGGTAATTAAAAGTTTTCTGTATATTCATTTAAAAAACTTAGAAAAGCAAAAGAAATGACTGCAGTACATTTAATGATAAATTTTACATTCTTTTTTTTTTTGTACTGCATTTTTAATATACAATATGCATTTTACAATCAACTCATTCCCTGCATCTCAGTTCAGACCAGCCACATTGCACATGCTCAAAAGCCACCTGTAATTAGTGGCTGCCATATTGGATAGCACAGCCTTGAGGGGCTCCACTTTGGTCCTCTTCTGGGTACACCATGGGGTAAGGAATCTATGAGGCCAAAGTGTTCTATATACCTAGATCCACAACACCTCCTTCTAGATCATGCACCAGATAAATGAGACTTTCAAATTCCCTGCCTGAAAAGTCCACAGTCCACTTTCAGGATTTGCATGAACTCTTTCCCTGGGTCCATCATAAGGGAGGGTCAACCCTTCTGAGGGTGAACTATGCTGCTGCTATCTGCACCCCCAGACTTGAGAGGGTACAAGGTTGGCTGCTTGTGGGGACATATGGACAGATCATGGGCTTGTGGGTTGAGATTCCTGTGTAAGACAGAGCTGAGAGTGGGGAAGAGAAGAGAGGTCATTCTCTAAAACAGGGAGCCTGGCCATCTCCCCCCACACTGCCATATGCCAGCAGAGATTTCTAAAATGGCTGAGAATCTTGCATTCGAGGCTAAATTTGACAAGGCAGGAGAATAGAATATATTTTATTTAAGAGTTTCTTACCCTAACTTGTAACTTTATTTAGTCATTATATGTTAGCCTTCATTTTTACTTCTGTCCTGGACCCCAGGAATGCTGGAAGCAAACCTGATCCTGGGTTTACTTACTGTAAGTCTGGATTGTATTTATTTAAATTCTTATTTGTCTTTGTGAGGGAAGTGTGAGGAAATTGGCCCATCTTAAAAGATGTAGGACACAATGAACTCTGTAGCACAAATTATTTGGCATAAGGGTTCTAGGTCGCTTTACTGAAGGTGGTCTCAAGGAGACAAAGTCATATCACCACTACTGTGGAGATCACCCCAATTTTAATTAGTATAACTAATAATTTCTTTCTCTTTGTTCCTACGTAGCACTTTATTCAAAATATCTTTTTTGTAGAATATACCATGTGTCTTTATTTTCTTCTGAAACACTTAATCTTTATCTGTGGGAATCATAGATCATTTTGAGAATAGTATGGTGAAAGCTGTGAGTCCTTTCTCCAGCGATTTGGGGGAAGGAAAAAATATATATTACAGGTACAGGATCAAGCATATGATAGACTTCCATAATTATTTGAGGGGGGAGGGAAGGAAGGAAGGAAGGAAGGAAAGAATGAAGGAAATGAAGGAAAGGGAAGGAAGGAGAGAAAGAGAAAGGGAGGAAGCCTGATCTCAGAGCCTACACTGTTAATTACTCTTAACCATTAGATTAGCTCTAAGTACAAATTAATATTTAGAAGCAAAAAAAGAACACTTAAGAAGGCAAACTAACTTGTGTGTCCCCTCAAGGACTTTCTGAGAAAAGATGAACACACAGGCAAAAGGAAACTAAAGAAATGCTTGTTACTTTGTGGGGCAAGAGGGGATGTTTCAAAAGAATGGTGGAGATCAAGCAGGAAAATGGAGTGAAAAATGAAAGCATCAGGAAGATAATGAGGTGGAAAGGACTGACAGGGAGGGATGCTCAGGTGGGTGGACCCACATTTCATTAGAGAGGGGGTGATGCAAACACCTCCCAGGTGAGCAGAAGGATTAAAGTATTCAGATTGGCTTTGCAAAATGCAGTTCTCAGGATGAGTCATAATTTCAAAGATTATGGACAAAAAATGTGCAAAATAGAAAATTTAATAGCAGGTGCAAAATTTTATTAATCACAAAACTCTTATATGAGACTGCTGGTTTTCTGATCCAAAAAGGGATAAAATATATAAATCTTTCTTTATAGTTAAATCAAAAAGTCAGAGCCCACCAGACTAGCTAAAATGAGAAGCAATGGGTAAAACCAAACATTAGAAAGGATTTGGAACAATGGAACTCTCATATCCTGTTGGTGGGGATGAAGTCCAGTATACCAACTACTGAAAACTGTCAGCATCCACCAAAGCTGAACACACACATATCTTCTATGACCTAACAGTGTCATTGCTGATCTATACTCAATGAAAATGCACCCATATAGTATTCAAAAAACGTTCTAGAATGTTCGCAGCAGCACTATTCATAATGAGCTCCACTAGAAACCACTCAACTGCCATCAACAAAACAGATAGGGGTACCTGGCTGGCTCTGTTGGTAGAGTGTGCAACTTAATCTGAGAGTTGTGAGTTCAAGCCCTACTTTGGGGATGGAGATTACATTAAAAAAACAAAACAGAACAGTAGAGCAGATAAATCACGGTTATTCACACATGAATACTACACAGTAATGAGCATGAACTATCACACAGTTAAGTACAGAACTATGGTTGAACCTCACAGACATGAACATTTAAGGTAAAAAAAGAAAAGGCAAACCATGCTGGGGAAGTCAGGATAGTGATTACCCTTGTGGGAACAGGGAGGATCTTCTATAGGGGGTCTGAGGACAGACTTCTTGGGTTACAAGGGCACCTTTCTGTATGGATATTTTGTTTCAGTCAAACATTTCAAAGAAGCTGTAGTCATTTTCTTTTTCTTTTTTTTTTTTAAGATTTTATTTATTTATTTGACACAGAGAGAGAGAGAGAGATCACAAGTAGGCAGAGCAGCAGGCAGAGAGAGAGGGGGAAGCAGGGTCCCTGCCGAGCAGAGAGCCTGATGCAGGACTCAATCCCACGACCCTGAGACCATGACCTGAGCTGAAGGCAGCAGCTTAACCCACTGAGCCACACAGGTGCCCTGCTGTACTCATTTTCAAAAACAAGATAAACATCTTCAAGAACTTAAAACGGAGTTGTTCTATCACTATGTTGTACACACGAAACTAATGTAGCACAGTGTGTCAACTAGACTTCAATTAAAATGTAAGGGCCTGGTTGGTCAGAGGGAGCCATTTTGTTGCAGTAAACTTAGATTGACCCTATGCAGTGAACTTAGATTGACCCTGCCCCTCCCAGAGGAACTTACTTGCAAGGCCTAGATACAAGGGCGGGTCAGGCCAGGTGAAGACATCTAATCAGTGGGGTGTGCATATATTTACTGAGGTGAGTTTAAATCCCATTGGCCACCTGTGTGTGGGCGGGGCTCAACCGCCCCTATAAAGGTCAGTTTGCAAGGCTGAAGCTGGAGAGGAGTAGGAGAGCCGCCTGGAGCCTCGGCCCTGCCTCGAGAGGCCTCGTCGCCGCCCAGAACTGCGGCCCCGCCGTGAGGGGCCTTGCCGGAGCGGTGTCATTCCGGGGAGCGGCCTTGTCAGCATGCGGTCTCGTCGTCGAGCAGCCTCATCCGGAGAAGCTTCGTTGGCGAGCGGCCTCCTGATTCTCACCGGAGTGGTGGCCTCCTCTGGGGAGCAGCCTTGTCAGAGTGGCGTCATGGGGAGCAGAGTCTGTGTCATCGGGGTTGTTGTCCTCCTTGTCATCATCGCTGTCGTCGTTGCCTCTCCGTCGTCAGGAGCGGCCTTGTCCGGGGAGCAGCTTTGTCCAGAGTGGCCTCTTCTTGGGAGCGGCCTTGTCTGGGGAGCGGCCTCGCCAGAGCAGCCCCTGTCGGGGGAGCGGCCCTGTCTGGGCAGCGACCTCGTCAGCAGTGGCCTCGTCCTTGGGAGCAGCCTCGTCCAGAGTGGCCTCTTCTTGGGAGCGGCCCCTGTCCGGGGAGCAGCCTGGTCCTGGGAGCGGCCTCGTCCGGAGCGGCCTTCTTGGGAGTGACCTTGTTGGGGTCATCGTCGTCTCTTCGTAAGATATGGCCCCTACCAGTCAGTTTGATTTTTGATGCTTGGAGCGAAATAAAGCTTTGTTTGATTTTCACTTTGTGTCAGTCTCATTCCTTTGATCACGGACCCTAACAACAACAACAAAAAAATGAATAGGGACACAGATATAAGAGTGAGAAGCAGTGGGCGGAGGAAAAAAGCCGATGAAGTTGTGTAACAACCTCCTTTCATCATCTGTTTGGAAGACACAAGGGGATCATTCTGGGGGCCCCTGGAGGAATCGTTAGGCTGGAGAAATCGGAGAATCCACATCCCTCTCTTTATGGTGTCTAGTCTTAAGTCACTTCTAAGAAATAGGAAGGTACATGTCTGTCCTCTTTCCTTCCTCAGCTCCTAGCATTGTACCTCAAGCATGGTGGGCTTGCAGTAAAAGTATGGTGAATGAGTGATAAATAAATACAATTAAGTGTCTCTTTTTAAAGGCTAGGTCTTTAGTTGGGTTCCTCTAGTGGCAAACCCTAACACAGGAGTATATGAGTTTGTTTGGGTACTGCACCTCAGAAGTAGATGTAGCAGAATAGGGAAGTGAGACCAAGGAGGCAAGAAGCCAATACGGAATGAAGCAATGAATAGACTTCCATTCTAGGCAGCTGGGGCTTAATCCCCCTGGGGAGCTCACAGTATGAAACATACCTCAGATGGGTCCCACCTGAGGTGTGAGAATATGGAGGCATTAACCCTCCAGATTGCATATGTCCTTGGCCATAAGCTGTTCCCAGAAGGCTAACTCCCTGACATGTCTTGAGAGTCACAAGTCCTTCCAGTAGAATATCTTGGGATGGGAGGGGAAAACTGAGGGGAGGAGTGCAGCAGTGAATTGGAGAGCGTCTGCCACAGCTGGTCATGAGAAATCTTAATAAGAAACATAATTTTGTTTTCCTCCAATGATGAATGTTGGCCATGGACTGAAAATGAGAACTGGGTTTCAAGAGCTAAAAGGAAAAATCATAAAATTCTCAGTAGAAAAGCACTGTAAGACTTTCTTCTCTGACCACTCTTTGATGTTTAAATCCCTCTTCACACGGTTCATTCAATGAACATCCCTGAAGCAACCTACCTGAGGAGCTTCAAGAAAAACAGCGCTGAATTCCATATGTTCCATCCCTTTTTCCATCTGCCTGGAGCCTCACGCTTTTAAATAATTCTCTCTTAGAAGGGACAGGACCTTCTCTGGTCCATGTTATTATATGACTTACAACATGAGCTTCAGTATAGTTCTCAGCGATGAGGCATGGTGCAAATTGGCTTTCTGTCATCTGTTTCCATTCCAGGATCTGCCAGAGGCTGGAAAGCACACAAGATTCATTTTGAAATCTCCAGAAAAGTCATTCAAATGCCAGATTTTAAGATCAATGTTTAGAGCCTGTAAGTCCCAGATACTTTAGAAACAAAGACACGCCTGCCTTATTTTCATCCAAGCCCTTTGGTCTCATTAGAATTCTCCCCAGCCAGGGCTGTGAGTACTAATTCCATAATGACAGCAGAGCATTGACGTAAAATGTAACAGTTCCTCGGTTGATCATCAAAATTAGCCCATCATGGTAAATCGAGGAATTTCTACTGTTTCGGTGCCGTGTAATTGCAGATAATAAGTGAGACGGTGAAAGAGGAATTTTAATGCATTATAAAGCCCATAGAGGGCATTGAGCTTCCTTGCATAGAAGTTTTGAAATTCCAGAGAAGAGAGAAAAAACAATAGGGACAAAAACCTAGCTCCAAGCAAAGTCTCTTTGGATACAGTTCCTAGAGATGAAAGCATCAAGGGCTTGAAGATCTGGCAAGGAGAAGTTATTTGGAGATGGTTTTTTATAACTGCTCCTCGGAAAAAAGCAAAGTTCTTGAGCAACATTTTGGCTCATGATACGGTGATAACTTAAAGCCACCAAAGCCAAGATCAAATCTCTATGTTGAAAATATTTATGACTATTGTGAACCTAAAAAAAAAAAGGTTTAGTATAAGAAATACTAACTTCTTAAAGGAATCAACCTTACCTAAGAAGCAGAGTTATTGTTTATTAATTATTATTATCTGCAATGGTGACCAACTCAGTAGTGGGTACTTACAGGGGTTCTCAATGAACTACAGATTAGAATGAATATTTTAAGGTATTTTCCATGGAGCAACATTTTAAAACATTTTTATGTGGAAATAATTTCCAAACTTTTGGAAAAAGTTTGCAAATGAGCTACATTTCAAAAATCAAAACACTTGTGTAACTAGGAAGCATACTGACAGCTACAAAATCCAGAAACACATTTGTAAATCCACTGTGAAGAGCTGCTTTCCTGTCCTACCAGGACAAGATGGTGGGATTGGAAGGAAATGGTTGAGAACACATGACTTCCTCAGACAGCCCACTTCCCTTCTTTGTCCTTGTGTCCCATCACAGGAGATGCTGCAAATGAGACCATCCAAACTGGGAGCAAAGTCTCCTTTCTTTTATTTTTCTTTTGTATTGAGCTTTTGCACGAGCTGAGCAATATTTCCCTATTGCCTATAATCCCAGGGTTTCTACAAGTTTGAAAGACAATAAGTCAGTTCCACACAAAAGATCTGAATCATATGTGAGACAATGACGTGTGCAAGTGGGTTCTGGATGGCGTCCCTCAGCAAACTTCCTCCTCATGGAAGTTGGATTCAAGGCTATTCTGATTAATGTTTTTGTTCTCTGTGGGTTTGTTTTTTAATTGTAATTTTTTTTTTTTTTAACCTAGTGTTCTCCCAGACTTCTGAATTTCCTTGCCTATTAAATAGATCAGAAGTACTCAGTGAACAGGTGAAAGCCCTTTGGTCCTAGATGACTTACTTCACCTTTGCCCTGTCATGTTGGGGTTTTGTGCTTTGTTTTTGTTTTTGTTTTGTTTTAATTTTTTTTATTGTGTTGTGTCAGTCCCCATATAGTACATCATTAGTTTTTGATGTAGTGTTCCATGATTCATTGTTTGCATATAACAACACTCAGTGCTGCATGCAAAATGTGCCTTCCTTAATACCTATCACTGGGCTAACCCATTTCCCCACCCCCTCCCCTCTAAAACCCTCAGTTTGTTTTCCAGAGTCCATAGTCTTTCATGGTTCGTCTCCCCCTCTGATTTCTCTCCCTTCATTTTTCCCTTCCTTCTCCTAATGTCCTCCATGCTATTGCTTATGTTCCACAGATAAGTGAAACCACATGATAATTGCCTTTCTCTGCTTGACTTATTTCACTTAGCATAATCTCCTCCAGCTCTGTCCATGTTGATACAAATACTGGGTATTCTTCCTTCCTGATGGCTGAGTAATATTATCTTGTACTTTGTTTTGGAACTAACTTGTTGTATCCGGACACTGATGGAGGCAGCTAGTTGGGGAAAAGAACCCAAATGACAGGGGCGCCTGGGTGTCTCAGTCTGTCAAGTGTCTGTCTTCGGCTCAGGTCGTGATCCTGGGGTTCTGGGATAGAGTACTGCGTTGGGCTCCCTGCTCAGTGGGGAGCCTGCTTCTCCCTCTGCTGCTCCTCCTGTTTGTGTTCACTCTCTCTGTCTCTCTCTGTCAAATAAATAAATAAAATCTTAAAAAAAAAAAACCCAAATAATAACACTGTGTCAATTTTATTAAATTACTTTTATTCAGTCTGCTAGATATTCATGAATATGGTTACGTGTTGTATAACTGATTTTTCAAAATGGAATTATCCCCAGGTTTTTTAAGACATTTATTTATTTTGGAGAAGGTGAGGAGGAGAGAGAGAAGGAGAGAGAGAATCTCAAGCAGATTCCCTGCTGAGTGGGGCTTGCTCCCATTATCATGACCTGAGCGAAAACCGAGAGTCAGCCGGCGCTCAACTGACTGAGCCACCCAGGTGTCCCTTCCCAGTTTTGATAGTCTGAGCTCACAAAAGTCCAACTCAATAGGGACTTGGTTTACTTGAGTCAGATATACTTGGCTCACCTGCTACCTTAAGCCAGGTAACACAGGGTCTCAAGATTCCAGGAGCAGCCAGAGAGAGCAAACCCCAGAGCACAAGTTCCCTTCAAGCCTCTGCTAATGCCTCATGGAACAAAACAAAGCCCATATCTGAGCCCAGCTTCAAGGTGCAAAGTACAGCCCCCGCCCCCAATGAGAAGAGGGACAAAATTAACATTGCAAAGAGGCATGCATTCAGGAAAGGGCAGAATTGGGGGCCGTTTTTGCAATCTGGCTTAGGGAATTGTTCATCGTCATACCATGAACCTATAGCAAAAATCTGAGAACTGCTGTTTTTGTTTCGTTCATGAGGAGCTGTTGAGAGGACACAAGGAGCAAACAAACAATCCCGCCACCCTTTCCAAATCTCGAATCGCTTGTCATCTTCTGAAAAGGGCCAGAATATTTAGTTCTGGGTAGTTAGCTCTGAGACACAGAGCATAATATTTTTTTAAACACATAATGATACTGATTCAATATAACATCTGTGGAAAGATCATAAAAGGAGAAGTTAGGGAAAGGCCCATCGGAAATAAGATTAGAGACGATGTTTCAGCTTCGCAGCTTTCCCTGGGCCCTGGGAAAAGAAACACAGCAAAAAAGGTTAGTTAACTTTCTCCCTCCTAATGAACATTATGAGGACAAATATTCTGTTCGCATGTACCCTTTTGGCAGCCTGGTTAATTTGTTAAGCCCAACTGGACACATAAAGAGAGCCCCTTTATCTTCATTAAACCCAATGAGAATGAATGGCAAACAGCAACATCATTAGTCTGGCCTGATAGGTTTCATCAAAGAGCCTGGAAAGCTCTTAAAAACCCAGATGCCTTTAAGGTTGGCTGGGTTAGGGCTTGTTCATCTCTTATAACAAACACCGGCTGCTCTCACATTCATCCAGACTCAGGCAAGTCGCGATTGGCTTTCAAGTAGACACAGTAGAGAAAAACATGGGTGCACAGGCATGCAAATGTCCACGTGCACACGCTCGCTCACTCACACACGCACAACACACACACATTGATCAACCAGCAAGGTAACCTGGAAGGAGGCATAAGAGAGACAAGGAATATGGAGGAGATAGCATGGCCTCTGTTCTCTCCCTGGTCATACTGACTGGATGAGAGCCACCAAGGACCCATAAGAGACCATGGTTAAAAGCATGGGCTTTGGGGCCACCTGGGTGGCTCAGGTGGCTAAGTGACTCTCTGCTTTGGCTCAGGTCATGATCTCAGGGTTATGGGATCAAGCCCCACATCAGGCTCTGCACTCAGCAGGGAGTCTGCTTGAGATTCTCTCTTTCCCTCCCACCACTCAGGTGTGCACTCTCTCTCTCTCTCAAATAAATGATTTTTTTTTTTTTTTTAAAGCATGGACTTTCGAGTAGACCACCTGGATTTAAATCCTGGCTCTCTGACTGTAGGCTGAGTGAGCCTGGGGAAATTACTCCCACTCAGTATCTTCACCTGTGAAAATAAAACAAAACTCATGGAGCTGTTGTAAAGTTTAAGTAAGTTAATATTCTTGAAGTGGTTAGAATAGCCCTGTGCCCCACAGTAAGTGCTCTTTAAGAGCTATTGAAGAAGTCATGGTGACCAGGGCTGGCATTAAACTGCTAAGGAAGGGCTTTGTGTCACCCTGAGCTGCTCTGGAGACCAGGTGACAAAGTGTGACCAAAAATTAGGGACACAGGTCTCTTCATGTCCCAACACCGAACCTTCGCCAGCCTTGGAATTACCAAATACTGGAAGCTTTAGAATCATTCTTCTTCAACAAGGACTTTGAAATGAGAGTGGTGGAGGGAGGGCAAAGGTAAGGATAGGAAATCTCAGGCAGCATCACAAACAAGAGGAGAAAGACAGTGACAAGGATGGATCTGTGACAATAGCAGAGACAGCAGGCAAAGACAGAGACACCAGTTTGTGAGTACATGCCAAAGACCCTTTCCAGACCTCCCAGAAATAATATGCTGAGGCTGACTGGATGGAGCTTGGCATCACGACAATGGGTTTTCATCCATGTGTCTGGTAATTGATACTGATTTCCGTCTGGGATCTTCTCTTGAACTATCAACTCCAGGACCCACACATGTTCTCTCCATTGACCTGCGCCTCCTCACAGTATGGTGGCCTCACGGTATTCAGTCTTACTCCCTGGTGGGTCAGTGCTCAAAAAAAAAAAAAAAAAGGGTCCCGACTAACAAGGTAAGAACAGCATTGCTATGATGACTTAGCCTCAGAAGTCACACTGCCTCACTTCTGCCACTTTCTGTTCATTACTAATGAGACACTAGGTTGCCCAGCTCCAAAGGAAGGAAACGTGGACCACCCATCTCGATAGATTAAGTGTCAAGGTCACATTGTAGAAGGACACGTGGGATGGGAAATATCAATGCGGCTAAAATGCAATCAGCAACAGGAGATATCAAGCCAGGAGATATTTGCATTACATATATTTTATATATATATATATATGTTTTAACTTTAATGAGATAATAATCTACTTAGCCTACAAAATCTTTGTATTTCTCTATGGCAATATTATTACAAAGGATAATCACAATATTATGCAGCCATCATGTGCTTCCTTATGGAGTAGAAATAAAAAAAACACAGGAGTCAACTGTGTTCTTTGAAACATAGCAATTCTATATGGTGAGAGGTTGATAAGCACAAAAGGAAGGTATTGGCTTTTGTAGCAAGGAAAGTTGTTAAATGGCTCACAGAACTGAAAGACCTTCATGACCCAGGATCTACGGGATGACAGGTGGGGTCTCAGTCCTGACACCAACTTTTTCTCTGCCATCTCTCATCTCTGCTTGTCTCTTTCCTTTTTGTGTATAGTCCTTGTTGTCTCCTACTGTAGACATGGGACCTTCTCTGTAAGGCTGGTGAATGACCCACCAGCAACCACACAGTAAGTCAGAGCTTCTTTTTTCCAGTGTCAAGACTGATCTGCTCCACTTTAGTCACATAACTTCTCCTTGGAATTACTCTTGCTGGGGGATAATGCCCTCTACTTAGCAGGTCACATATTCACTCCTTGGCCCAGAGGTCAAGATCTGTGGCATCTACTGAGTACTGTTGTCGTTTGAACATATGAGTATATGCATAGGTCATGAAAATAAACAGCCCTAAAAAAGTCAAAATGTTTCTACAAATTTGCAGCTACCCCAGTGTATTCTGTTTTTCATAGCAGTCTTGGTTGGGAAAAAGAGCGGATTATCTTACCAGTAAGAACAGACGAGTGTTCTTGTCTGGCAAGGGCTGGAAAATACCTAAAGACATTACCTGCTGCTGTCTGGGACTCACAGACAAAGGAATTCGATGATGCACAAGTACTCAATTCTAGTATTAGAATTTCACAGTGTCCCTTGTCCTTTGGAAAGTTGATCATCCCCCCTTCTAGGGATAGGGGTAGCCCCTGGCTTCAGCTAGCTTTTGGTAAGCAACCATGGAAGATCTCCCAGGGTCATTCATTGACAATAAGAGGAAGTGATACTGGGAAATGATAGCAGGGCTAAAATAAACAGTTTGCCTGATGGAAACTAATAATAATGTTTAAGGTATTTTAAAAATTGACATTTGTTTGTCCAACCTAAGGGGATGAAACAATTAACCACCCAGCAAGACAGCTCCCTCGAGTCTTTCTGGAAGAGATTAAGACACTGACTTCATTCAACTCCGTTATTGTCTGGCTTCAATAATGTAAATTTGGTTTTAATCAGGTGTCTCTTTGAGAGATAACTTTACACCAGACAGATGAGTGTGGAAGCCAGATGATCAGTGAGGACCTTGACTGTTCCATTGAAACACCTTGCTAGCATATTGGCTTATTCTGGTGTCCATAGCATATGTGACAACCAAATTTTGGACAGTGGGGTTGCTGGGGAACAGGCAACTTGCTTGGGCTCAGTTTCTCTAACTTCAGGGCTCAGAGATAAAAGGGTACAACAATGACTTCCAAGGTTGGCTGAACATTCAAAAGTGATTATAGTCTCCCCACCCATGGCAGATTGTCTCCTAAGATCACCACATAAAACTGCCCCCCCTCACTCCACTCCTCATGCTCTTTTCAGTGTGAATGTGCTGCTCTCTCTTCCAAGAAGGGGTCTAGTCCCCTTCCCTGAGACTCAACTGACCCTGTGACTTGCACTGACCAAAAGAATGTGGCAGAAGGGAACTTGTGGGACCTCTCAAGCTAGTTGTGAAGAGGCATGGCATCTTCATTTTTTGTCCTCTTGCCAAGTAATGATGTCCAGTATCCTCACAGACTAAGGCCATGGGGAGCAAGAAACCCTGGAGAAGGAGAAAGGACACAGGGAAGAGAATCAAGGCACCCCAGCTGATAGTCATTACCAAAAGCCCAGCTGTGAGAGTGGGGCCATCTTAGCTCCTCCATCCCCAGTCCAGATGCTGGCCCACCTGGCAACACCTGGCCCACCTGGCAACACCTGGAACAGAGATGAGTACACGCCCTCCCTGAATCCCTTACTTACAGAATAGTGAACAATAAAATATTTGATGTATAAAGCCACCTAGTTGTGCAACAACAGAACCTCATCCACCCTCTTGTTCTACTTGGAGAAATTGGCCCCCCAAATTGGGAAGGCCTGCCATAAATGGGACTATTGAAAAGATCAGAATAGGCTTTGCATCATTATCACTGGATACAGAGCATTTCTCTCCAAAGATTAAAGCCAAAACTAAATGAGTTGCTCTTCTGCAGAGCTGGGCCGTGCCATTCAAATCCAACCATTTTATTTGGTCCTCAAATCTTTTCGGCAGCCTATGTGAGGTCAGCGAGCATCCCCCCAGTTTTCTGAGAGCCACTGGTGCCATTTTAGCAACGCTGAATCTCTTCAGTCTTTATCATTCTTCTTACTGAGCTTGACAAATGACTGTTGACAGAAATTTTTTAAAATTGAGATTTGATCCCCCACTGAGTATAAGTGCAACAAAGTTTCTATTAGCTATGGAGGGGAACACACAGACTGCTGAGCAGATCATTTCCCGTTTTAGCACATACACACTGAAAGTGATCAATTCTCCGTATGGTTCTCTGTGGACTCAGGAGGACTTTCCAGCAGCTTAGGCATGTTCCCTCATTATCATATGGTCAATAAATTATTTGCCGAGGTGCATTTTATGGTTGCCCAATCCACCAGCATAATAAAAGTTTGAATTAAGTAATACTCCTTTTTATTATCAGAAATGAATTACCTCAGGGGGCCAGCAGATACACAAATGCAGTGTGGCCTTCCACTAATTGGAAGATTTTTTTCAATCTGCTTCTGACAAATGCAGAAGAAAAAACAAAATCACCACATTCCAAGATTGTTCAATTATCAATATTATAGATTTATCTTATTGGACTCATTTTTGCTCTTCATTCAATAAAAAACAATACCACCATTTCCATAGCAACCATGGCATACCATTAGGACAACGCTAAACATAAATTCCAAACTTTCAGTGTTCTCTCTGAGCCCAGAATGGAAGGTTTTCTGCAGGGCATGGCAAAATGTTCATCCTGGAGAAAACTTCCATTTTGATTCCTGCTAGACCTGAGATGCTGGCAAAACAGCACATTACACTAATAAATACATGTAATCACACTGGCATTTATGTTCACCATAAAGGGAATATCATACTTTGATATATGAGTGATGGTGTATTCCTATGGCTCTAAAAGCTCATATTTCATTTCTAACTTTTAAACAAAATTCAGCTAGTAATGATTAAGTGCTTCCTGTATACAAGGGATGGTCTGTCGATTTTCTCACTCCTTGCAGTTCATGAACTAGGAGCAGGACCCTTGGGAATCTAGTCCGTGTGCTCCTTAAGGGTGAAGTCTGAGTCTTTGCCTTGGCTCTATTTCTAACACCTGGCATGTAGCAGACAATCAGTAAATGCTTATAAACGAACAAACACTTCTTAATGACGCTGAGAAGCTAGAAGGGCAGAAAATTAGAGACCCATAAGTGTTGTTTGAAAAGATGGATAGAGTTTGGTCCAGTAAGGAAAAATAGGAGAAGGACATGGGACATGAGAACAATGAGGAAGGTGAGGAAGGGGGCTGGGCAGGAGAAGCAGGAGTTTGCAGACTCTGAAGTCCCTGGCAGCTCATGTCTGCAGTAGGCTGAGAGCAGAAGGGAAGCCAGGGAGGGAGAGACCAGACAGGTCATAAAGCGCCATAGAGCACAAGCTTAAGTCTGGGCATCACGAAGGGTATTGAAGCCTACAAAGCAGAGACACGTCTTGGTTGGGCTTTAGAAAGATTATTCTTTAGAAAGATTATTCAGGCTTAGTATGGAAGTGGAATCCAGAAGACAGAGCAAGAGTGAAGGAGATTGTCTACTGGAGAAGTCCAGTAGAGTTTTGGCCATCCTGACACCCCTTCATTGCCACCACAGGTAAACAGCACAATCGAGTTCTGGCACCGTGTCCATACCAACGCCCCCTGAGATTCTCTACAAGCTCCAACAAAGCAGCTTAGGGCCCCAGTTCTTGAAGCATCTTGAGTCTTGGACACTGCGTTTCAGGAGACATTTTGCTCCACAGTAAAATGCTACCCCTCACACCTTCTCTCCGCCCTGACCTCTTCCCATTTGTGGGCACTTTCCAGGAGGATGGGAAGGGTAGAGAAAGGGGATGGTGTGTTGCCTTCTCTTGCCTAGTTTCAACATTTATGAGGACAATCCTCTCTTGGGGACAGAATACTGGTCTTGAGCCAGCGTACAGGCTGAATTTGCCGACAGAGCTTTCCACCATATGAGGGGGGGATGAAGCCACTTTATTCCCTGATGATTCTCATTAGAAACACACCCAAAACCACCAGCATTCAGGATCATAGACCTCCCAGCCCAAAGCACACCATGAGCCTACTTGAGCTCCATCAGCCTTTGCTTTCAAGCTGCTTTCCGGAACCTTGTAGGTTTTAAAAGAGAAGAGACCAAGCCTTGTACTATTTTGTAAACATCAAAAACCGCCTGTCTAATGTGGGCCTTTTCCAGATTAGTCTGTGAAAATAGTAAAATGTTTCTGAAGAAATATTCAAGACATGGAGATTACTCAGAGTAGATGAGAAAAAATCTTCAGCAAAGACTCACTGAATCCTTTGAATCCAGGTTACTGTTCTTAATGGCAATGGGAGCCTAATTGGTTTGCCAGCTGCATCAGAAACCCAGACAAGGAAACGCTGGCTGTGTAGCAGAGGGATTTAATTTGAACAGAGAGAAAACTTACTGGTAGGAAAGGTTGTTAGGGACTATAATGGATTACAAAGAAAAACTCTTTCAAATCCCTTCTTCCTGCAAATATTCATTGAGCATCCTCTCTGGACTAAGTGCTGCTCTGTGTTAAGGGAATTGATTTATGAATAAAACCAAGACTCCTACCCAAGGGGAGCTTACGTTCCAGCACAGGGTCTAAGGAAGACCAAACAAATGAGACTGCCAGACACCTGAGCCCAGAGTGGTACAGTCAAGTGCGGGTACAGTGGGTACAGTCCAGTGAGGGACCGCCTGGGGTGGGGCAGTGCAGTGAGGAACAGCCCAGTGAGAGCGGTGTGGGACATTCCAGTGTGGGACATTCCAGTGTGGGACATTCCAGCGTGGGACAGCTTGGTGTGGGGAATTCCCATGTGGGACAGCTTAGTGTGACACAAGCCAGTGTGGGACAGCCCAGTTTGGGACAGCCCAGTGTGGGACATTCCAGTGTGACATAGTCCAGTGTGGAACATGCCAGTGTGAGACAATCCAGTGTCGAACATTCCAGTGTGGGACAGCCCAGTGTGGAACATTCCAGTGTGGGACCGCTTGGTGTGACACAGTCCAGTGTGGGACAGCCCAGTGTGGGACAGCCCAGTGTGGGACAGCCCGGTGTGAGACAGCCCAGTATGGGACATTCCAGTGTGGGACAGCTTGGTGCGACAAAGTCCAGTGTGGGACATTCCAGTGTGGGACAGCCCAGTGTGGGACAGCCCAGCATGGAACATTCCAGTGTGGGACAGCTTGGTGTGACACAGTCCAATGTGGGACAGCCCAGTGTGGGACAGTCCAATGTGATAAAGCTTGGTGTGGGACATTTCAGTATGGGGCAGCCCACTATGAGACATTCCAGAGTGGGGCAGCACAGTGTGAGAAAACCCAGTGTGGGACATTCCAGTTTGGGACAGCCCAATGTGAGACAGCTTGCTGTGACACAGTCCAGTGAGGGACATTTCAGTGTGGGGCCACCCGGTGTGAAACAGCCCAGTGTGGGACATTTCAGTGTGGGACAGTCCAGTGTGATACAGCTTGGTGTGACACAGTCCAGTAGGGGACATCCCAGTGTGGGACAGTTGAGCCTGGGACATCCAGAGTGGGATATTTGGTGTCGAACAGCCCTGTGTGGGACAGCCCAGTGTGGGGATGGTGGCCACAGCCAGGTACAGTGGGAGGAGAACATGGCTTGCCTACCCGAACATCAGGATATGAATAAATCATTGGAATGGGCTAGAAGGCAGGGAGGAGTGTGATTCTGGAAAGGAAGTTCCAGGTGAGGGCCGACCGTGAGGAAGCTTACAGGCCACCACGAGGAACTGGGACTACCCTGGAGAGAACAGGACTGGTGGCGGCAGGAGGAGGGAGCTGGCTGGGGCAATGAGCCAAGGATGCAGGGGGAATGGCAGGACAAGAAACCAAGCAGGCCTCTTTAGAGACGGAGGACACCAGTGACAAATGCCAAGACCCCAAGATGGAATCTGTGAGAAGCAGGAGCCAGCTCTTAGGCTCAGGTGATGGAAATCAGGTAGTGGCAGGAACACCCGTGGGAAAGAAGGCAGGAGAGAGTGCTGAGCCAGGTTCAGCACCGCCTGTGAAGTGCCTCCCGGAGGGTAGGGCGGCCACAGCCAGCGTGATAAATTCACTTGCGAGTTACCTGTATGTGCCATGTACGGCCCCGGGTCAGGCAGCTCCAGGTATGTGAGGCCCATGGATGTGGGTGACTGAGATGACACAGCCTCAGAAAAAAGCAACGTGAGCCTCCTTCTGACAGACGGTGGACCAATCAATGAAATGGCCGCTGCCCAGCCAATGCTGGCTCAGTCCTGGGCTGCGGCATCATTCACTAATCAGAACCTTTGGAAACACAGTCTCCTAACCCCTTACCTGGAGCATGACTCTGAAACTCCAGGCTCTGACCTTCCCTGGATGTTTTGTTCAGCCCAGGTCCTCAGAGAGGTATTGGATTAACCTCTCTTGACCCCCAAGCTCTCCAAACAGATCCCTGGTTTCAGAGGCACAGCAGGTAAAAGAGAAGCACAGTGTGCCTTAGAGGGTCTTCAGCCCCAATCCCTTGGTCCTCAAGGCGAGGTGATTTCTAGCCAGGGCTCCCTGCCCGGTGGTCCCCTTGGAACAGAAGCAGTGGCTGCACTCAGCCGAATTCTTCTCTGCCTGGCCTGGAAGCTTGGCCCCTGCTGGACTTCACCATTACTTGGGCTGCAGTAAGACCCCGGAGTCAGATTTATCTCTATAGGTTTCTCCATTGGCTTCTTGACCCTGTGGTTTTAATTGCTTGTTTCTTTCTTTCTTTTTTTTTTTTTTTCCCCAAAGATTCTATTTATGTATTTGAGAGAGAGAGAGACAGAGAGAGACACAGAGCAGGAGCAGGTGGGAAGGACAGAGGAAGAAGCAAACTCCCCAATGAGGAGGGAGCTCAATGCAGGTCTGGATCCCAGGACCCTAAGATCATGACCTGAGCTAAAGGCAGACGCCCAACCGACTGAGCCACCCAGACACCCCAAATTCCTTGCTTCTTGATGTCAGAGGCCCAGGTACCGTCCCGGGCTGGTCAGCAATTCCATTCTCCAGAATCAGAAAATCTCCTGTTCTTCATGAATTCCTGATAGAGCACTGTCAGATGTCACTGTGAACCTTTCATACACACCCACCCACGAGGTGGATATGTTGACATCCAATACAAGATAGCCCACAGCATCATTCCCCTGAAGATGCTTCGTGAACTTTTCACAGCAGGCACAACACGCTCCGATTTGAAACACCGTGTAATTTCAAACAATAGCAGACATCAAACGATGAGACGCAGAATGCAACAATGAGGAACTTCGGAGCCCTTCTCTCCTTCTATAAAGGGGCACATAGTCGATATTTTAGGCTTTGTGGACCAGAAGGTCTTTGTGGCTTCCTAATCAGCCATTAGAGCACACTCAGAAACAACTGGGTGTGGCTGAGTTTGGGGGAAACTTTATCTACAAAATGGGCAGTAAGCCACAGGTGGTCTGCAGGCAGCAGGTGGTTGATTGACACGGTGCAAAGAGGCACAGTGGAGGGAAAGAGAGGACAACACCTCTAGTAACAGCAAAGTGTCAAGGCTGGGCTGTCTAGGCACATATGAAAACGTTTGTGTATGGAGATGTAGAGATGTAGGCACATACATATCCCTCGCGTGTGTGTATCACACATAGACTTGGAGATTTTTGTTTCTGGCAGTTTAGAAGATTGGATGCACTGAATAAGGTCCCTCTTGTGAAAGCAATTCTGGGGCACTTGGGTGGCTCAGTTGGTTAAGAGTCTGCCTTCAGCTCAGGTCATGATCCTGGGGTCCTGGGATTGAGTC
This sequence comes from Lontra canadensis, assembly GCF_010015895.1. Lineage (NCBI taxonomy): Eukaryota > Metazoa > Chordata > Mammalia > Carnivora > Mustelidae > Lontra > Lontra canadensis. The sequence continues at coordinate 18,161,593 of NW_022631010.1, forward strand.
TCGAGTTTGGCTCCCTGCTCAGTGGGGAGCCTGCTTCTCCCTCTCCCACTGCCCCTCCCTTCCTGTTTGTGCACTCTCTTACTCAAATAAACAAAAAGAAAGAAAAGAAAAAAAAATTGTGGATAAAACACATCTGTGACCTGGATAGGAAGTAAGGAGTCCTCAGAGGAATCAAAAAGCAGAGTGAAGGGATGAGCCCAGTGTATTTGTAGCAAACCATGAAAGACAATGAGATTTCCCTTCTTCAGCTCTTCAGAGCTCTGGGAAGACAGTGAAATAGCCTGAACAAGGTGGGGACTCCAGAAGGAGCCTCTAGTATGTTTATTACATATCAATCCCCTCGGGTGTTTCACTGCTGGAAAAACTCACAAGATTCAGTTTAAACTCACAAAACAGCTGACAAAGGATTCAGCACACTAGTAGCAGCAGAAGGACATGCATGGAAAGGGGTCTGGAGACCGCAGGCCTCAGCTTTTTTGTCCTTCCATGCCTGGGTCTCCTAGGAGAGCCTTGTCTCCGGGTGGTAATAGGAACTGGTATGTGTGCTTGTGTGTACTTGTGCACCTATGGATGGGAGGCCAGGTGGGTGAGGCACCTGGGTGCCTTGGTACCAGGAACTGCTCGTGGTGGGGGTCTCTAATAGATAACTTCTAGCTACATGACCAGTCTTAACCATTGAAACCCAAACTTCCTCCCCAGATTCCACAAAAATCAGGGACAAATCATAAATCCAAATATTGTTACTCAACAATACCGACAAACTGCTACATTTTACTCTGAAACTGATCCACGATCACAGAACATCATTTGTAGTCAGGGAACAGGTGCCAAAGCCTTGTCTGAGGGTCAGTAGCTCAGGAGATGAGCAGGAGTCAGTGTAGCCCAGTGGAGGTGACCCCCATGCTATCTACCACATACAGCTGGGACCCCTCAGTGTCAGGAATACATTTGTGGTTCAAGAAACCTTAACGTGGTCTCAGATTGGGGGTGTGCCAGGTGGTAGTCAGGAACAGATATAAATCCTTTAGGGAGAAAGTCAACTTCAACCAGAGCCCCAGAGAAATCACACAGGTCAAGCTGCCACAAAGCTGAGGGACAAATCAGGGCACACACAGAATCACAACGTCTTCAGATATTGGAGTCCTGAGGCTCACAGGGTAATATAACTATTTTTCATAAGCTTTAAGGAATTAAAAATATGAAAGCACATTTAAAAAAAAAGAATCTGATACTACAAAGAATGGTCAAAACAGTCAAGAATTTGAAAAAGAACCCAATACAGTTTCTCAAAATGATAACTATGATAATGGAAAAAAATTAATGAATTAAACAAAAGATTGAACACACTTGAGAAGAAAAGAAATGAGAAAGATGGGATGGAATTATCCATTTTTAGTTCAAGGTACAAAGGATGGACCGAGTGCAGGAAGAAGGGGGTTGGATCAACTTTGGGAACAGATTAGATGCTCTCCAGGCATTCCGTCCAGGTTAGCCCAGGTCACTAGATCTTCTCTTTTGTCTTGCTTGGGTTTCAATGAAAAAACAAAAAAATATGACTTTTCTGTGAAGTCTTCTGATCTTTAAATTTTGGGCACTAATTCAATTAAAATGAACAGGTCTGTGGGCACTGCAGCTAATCTGTGAACAATGTGTGCCTTCAGAGTATTGAGGACAGCAAGACAGGAGTTGAATTCTAGGTGAAGAGAGAGAGAACCCACAATGGGAGATCGCTACAGGCCAATAGCATGGAATCCTACTGAGTCATGGGCATTGAGGGTAGCTGATTGTCCTCGAAGACGTGAAGGACAGAGCTGCACAGAGATGTGAGTTAAGCTTAGTATATCCAGACCAGCTTAAGGAATTTAACCTAAGATCCTGATACCCTGTTGAACAAGCTGCCCTTGACTTTTAGCCAAGGACACCGGAGGCAGGGAGTGTCTGGAAAAAAAAAGCACCTGAATCTCATGTCACAGCACTGGGACAATGAATGTACTACTTAGTACTACTTAGTACTAAGTAGATACACATTGGGACACTGGATCTTACATTGCTAAAACCATGTCAGAATTGCCAGAAAAAATCTTGGAAACGTCATCTCTCCTACTGCCAGGCAAGTAGACAGAAATTTCCAATAGGAAAAGCATCCTTAAATACTCACCAAAGGATTAATGAAATCTGGGAACAATGTAACCAGGAAATAGCTTTTCTGATGCCGATTGCTGAAAGAAGACTGTCAAAACGCCAGAAAACAAGGGGCAGCAAAGAAGTTAAGAGGAAAGAAAGGAGAAGAAGGGAAGAGAATGGTTTAAATACCACCCTGATGTTTTGAAAGGCATGGAAAATTGGCAAGGTAGATTCTGGGGCTCAAGGAAAAGGGCCAGACTGTTCACTGAGGTCCTCAAGACCTTCCCTGTGACTTGGTATCACAGAGGAAGAAGAAAGAGGTCTGGTTTCATGTCCACTTCCACTCTTCAGGCAAGGAGCTCACTTTCGAAGTCTCAATCTGCTTGCCGCCCTCTGTATTTGGAACACCCAGCATGGTAGCCAGCAAATGAGGTCTCACAGAAGGCAATTTCTCTCTTCAGCCTAGACCTCCCTGTGTCTGAATGTTTATTTTTGCGTGTGTGCTCATTCTCAGCAGCTACTGACCTCTCTTTTCTGCTATTTTAAAGAACCAACACTTCATCTAAAAAGGCGGTGTTCTGTGCCCAAGTCTTAAACTTAGGATAGAGAACACATATTTGATCAAGATTTATGTAAATTCCACCCACCGACAGTGTGAATATTTTCCTTTGCTTTGAAAATACAGTTCACCTCTCTGTCTGCATTTGTGTTTCTACAAGTGGCGAAGCCTCCATTCATTGTTTTTCAATCACCCTTTTATATTCAACCTCTCCCTTGAAAAAGTAATGTCTCCCCTGGATGGATACAAATTTGTACCCTTAAAAATCACAAAATAATTTTTCATACCTTGTGTCCTATATATTTGTGTGAGAGGCTTTCAAGAGCATCACTAAGCCAACCAAAACCCAGTGCTTGTCATCTATGGCAAATATTGTCTTGGCTACAATTTTGAATCAAATTTTGCCTGCAAAATTATTAAGCAGACTCCTCTAGTGTCCGAATGTAATTTTTAAAGTATTTAAGTAGCATTTTTTAAAACACATTAAAAGGTGTGTGATAATATGGGACTTACTTTCCCTCTAATCTAATTTTCACATTAAGACAAAAAATATGGGAATGCGTGGATGGCTCAGTTGGTTAAGTGTCTGCATTCACCCCAGGTCATGGTCCCAGGGCCCTGAGGTCAAGTCCCACATCGGGCTCCCTGCTCAGCAAGTATGCTTCTCCCTTTCCCACTCCCCCTGCTTGTGTTTCTCTTTCTCTCCCTCCCTCCCTCTCTCTGTCAAATTAATAAAATCTAAAAAAAAAAAAAAAAAAAAAAAAGATAAAAGATATGGATTCCTTTATTATTCCTGTTCTGAGAAGCCTTGTTACTAGATTGTCCAAAGGGGCAATAAGAACTATATGTGGATCTTGTTAAAATGCAGATCCTGACTCAGTAGATCTTGGGTAAAGCCAAGCTTTTGCATTTCAGACAAGCTCCCAGGGGAGGCTGCCAATCCAAGGAGCACGTTTGGAGAAGCAATGCAACCAGATCAGTGGCTCTCAGCCTTGGCTCCACATGGGAATCCCCCACGGAGTTATAAAAGCAGTTGCCCAGGTCTCATTCCAAAGATCCCAATTTAATTGATCTAGAGGGTGGCCTGGTTCTCAGAAGTATGAAAAAGTCTTGGGTGATTCCAAAGTGCAGCTTAGATGCTGAACCAATGGGTTAAGGAAGAATCCATCTGGTAGACCCTCTGTATCATTGACTGTGAGCCCCTGAAGGGCAGAGTCTGTGGCTCTGACATCTTTATTTCCTTGAAGATGTTATATTTAGATCATTATGATATTACAGCATTGTAATATACAATGTAATGACATTTCACAATGTCATCCGTGTGCTTAGCATTAAACACGGTCCCATGGGGTGAATGATTAGGGTCCCTTTACCACTTATATGAAGACCCAGTACCTTTGAATCAGTGGCTGGCATGGCCCATGGTGAGAGGTTTGGAGACTTGTGTCTTGGATCTCATTTAAGCATCATGCACAGAAAATCTGGGTGTAAGATAGAGTCTTATAGGTTAGGAAAATTAAGGCCAAGATCAATTAAATATTTGGATAATGAGGGGCTAGTCTGAGGCTGTTTCCTGAAAAGAAGCAGTATTCTTTCTGCCTTACAGAGTAACAGAAGCATACTAAATACTTTGGCAAAGACTTAAGGTAAGGAACTTAGGTCCCTGAGGACATCACCATCAACCTGTGATTTTCAAAGAGCCCCGGCTATAGCCCAGCTGATATTGAATATGGGAAGTCTGGGTTCTGCCCCTGCATAGCTTAATGACCCTCCAGGGTGTCCTCACATATGCAGAGACCCCATCTGTGAAGATAGATGTTCTATAACTATCAAGATTCCAACATATGCTGAAAGGCAGGCACATAAAATAAAAACAATGCATTGTGCAAAACACATTTGACAGAGGATACAGGTGGAGAAAGAGGTACTAGATTAAGAACGTTCCCTGGAGAAATTTAAAGACCCTCCAGGCTTCTATTCTCCTGGTTTGGAATTGATGAGAGTAATACTCCTTCACTGATTCACTTTTAGAAACCTATCTCAGGTCTAAAGTTATAACTCATAACTATTGGCAACAGGAGCCTAGGCTCTGGTGACTTTCTCTAACATAGTTACACTTCTATATGAAAGGTCATCATTTCCTCTGTTTTTGTTTGTTTGGTTTTTGTTTTTGTTTTTTTATTATTTTATAATATATGTATATTATTATATTATATGTATATTAATATATGTATATGTATAATATTATAATATATGGTATATATTATATAATATATATTATATATGATGTATATTGTATATATTATATAATATATATTATATATATTTATATATTTATATTATTTATTATTTTATTTTGTTTTTTGTTTTTGTTTTTGCTTTTTGTTTTCTTGGTCTTCTTTCTATGATCTCTAGAAAATAATCCATAAATACTACTGAATAAGGAAATGACCTTGAGGACACCAAATGAGAACTCCGGGGGCCAGATTCTGCTAGATCAGAAAGGAGTCATAGGTTACAGTCATGGCAAGGTTCCTACCACATACATCCCTATTCTGCCATATTGGTGTGTTGCAGAACAAACCACTGAAAAGGGATCATTTCAATAGAGAGTACAAGTATACAGTATGTGGTGAAGGCCAAGTGTAACTGAGCAGTGCCAGCATGCGAAATGAGTACAGATGGGTAGCACAAGATCAGGATAATCATTGGTGTGTATTAAGACTTCAGCAAATCTCTCCATGTATTTCTGAGTCTCCCAGGGGATTCTGATATGAGTTCAAAAGGTCCTAGAAGACACTGCTGTCCTTCCGGATCCCATCCCTCTGACACTGAGCCAGTAAGCACTACTGGTCTGCAATCTTGCCCACAAGGCACTGGTCTGCAATCTTGCCCACAAGGCCCACTTGCCTTGTCCCCAGGCAGGGCTGCTTGCATCCCAACGTGTTCCAGTATTTCATTCTGTGTATCCAGAACACAGACATCCATCATTCTTTATGAAACAGACTAAATTTGAGTCCTATCCAGCACATCTATTCACAATGTCTCCTCTACTCCCATGTTGGCTAGGACTCTTCCTACAGCCCTTTTCGGTAATGACTTTTCTTCCAGCAGATGTTGAGCAAATAAATGTCAGTCATGCATACCCATCATGCCCAAACCTTCTAGGCACAAGCAATGGGCACAACAGAGACTAACCAAGAGCAGGAAAAGCAAAAAGGCCTTTGACTGTAGATCCAAGGAATATATGGGGGAAATGCCATTTTTATTTACTGTCCTTTTTTCAAAGTCAACAAGCACATGTTTTGCCTGGAAAATGATGGGTGGTTCACTGCATGTGACATTTGAAATGAAGACCAAAATTTCCAGAACAATAGGAATCAACCATGTGGTCTCGTTATAGATGTTCCTGAGATCAGAATAAACTTGCCAAATGGGAAAACCCAAATCAAATTATTATTCAAGTAAACAAATTGAATATGAAGGCATTCCCAGATGCTTTTGACAAGGGGCAAATGGACCACTAAATCAAACATTTCATAAATAAATTAGGAAAATGCATTATGTAACACTAACATTAATGACACACACCAGATTGCCAAGGTTTTTAATCAAATCTTTTCAGTCGAGGCCCTTATACTGGGAAAGGGTCGGATCTTACAGATAGCTCATAACACAAAGCAAGTCTCTCCACTGACGTTTCTACCATCACCAAATGTTTTCCTTCTGATCTGTCTCCAGGCCTGACATTTTTGCAAATTAAACTGGATTACATTATCCATGATGGCTTAAATTCAATTATCCAAATAACTAAACAGCCAGCTCCATGACTAAATTACCCACCTGCTGCCTGAACTTTTGGGGTTTTGACAATAGGCTGGTTTCATTCCTATTTTAAAAAGTAGTAGACCTGGATTTCTCCTGGAAAAAAAAAAAAAAAACTCCATGTGGTCTTCCCTTTTAATTAATTAATTTGTTTGTTTGTTTATTCATTCATTCATTCACTCAGGGGTGGGGGGGGGTCTTCCCTTTTTAAATTATTTTAGCGATCATGGTCAGATCCTCACTGTAAAACGTGCAACAATACAAAAGTGCTCAGATGTCCCCACTCCCCCTCTTCTCCTAATGTTATTACCTGTGCTGTCTTGGCCATTTACTTTCCAATTTTACACAGTCTCAAACAATGCTAGAATAGACATCTTTACTGTTGTGCACATCTCCAGGTCCAAAGGAACTCACATTTTTATGTATCAAAATACTGTCACGTTTCCTTTCCAGGAGACTGTGTAGATTTACACTCCTTCTAGCAATGTGTAAAACCACACACTTCCCTTCACGTTCATCAACACATCATATGATACATCATTTAAGTTTGCTGTCTGGCGGGTCAAAACCACTCATTATTTGTATACATTCCCGTGGTTTCTTGAGATTGTACATCTTTTCAAGTTAGTGGTCCCTCTTACACTAGATTTAGTTTTTAAACCTGGTATAGGGAGTTAGAACAGTCTTTTAAAGGTGTAAAACAAAATCACAAGACCAAAAACTGCCAAAGTATCAGTTGGTAAAAAACTTTTAGCTAATAATTGAAGATAATAGAGTCAAATTTCCAGCAAATCTGAATGAAAGTTAGAAACCATAAGAGAAATATATTTTTAAGTTCTTGTTTAAATAAGAGAATAGAAATAGGGAAAGGGGTCTTAGATTGGGAGGCAGTTCTGAAAAAAAATAATTATTTTTTTTCTATTTAAGTTTATTTGAACAACTGAAGAATAATTGACATATAACTATATTCATTTCAGATATGCAATGTAATTATTTGATATTTGTATATATTGGGTATTGGGAAATGATCACCACAATAAGCCTAGTTATTACCCATCACCACACATTGTTATTAAATTTTTTCTTATAATGAGAACTTTTTAGATCTATTCTTTTAGTGACCTTCAAATGTGCAATTCAGTACTACTAACTACAGTAACTATTCTGTATATTATTTATTTTTTATTATGTTATGTTAATCACCATACAGTACATCATTAATTTTTGATGTAGTGTTCCATGATTCATTGTTTGCATATAACACCTAGTGCTCCATGAAATCTGTGTCCTCCTTAATACCCATGTTTAAAGATGTGGAGAGAATGGATGGTGTGGGCCTCTGCATTTTGATTACCATCATTGTTTTCTTTTGCTGTCATCACAGATTACCACAAATTTACTATCTTAAAGCAACACAAATTTGTTATCTTACAGTTCTGTAGATCACAGGTTGGCAGGTGTCTCACCATGCAAAAATCTAGATACCAGTAGGTTGCATGCCTTTCTGGAGTCCCTGGATTGTGGGGGAGCATCAGGTTCCTGCCCACTTGGGTTGTTGGCTGAATTCAGTTCCTTAAAGTTACAGGCTTAAAGTCCCATTTTCTGGCCAGCCAAAAACTGGGAGCTATTCCCACCTTCTAGAAGCTGCCATATTCCTTGGCTCACGGCCTCCTTCCTACGTCATCTAAGTCAGCAATGGCACCTTGAGTTCTTCTCATATGATGCCTCTTGAGCCCACTCTTAGCCTCCTTCTTCCTCTATAAAGAGTTCATGTGATGAGATTGGGTTCACTCAGACAATCCAGGCTAATATTGCTATTTTAAGGTCAGCTGATTCACAACCTTAATTTCATCTGCAACCATAATCCCCTTTTGCCATGGACTATAACATATCCACAGGTTACCACAATTAGCTTTAATGGAATGTTCATGGAAGTCCCAAGAATAATAAACCTTGTGTCTGACTGGCTTTTGTCCCTCACTGCTGAGCTAAAAGCAAAAACAAAAACTCTGACTCTCCTTAAAGCTCATTTGTGGAAGCTTTGGGTTCAGTCAGCTGGCACATGGGGTCTGCAATCTCTCTTTTCCTCTTCCTCTTGACCTTCTCCCCTAATTGCCAGGCACTGGACACCACTGTGACTTTCTCTGGGGTCTTCCAGAATGAAGGAGCTATACCCTGCTTCAACAGAAAGTAAAGACCATAGCTGTTCCCATAATGTATGGCCTACTTCACTACCTGGGTACCCCAGCTGCACTGCCTCTCCTGCCAGGTGTCCCCAGATCTCCTGCAAAAATGGCTGGTTTCTCCTGTTTCTTATGAATCTTGGGAGGAGCTGGGTGATATAGAAGGAACCCTTTTACCTCCCCTCTTTTCCCCTTTGGTTGGAGGGGACATTTGGGCACATTGACATTTGGTAGATCACAGCTCAGCAGATATGTACAGAGAAGTTTGATTCATATATGTGTGTATACATACATAATAAGAGTCAGGTACACACACAATGAAACAAACAATTCACTTTTCTCCCGAGGAGTTTAAAACAATATTTTTATTATACTATTTACTCTAAAAGGTCTTTGTAAGGTATATGTAGATAATGGTCTCATTTGCCAGATGGCAACAGTTAGATCTGAGAATAAGTCTTTCTCTCAAACTCATCATGACAAGTTCAGTCATCAACCCTGGCACAGGGCGTCTGAACTGAAATGGACCATTATTATTATGCTTTACTCAAAGAGTTTAAGCTACAAGGAGACAACCTACACTATGCACTACATTCTAAGGAGACTTGGCTAAAGTGCCGGCATCTTAGAATTCCTCCTAATGGCCGTCCAAAGTGGAGCCAGGAAAAAGCGTTGGGAATAACAAAGCACATAGGGCCATGGCTGATTAACTGTTGGCTTCCTAATAAACATTATCATCCCAAAAGATGGCATATCTTCAATGTAGCAGAACTACTAGAACTTTCTGTCTGGGGATGAACCCAAGGATTTGGGCACCATGCTCAGAAGCCTACTGTGATCCTCATGTGTACTGGGATAGAAAGCTAAGTAAGATGGTATTTTTATACCAAAAATTCTTTTATCCAATATGCTAAGAAAAGTGGAGTTGGGTGTAATCAACTCAGAATCCTGGGAAACTGAAATATCATGTAGAATCATTGATGAGGCTTTCACATTTATCTAATCCAATGCCTTACTTCACAGAAAGTAAATCTCAACAAGAGCCAATGACTTACTCAAGGTCATGCAGATAGTTCATATCAAAGCTGGGTCACCAGACCCTCTCTGTATTGTGCTATCTTTTTAAAAAAGATTTATTTATTTATTTTAGTGAGAGAGAGGGTGTGGGGGAAGAAGGGCAGAGGCAGAGGGAGAAGGAGAGAGAGAATCCCAAACAGAATCCTGCTGAATGAGGAGCCAGATGCGGGTTCGATCCCATGATCCTGAGATCATGCCCAACCCTGAAACCAAGAGTCAGATGCTTAACCAACTGAGCCACCCAAACATCCCTATTGTGCTGTCTTTCTGTCACTCCTGGGTTCCTGATAGTCTAAGAATGAAATTAGCAGTCTTTGATTAAAGATGATATGAGGACTACACTGTTTTAGATTCTCTTCCTCCCCAAACTCCAATAAAGCATCAGTAAGAAAATAGGAAAAGACAACAGGAACAATATATTGAAATATTAAAAACAAATGTATCGGTGTTAATTAACTCTAGAAATCTCCTTCTCTGAGGAGAACCTGAAACACATCATGGAATTCCCCAAAGTTTCAGGAATTGTTCATACCAAGTACTTCCGGAGCATAAAAGAGAATTGGCTGAAAGTCTACCTAAGAAGGAGTTGGAACCCAGATCTCTTCTGTATGTCCATGCAGCAAAGCCACCAGCCTTCCCTTACTGCAATGGAAGAATGAGAGCTGCTAAGTGAGAGTTACAATTTATGGATGTTGAATACAGTTTTAACTGCAGAACCAAGGGCTGATGAACCTGACAAGATCAAATGCCCAGTGACTATCACTAATTATATGAACAATTGTTTTCTTAAATATTTGCTAGGTATCAATTCCCAATTAAAAACAAGACACAGGGTGGCTCAGTGGGTTAAAGCCTCTGCCTTCAGCTCAGGTCATGATCCCAGGGTCCTGGGATCTAGCCCCGCACTGGGCTTGCTGCTCAATGGGGAGCTTGCTTCCCCCTCTCTCTCTGCCTGCCTCTCTGCCTACTTGTGATCTCTGTAAAATAAATAAATAAAATCTTAAAAAAAAAAAAGAAAAAGAAAAAAACAAGACACAGAAACAGTGAAGACCAGAGCTACCCTAGCTATGAATACCCTGGGTATGATGGCAACAAATTTCCTAGGTCATTCTCTTTTTTGGTGACTTTGAGTTCATCAAAAGGAGGTTACCCTGGGTGAGTTTTACTTAATCAGAAGAGCATATGTGGCCATGTGTCTGGAAACTATGAATGGACTCTAAAGCAGTTCTAGTCAACAGATGAAAGAAGGGGGCTTCAGTCCTACAACCACAAGGAAATGAATTCTGCCCACAACCAGTGAGCTGGCAAAGGACCTGAGACTCAGATGAGAATCACAACCCTAGCCAACACCTTATCTTCAGGTCAATAAAATCTTGAACAGAGAAACCAGCCAACCCATACCCAGATTCTTAAACCATGGAAACTAAGAAAGTGAATTTGTGCTGCTTTAAGTCACTAAGTTCTTGGTAATTTATTATGCAGCAACAGGAAGCCAATATTTATGGGTAGTCTCATTGGGAAAAAATGGCCGAGAAAGAATAAGGCAGAAGTAGGCCATGGGCCAAGTCCATTGCTACTTAAGCAGGAATGAATTTTTCCTCTTAGAGTTTCCACATTTCCCCTCAATCCATACTTTTAATTGGAGCACAGACTACATCTCCCATTTTCCTGACACAAATTGGAAACAGGCTTTGAAATTTCTCTTCTCAAAGAAGGTGGGGAAGGTCCAGACCAAGCTATCATCACATTGACTCCTAGGTGGAGCTGGGCTCATTCAAAAGTAACCAGACCCATAAACACAGAGAACAAACTGATGGTTGCCAAAGGGGAAGGGGATGGAGGGATGGGAAAAATGAGGGAATAGGAGTGGGAGATAGTTTTCCAGTTATGAAATGAAGAAGTCCCAGGAATAAAAGGCATAGCATAAGCAATATAGTCAAGTCAGTGATACTGTAATAACATTGTATGGTGACAGATGGTGGTACACTTGTGGTAAGCATAGCATAATGTATAAAAAGGTCAAATCACTACGTTGTACACCTGAAACTAATGTAACACTGTATGTCAACTATACTAAAAAATGTTTTTAAATTTAAAAAAATTTTAAGTGACCAGACTGAAAGCAGAGCACTCTAGACAATGTAATCTTAAAATGAAGGTGGTCAGAAACATGAGTTAGAATCAGTATCCCAAGAGAGAAGAGGTAAAGACAGAGAGAACAAAACTTGGAGCCCTGATTATAGATAGACCAGAGCCAAGAATTGGAAATAGCAATTCGAAGCAAAGAATGTGCCAGAAATGGCTTAGTGATATTGATAACATGCAATGTGGGCATAGTGGGCATGGCTGGAACCATGGCTGGTGAGTAGTGTGGAATGTACCTAGCTCCTGTGAAAGTACAGAGTTAAGAGATGCACAGTTACTGTGAGCCTTTACCCAAGTGCTCTCACACAGATTGGGAAGGCTCTGAGGCAAGTTCTCATTAGCTTCTCTGGAAAACTTGTACAGTCTACTTGGAAATCTGGGAAGCAAGCCAAAAACAAAACAAACAAACAAACAAAAAAAACCCATACACCATGGCTGGGGTCAGTTATGTGTAGGAAACTTTCCCATAGAAGCCTTCCAGCTTAAGGCAGGCCTTGCTAGGAATGCCCTGATGGAGGCCTCAGTGGATGTCCAATGGAGACCTCAGATGGAATCATCATAAAGATAATTTGATCTTAAGATCAAAAATGATTTTAGGCATGTCTCATGTAGTAAGTCAATTCATCTTATCCTAAGAACAGTAGACTAGAAGGTCCAGAACATTTTGGCACAGGCTTACCCTTTCACAGCTCATCCAAGAATCTAGAAGTTGGAAGGAACCACAGCGAGCTTGCACCTCAATGCCCCTCACAGGTAGGGAAAGTTCAGAGAGAGTATATGACTCTGGAAGAAACCAATACCCATCTTCAAATATCCAAACACTGCTATCAGACAAAGAAAGCACTGAGGTGGAATCCCAGCTCTGCCTTCATGAGTGCTCAGGCAAGTCAGTTCATGTCTCTGAATCTGAGTTTCCTTATCCATGAAAATGGTTGAAGGGATGGTCAGGGAAATTTAACAAGCCCATTGTGGAGAAAGGCACAGCACAGTGCATGACACATAACTTTCTTTTTTTTTTTTTTTTTAACTTTTTAAAAATTTATTTATTTGAGAGAGAAAGAAAGAGAGCATGAGTGGGGTGGGGGTGGAAGAGAGAGAGAGGGAGAAGCAGACTCCCTGCTGAGCAGGGAACCTGACACGGGCTTAATTCCAGGGCTCTGAGATCATGACCTGAGTCGAAGGCAGATGCTTAACTGGCTAAGGAACCCAGGTGCCCCAGCAAATAACTTTTCTATACATTTCCTTATGGGTCTTAGAACCAACCATTCTTCCCTCTCTACTCTTTGTACCCATTCCCCAGAATCATTTTGGAAGAAACAGAAAGTACTGAGTTTTTCAATCTGTAGTCCTAAATCTTGAACTTTAAAACAAACTCATCACATTCTCAAGACCCAGAATTAAAATATGGCTGGTATTTCCAGAGTCTTACAACAGCCTTCTGGCCTTGGAAGAAACCCCAGAGACTGGTCTGCAGAAGGGAGGCAGGAAAACTCAAAGCCCCAAGTCCCAGTCCTGAACACAGTGAATGACAAGCTCTCTTGAAAGGATCAGTTTGCTCAGCCGTGGATGCTTCCAACATGCTAAACAGGATCTGAAGAGCAACAATGGAAACAAGACTCAGGGTAACAAAAGTACAGTCATTAAATGTTCATGATTTCAGAGCTCTGAACATGTGTGTTCATCACGGTGGTGCTTTTTAGGCCAGTGAATTTATAAGGAAGATAACTGTTGGAAATCAGTGCTATTCACAGCAACAACTTAATGCATAATGCTGGCGTTTTAGAAATTGTTATCAAGACTATTTCACTATAAAAGCTACAGAAACCTTTAATAAGCAAAAGAAACTAAATGTCCCAGCACCACTACCATTTTCAATAGGCTAAAAAAGGTACATGGCTGTCAGCTAACACTCACTTATCATGGTTCTTTGGTGAGGTCAGCAGGACCATTTTTTTTTTTTTTTCTCCCAGAAAGAGGTTTAATACAGAAAAGTTTAGTCCTCTGTTTAGTTCAAGGGGACTGAAATATAGGCAGGCTTCTAGTTCATATGCTCCAGTCCAGAGTTGTTTTCACATTTAAATCCCCAGCCCACCATTATACACACATACACACATGCAAAATTTAGTAAAAGGAACTCCTCAGGAAACCAACTTGTGTTTTGAAATTTTTGCTGCTGTTTTTCTGTCCTAGGAGCATGGCTCTGACTTGCCTCTTATTGGCTCTACAGCTTGAGGACCCTCTTTTCAAGTTAGGTTCTCCTAAACAACAGACCCTGAGATAAGGATTTGAGTGTAAATTGTTTACCAGGGTGAAAAGTGACCTCAGGAAGAACTGGTAGATAGTGAGGAATGAGACAGGAACGGGAAGGCAGCCAATATAGGTATTTTGATGAGCACGTTACATCTGTGGACAACTGGAGTTTTCCATCCCACCGGGGACCTCTGGGAGATTGTGTAGAACACGTCTCACAGAAGTTCCCCCAACAATGGGTAAGACAGCTGAGGTATTTATCCTCCAACTTCTTTCTGTCATTGGTTCAAGGCTGCTCCTGTGTGCTTCTGGCCTCCCCCAGGCACAGACCAAGCATGCTCCTGAAGCCAGTAAAGGCCCATAGGCTTTTCTAAGAGCTAGTGATAAGAAGCCATCAGTATAGCATACATGAGAATGTTGAGTGGCAAGTGAAGGTGGGCAGGGCTCTAACAACGTCCATTTCATGCTAGAGACAAATCTCTTCAATTTTAGACTCTCTCAAGTGACCTTTCTATTCTTTATCTTTTCCCTCCTAACAATCAGGCTACTCAGAGATGGACCCTGGACATTGTCTCTACAGACTGGCCCTTGTGCGCAGTCCTCAAGACCAACACTGGCAAATCTGAAAGGAGCAGATGCAGACAGGCACACAATGAGAGGCAGGATATGTAGTGGTCAAAAGCATGGATGCTTGTGTCCCACAGCCTGGGACTGGAATTCTCATGATTCACAGATCTCTTATTTCCCACTCCAAAATTATGTCAACAGTGGGCCCCAATATTTTCCATGAACCAACCCTGTCAGCCAGATTTCTAAAAGACCCCCCAAAAGAAGGACCAAATATGTTATATTAATTCTAGATTTGCACGAACTCCACCACAAAGCTAGCAGGAGAGGCATAGTGCTCAGAGAGCTAAGCCATCCAACAAGAAAAGGCCATTGCTTTCTGGAAGAGCCAGTAGACGTTCTGGGAGGGAGCTATAAAGGATAAGCTCCAGCTTGGCAAACTAAAAACAATGGCGGAGAATTATAGATCTATTATAATCCCGAAGACCACCAGCCATGGAGGGAGAGCCATGTGGAACTGATTGGGCATAAGCAAGGCCCAGAAGATTTTAATTTAAAAACAATTTAATTATGAAAAGAAAAGAAGCAGACCCTGTAGGGGAAAAAATGGTGGAGAATGCATGTGTGAGAAAGTTCTCATTTGTGTATGTCTATGAAAAGAAACAGCAAGAGAAACATACAGAACTAAATAGAAAGACAGAACTAATGGTGAAGGGTGGGGGTGCATAAAGGAGAGAAAAAAAAAATAAAAGGGAGAAAGGGAGGAAAATAATTTGTCAGCTGAGATTTTTTAGTTCCAGATAACAGAACATAATTCTGACTGACTCAAATTTAAAATTACCTGTTGGAAGAATAATTCACAAAGCAGATAGAATGGAAAAGAATTAAATAAGCAGACCTCAGAACAGAATAGGGGAGCTTCTTAAATGAAAGAAAAGGTGACCCCTTTCCTCCTCCTAGACAGAGAAGGAAAAGAATCACCTCTTTAGAGGTGTGTGCTTAGTAACCACCACTTTTCTATGGATACCCCACTGAAGACTCTAATTCCCAAGGGAAAGATTCTGGCCTATTTTTGACCACATGACCTATCTTTGGCTGAGGATTTGGGGAAAGGGTCTTGACCAACAGTCTTAAATGCATCACATTAATGAGGGAGGGGTGTCTCCATGATGGCACTAAGACAGAGAGGAAGAGATGCCAGGCAGGCAGGAGCATCAGTGGTCCACTACAGAAAGGAGCCCAAAGGAAAGGAAGGCAGTGTGATTCAAAGGGATTTAAGGGAGAATCAGTTACAAACATGAGAAGACTAAGATACAGAAAAGGGAAGAGGATAATGAAGAGGGGGGAAAAGGTTAAGAATGTAAGAAAATGGCACAGAAGAAAGAAACTAGATAAAAAAGGGAGAAACACGGGACGCCTGGGTGGCTCAGTTGGTTAAGCAGCTGCCTTCGGCTCAGGTCATGATCCCAGCATCCTGGGATCGAGTCCCACATCGGGCTCCTTGCTCGGCAGGGAGCCTGCTTCTCCCTCTGCCTGCCATTCTGTCTGCCTGTGCTTGCTCTCTCTCCCTCTCTCTCTCTCTGACAAATAAATAAAATCTTTAAAAAAAAAAAAAAAGGGAGAAACTCAGTTTCCATAAGAGAAGTAAGCAGACAATGAGTAGGGAGAGAAGAAAGTGGTATGGCAATGGTAATAGTAATGATAGCAAGGAATCACATAGGACTCACTCATGACTTCATGAGTCTATGACAACCTTAACTACAAGTATGCTACTTCCTATGCCTGTGAAGTGGAAGGCAGGTAGGAGGGGTCTTAGAGCACCTCAAGAGAATGAAATTTTGTATCCATTCCACTTGACTGGCATGAAAATCTATATACTAAATGATTTGGTATCCATGATTGGTATTGTTCTGGTTCTCTATTCCTCCACAACAAACCAACCCAAAACTTAGTAGCTTGAAACTACTTATTATAATCTCCCATGGTTATTTGGTTCTATTGGACTCAGCAGAGTAGTTTTCACGTGGCATATCTCATGTTGTTCAGCCAGACGGTAAGCTTGGGCAGCAGTCATCCGAAGGCTCAACTGAGCTGGAATGTTCAAGTTGATACATTCACATGACAGGCAGTTAATACTGAAGTTCAGCTAAGGTTGTTAACTGAAATATCTCCATGTGGCTTGGAAGTTTCACATCATGGCAGCTGGGTTCCACAAGGGAGTGTCCCAAGAGTGAGTATTTCAGGAAGCTGAAAAAGGCAGCTGTCAATCAAATTAAGTCTGAAACTGACACAACATCATGTCTGTCATAAGCTATTAATCAAGATAGTCACAGGGAACATCCAGACTCAAGAGAATGGAAAATGGATTCCTTCTCTTCATGGTAAAGTCTCTTGATGGGTTTGACAAAGTTAACATTGCAAAAGAGCATTTGAGATGAATAGTCATCTTTGGAAAATGTAATCTAGGTATCTAGCCTCTTGACAATGAGGAATAATGTATTGACTTTTTACACCTTTTTGAGTTGATAGTTGGAAATTGAGCATACAAATTTTGAACTTCCAATCCCTCTGTCCTTTCAGGATATCCTCACTTCAAATGCAAGTTGGTTGGTCAGTGAAAATGTTATCTTTTCTAAGAATATAAGTGCCACATTCTTCTTGAATATAACGTCCAGTTGAGAGCCTAACCAGTCTGTACAGAGCCCACATAAAATGGGTGTTTGCAGTACCATCCTCTTTTCATTCATCACTCATTCATTTATTCCACAAGCATTTTAGTCCTAGGCACCACGTTAAGTGTTGAGGATATAGAGAAAGGCATAGTCTCTACCCTCAAGAGTTGAGTGCTATGAGAGAGGTTCATTCACAACTCATTTTATAGAAGTCTTGGGAGTTAGGGTTGATTTTATTTTTAAGATTTTATTTATTTATTTGACAGAGAGAGAGAGATCAGGGGGAGGGAGAGAGGGAGAAGGAGGCTTCTGGCTGAGCGGGGAGCCCAGTGTAGGGCTCAATCCTAGGACACTGGGATCATGACCTGAGCAGAAAGCAGATGCTTAATGACTGAGCCACCCAGGCACCTCAGGGATTAAAGTTTAAATTTATCAAATAAAATTGCTTATTATCAAAATCTCTCTTAAAAATCTCTTAGGGACTCTAATGTCACAAAACAAACTGAGGGGGGACGGGGGAGGGGTGTAGGGAGAGGGTGGTGGGGTTATGGACATAGGGGAGGGTATGTGCTATGGTGATGTTGTGGAGTGTGTAAACCTGGTGATTCACAGACCTGTACCCCTGGGGCTAATAATACACTATATGTTTATTAAAAAAATAAAAATGTATATTTTTAAAAAATCTCTTAGGAAGTCATCTTTTTATATACTATCTTGCAACAAACCCAATACAGATTTTTTCATCCATTATTGGAAATTAATCATTGTTTTATTTTGTTGAACAACACATAAAATAGCAAGTTGCTATTTAGAGGCACTTTTCTCCTCCT
This sequence comes from Lontra canadensis, assembly GCF_010015895.1. Lineage (NCBI taxonomy): Eukaryota > Metazoa > Chordata > Mammalia > Carnivora > Mustelidae > Lontra > Lontra canadensis. The sequence continues at coordinate 18,179,825 of NW_022631010.1, forward strand.
CCATTCTTACCATCCTAGACCTTTGAACTGGAAGGCCCTCTCAGTTGATCTTCCTGCTTTCACCCTTACCCACATATTGCCAGAGCATCCTTACTTAAGCAAAAGTCAAATCACGTTACTCCTCTGTTCAAAATCATCCAATGATGACTATGTCACTCAAAATAATAATCTAAGTCCTTTCCATGGTCATCAAGGCCCTACATGATATGGCTCCTGTCTACCACTCCAACATTTCTCACCACACTCCCCTATACTCCAGCCACATGGACAACTTCCTCCTTCATGTGAAACTCAAGTATGCCTCAAGACTCTTGAACTTGCTGCTCTTTCTGCCTAGAAAATTCCTTCCTTAACTGGTCTCATTAGTTCCTCCACCTCAATCAGGTTACTGCTCAAAAGGAATTTGGGAAGAAAGCTCTTCCCAAAACACAGTATATAAAGTAGCATCCTCCATCATTTTCTGACCCTTACCTTGCTTTATGCTTCTTTCTAGGCTTTATCACTACCTGAAATTGGGCATCTGTTCCCTCACTGGAATGTAGCCTCCATGAAGGCAGCTCTGCACTTTAGTGCATCCCCAAGGAGAGTGACCAGCACATGGTACTCAAAGAATATGTGTAAAGTGAATGGAATGGTGGATAGATGGTGGATATGTGAATGGGAGGCTAGATAAAGAGATATATGCAGTAGAGGTTGTACCCAAATTCCTTTTTCAGGACTAAGGCATCTGTTTCTCCAACTACCAGCAATATTACTTGCTCTTGGCCCCCAGCTGTTTGCCCAAGGTTATGATCCTTTCCTAGAAGCAGTTGCATCCACTGATTGGTTGACATGGAGGTTTGTAGGCCTGGCTCGCTTGACTCAACTTAGGACAATTCTGAAGGTTTGGTTGCAAATGCACCACACTTCAACTTCTCCATACCAACTCTGCTCCCACATCTCAACAGATGTAAGTTCCCAAGATCTTTCTCCAATAATGTCCTAGCCACAAATTTCCATCTCAGAATTTGTTTCTTAGAGAACCAACCGAAGAAAGTGTGGTACGAAAAATATCCACATTCAAGCACTGGAATCACATGCAGTTCACATAGGAAGTGAGAAAAAAAGAGGAGCTCAGACTCAAATCACCCACTTTACTCATCCCAGGACAGTTGCTCACAAGTAGAAATGCTGGCAAATCACAGGCTTTCCCTTTTCCATTCCCTCTGTCACTTTTTATTTCTCTCTCCACATAGCTTATTTAGTTGAATTCAGCTATGTTATGTAGAAACGATGCAATCCCACAGTGTCCATTTTGACCAGAAAAGGCATCTAACCCAAGGTAGCCAGATCAAGGCTTATCATATAATCTGCAAAGAAAATCTCTTCCCAAAAAGCAGTGAGCAAGGCTCTAACATCCCTGAACTCTGAACTGCTAATTGCAGAAAAGTCAGCAAGAACTGAAAAGATGCTCTGACCAGCTGTTAGAATTGGGAGAATAATGAAGATAAAAGAAGACAATGGAATAAATGGAAAGCGGTCAGGATAATAGGGAGATTCCAGATCAGAAAGCCACAGGCTCTGGCTGCTAATATCTGTGGCCCTGCTTGTTGAGCTCCCCGCTTTTCATTTATGCTAAGATGGCTAAGATTCCTGTTTTTCTAATTGCCATATATATACTCTTCAATAAATCTATTACTTGAAGCTTTGGGAGTTCTTTAAGTCCCGAAATATCTTACCAGCAAATATAATTATTGAGAAGTAATAATCAGTGATGATTAAAGAGTGCTTACTCCATACCAGACATTCACTGCCTCATAAATCCTCAAAACTGTTTGAAAGAATTTACAAGTGAAGAAACTGAGTGTTTGGAGAGAATGGCCAAAACTAGGGAACTGGTAAGATAAATTATTCAGTCAGGTCAACATAGCTGAACTGAATTCAAAACTAGGTCTTTCACATTTTAAGTCCTTAATCAGTCTGATTTTTCAACATCTTCCTTATGGCTGAAGCCCGTCCTGCAGTAACATGTACCATCTTCAGAACCCATCAAAGTCAGGGAGTTAGTTCAAGTGCCCCGCAATGTCATTAGAACCACATTTTGCTCTTGGTTCTGAGTTGGAAGCCACTGGCTGATCATCAGTGGATTCTCAAAGGAACATTCAAGACACATTGACTCCCAATGAACTCCTTCTGGTCTGAGAGAATAATAAGAGAACTATTGTGCAGGCCAGCCCTGAGGAAGCTCAGGTGTAGATTCTTAAAGAAAACCAGAAAAAAAGACCACAAAGAAATGCCATCCTGTGACTTGCTCTGCTAGGCCATATGATTAACAGAAATCATCCCACAACAAAGATCCTCCCTCTCAGAGGCAATCCAAACACCTACTTAACTAATTGTGCTTTCTTTTATGCACACATGCATGTATATTTTACAGCTGAGCCATCTGTGTTACTCTAGTTATGGTCCTATTAGCATTTTTATAAAAATGATTATAAATCTTTGTTTTCTGAGGTTCAGAAATAGCCTATAAAACTGGGTCTTGAGGCTAAATCTCATTCCCAGCAGGTTCCAGCCAAGAAACTAATAGATTTTGTTGGCCAATTAAACAAATATCAATTTACTTGGTGAGCTAAAAAAGTATAAAAGTTTACTATTTCCACAGGCAAATATGCATTCGTAAAGGAGAAAAAAAACTATAACCCAGTATAAATAAGATTATAGGCTTAACCTTAACTGTGGTGTCTATAGGTCATTCCTTTGATTAATTTAAAATGTTAAAAAGTCAGGTAAGTGCTGTACAATCTACAGATGTTCCCCAATTGCATTTGCTATAGAAATCTTTTGATAACAAGCAGCAGAAATGGGTAATGGCTACTTTAGGCAAGAAGGAAATTCATCAGAAAGATTTGCTGGATCTCACAGGATTACAAAGAGGAAAAGAAGGGGATGCTGAATAATCATGGTTGAAATGGATGGAAGCAAACTGAAAGTCTTCTTGAGAGCACTGTGTCTAGAATGAAGGCATTGTAACACTTTCATTCTTGTCTGTATCCTTTTGATCTAGATTCAAAATTCCAGGAAAGGGTTTGGTTAGCTAAACCTGTCATGTGACTGTTTCTTGTTTCTATTACACTTGCCCTTTGGGACTATCACAGTGGTGAGGGAAGCATCCAGCAACATCATCTATAACTGCCAAGGAAAGGAAGAGAGAAAGGGAAAGAAAGAAAGAAAAGAAAGAAAGAAAGAAAGAAAAAAAGAAAGAAAGAAAGAAAGAAAGAAAAGAAGGAAGGAAGGAGAGGGGAAAAAGGAAGGAGGGAAGGAAGGAAGAGAGGGAGGGAGAAGGGAGGGAAGTAGGAAACAAAGGAAGGGAGAGGGCGAGAAATAAAGAAAGAAGGAGTTGGGTAGGTCTGAGAGAGAGAAGGAGGGAAGGAAAAAAAGAAGAAAACAAAGGAAGGAAGAAAGAAGAGAGAAAGAAAAAAGTGAGAAAGTAAGAAGAAGAGAAAGACTAGAAGACAAAAAGAAAAGCAGAAAGAGAAAGAAAGAGAGAAACTACATTAATGTGCATTAGAAACTGGTTGGATAAATTATGCTCCAAATATGCAGTGGAATATTATACAATCATGAAAAGTTATGGGGAAAACATTGAATGACTTGAAAACCTGCATTCAATATAGTGTTAAGTAAAAAAGTAGGTTACCGACAGTATACTCAATATAATCCTATTTTCTGAGTGAATACATACATACATAAGAAAACATGTATGCATAGAAAAAATGGTGATGGGATTTCAAGTTATTTTAGTGTCTTACTTTAGCTAATTTTTGTGATCTAAATTTTTAAAAATAGATATATACTGCCTTTTAAATGATTTTTTTTTTTAGATTTTATTTATTTATTTGACAGATGGAGATCACAAGTAGGCAGAGAAGCAGGCAGAGAGAGAGGACAAAGCAGGCTCCTTGCTGAGCAGAGAGTCCAATGCGGAGCTCGATCCCAGGACCCTGGGATCATGACCTGAGCCGAAGGCAGAGGCTTTAACCCACTGAGCCACCCAGGTGCCCCTGAAAGGATTATTTTAAAAGAAAATACTTTTCAGGTTTCTAAACCTCCTCCTGAATCTCTGAAGTAAATACAATATTATTACCTCATTCTATATAGAGAAGTTGAGGCCCAGAGAGAATATTATCAGGCAGAATCACAAAGCAAATGTAAGATAAGAACCTAAAGCCTTAGTCTCAAAGTCTTGATCCTCTTTTCTTCTGCCTTCTACGAGGCCTGGAGTAACCGAATGTGTACAAAGAGGATAAAAATTGGCAGTCACCACCCTTCTTGTGAATCAGACCAACTTCCATTCCTTCTTGAGATTTGAGTCCTGCCTTTGAAGCTTCTTGAGCTTGGGCTTTTTCTCCATTTTTGCAAGAGAGGGTCATTAAAGTGATATTGGAAATTCTGTGTGTTGTATTGGAACTACTGGATGTTATCTTTCACATGTCATTTTGAAATCATCTCTGTTTCTGAAAGGTCACTACCACTGGCTAAATGGCATTGGTTTCCAGACATTTACAGATGTACATGATGACTCCTGAAAGGGGTTTTCATGGATTGAAGAACCCAGCCAATGGGACGTGAGTAGTAAACATCTCTCTGAACAGAGTCATTAGAAGACAAGATAAACCTGGAGGTGCATGTCACCAGACAACTAGAAATGGAGCCATGCTTTCCTGAGCTGACTGCTGTCACTGCACCATCCTCACAGCCTAACCTAGCCCAGGCCACAGCTTGAGAGCTGGCATTTTGCGCATGCGACACTGTGGTGCCCATAAGAAGCACCTCCTATTTGCAGCTCCTCCATGCACTGGAGTTCCAAAAGAGGGACTGGTGGTCTGTAAGAGGAACTCCAATGAGACTTAGTGATTTGCAGGGGTGAGGCTAAGACACAGGGTCAATGGATGCTGCTTCTCCCTGTGAATTCGGAAAGCTCTCAGAAAAAGCAGTTGGATTTCATATAAATTTCTTTGAGGTAGTCAGTGTGTTGAGGAATCATGGTCATTTCTGACTTCAGCCATGTCCACCATTTCCTAGCACCAAATGCGATGGTATAAAATGAGTCTGTATCATATTTCCCCCTGTACCTTTGTCTGGTGGCCCGAACTCATGCCCCACAGTGAAGCACTTGTTGAAAGTTTCAGATGAGACTGTGTGAAGCCAGGTGACTTCCACCCTAGGGAAGAGACAAGATTGAAAGCCCAATGAGGTAGTTTGCTAATCTCCCAAACTAAATATATATACCAAAGTAATCCTAAGAAATCTGTATTCCAGTAAAGATGATTCATGCCTACTATGTGGGTTTCTATTGTTTGCTCTTTTCCAAGGCATCTAGGGAAGGGTAAGAGCCTGGATTCCTTCCTATCAAGTATCACATTTTTGATAGAAATAAAAAGAACATTGGATGTAATATCAGATCTGAATTGAAGTACCAACTCCACACTTACCAGCCATGTCAGAATAGTTATCTAATGCAGTGATTCTCAGTGTGATCCCCCTGAGGGTCCCTGAGGCCCTTTCAGGGCTATACAAAGTCAAATTTATTTTCACAAAAATACCAAGTTGTCCTTTGTCTTTTCACTATCATTCTTTCACAAGAAGTTTGGAGAGACTATGAGACATGTGATGTTGTTATTGCACTGGTGGATATTAGGATGTGTGTTTGTGGGGTCTTGTGATTTAAATTTTTGTGTTTTAATTATATACTAATAAAATTAACCCACATAAAAAATTTTGAGATTACTTGGGAATTGTTGATCTAATCTCTTTGCACCTCTGCCTCCCAAAGTAGCAACAGGCTATTAAATAAATAAATAAATAAATAATAAATGAAATTAGAGGTACCTGCATTAGGAGCAATACACTAAAATATATCTCTTCCTACTCAAATACAGGCATTGTCCCAAATTCATAGGAGCACTCAATTTCATCCTTTATGGGAATTAGTTTCATTCCTGCTTAAAAACGTCCATTGTCCCCTCTCTGCAAAGCCAGACCCTTGAATATCTTGGATTGAGTGCTCCAAGGCCTTCCCTTTAGATCCAATTTCCTGCCTCAACTTTCCATCCCAGGTTTCTCTGTGTCAATCCTGCAAATATTAAGTGCCCTGTACCTGTTCAAGTATATCTGGTAGATGCCATAAAACATCTTTGTGGAGTAAAGGCAGAGTCTTTCTCAAAATGAGTGGTCATTTCCAGTGTCAACCATTCCAGGAAGTAGAGTGGTCTAGGACAGAGCTTGGGGAGAAATCCTTCAGTAATGGTCCCCTGGGTCTCACTCTTGGGTCAGATTTATGTTGCCTCCTAGAAGTAAAGGAAACCTATAGAGAGACCAGAGCCTGGCAGAAAGAACCCCTACGTTGGCAGGTCTTTTCATACCTGTTTATCCCCAAATCCTCTGTACCAACTCCTCAGGGACTCATTGGTTCTCAGAATAAAATAACCCTATCATTTCTCTATCCTGCCACAGCTGAGATACCAGCATGCCCATTTCCCCTATAAGAAGATGACTCTGGCACCCTGTGTCAGATGAAATAGAACAGGAAAAGCTTGGTGGCAGGAAAACGCACCAAGACAGTGGGGACAGAGCAGTTTGACTTGAATAAGTATTTCCCAATAACATCAGGATTGATTAAATGTATACAGTGAGGAAAATAGAGCAGCTGAGGAGTTACACTAAGGATTCTGGCTTGGAACAGTGATGGAAGAGAAGCTCATCATTGAGACAGAGTAGTGAAGGAGAGCTGGACTGAGAGAGAGGGAGAGTCAGAGAAACTCTGGTCTACAGCTCAGCTAGAGGTAATCCTGAAGGTCACAAAATGGCAGCTGAATCCCACAGGGATTGTACTATGCCTCTACAGATCTTGCAGCTGTAACAATGAAGCTGTCAAAAAAGCAGCAATCATTTTGTAAGATTCTCCAGCATCCCTGTTGCTCATTATTATTGTCAACTGCCTTTCTTGACTGCACTTCTGGCCCCTGACTTGATTTCCCCCTTGGCCTTCATATCTGCTTTTGTACCCCTAAGTCCTGGCTCAATTCAGCACACACTTTCATTCATGACTCCCAAGACCAGCTCAGAAAACCCTTTATTCTTCCTGTGCTACTAGTTCTCTTCATTAGAAACTGAGGAAAGGAAGGACAAAGAAAGAACATGTAGAGCAAGAAGAGAGAAGGACCCCAGGAGAATGAGAATAATAAAGCAGCCATTAGCAAACTCGAAAAGCTCTTCTTTCTTCTATGGTGTGCTTTTCCAAGTCTTACTTTCAAGGGAATTATTTTAAATGGCTAATTTGGAGAATTTGTGTCATTTGGGTAAATTCGTATTTAGAGCCAGATCTCTCACCCTCAGAATGAATTAATTCATTGTAGCAAATGTCATTTCATTCAAAAGTCATTGGCGACCATAGAAAGAACAATAATAAAAATATACAATGTCTTCAGAGTGCCTTTTTAATTTCTAGCAATTGTTTATATAAATGACCTCTTATATCTTAAGAATATAAGCAGCCCTTGATAATTCATTATGGACAAAAATTTGCCACTTCCTAAATATTTTGCAGGAAGATGAGCCAAAAAGAGCCAAAAGTTTGTTTTGTTTAAATCGCTTGCAGGTTTTTGTCCAGTGACAGGTAAAGTAATGATCTATAACAGCTAAGTTTCTTCCTAGGTGGTATTACAATGTCATGTCAGAGGTATGGCTTATCTGTCAATTCTGACCTAAGTGACAATAAATTCCCCAAAATGCTACTTGTCAATAATATACTTGTAATGGATGAAGGAAGTTGTTCTAATCAGGATACGCTAGGTTATCCTGCAGTGACAAACAATCCCCAGAGCTCAGGGGTGTGAAGAGCAGACTTAATTGTGCTGTAAGTGCATTACTTGTAGATAGAGGGGTTTGTTGCACATCACCTTCACTCAGAAACCCAAGCTAGTCACAGTTGTGGGAGGGAGAGAGAGAGGATGAAGAATCATCATTCACTCTTAATCCTACAAGTAACATATGTCATTCTGCTCGCATTGTTTTAATCCAAAAGTCACATGAGTTGGCCTAAATTCAATAGGGAGCTGAAAATAGAAAACTAAGTATTAAGGAACAAGTATAAATTTTAACAGAACAGGAATAAAGACAACTTCATTTTAAACTCTAAGCTCATTAACAAAATATTTTGCATGAAGACAAAAGCAAAGAGAATAAAAAATGCAATGAGCCCAGAATGCGTGTTGAAAATCTGAATTATATAACATCAGGAACAAGATATTTGGGGAGGAGGAAGATCATATAATTTGCATCTTATTTTATCAGCAAAATTTGAACATATTATGTGACTTATCCAAGATCACACAGCTAGTTTGCAGTGACCTTTTTACTTACAGTTAGTAGTCTTTGAAGTAGGAGCCCTGCGAAGACTAAATTTCAAAACCACAATAGTAATAAAGGCACAGCTAGCATGAGAACTTTTTTATGTTAAAAATCATTGACCACATCTTCATTCTATTTGTAAGGAGCTAATTACCATTTATTGCAATAAATAAAGTCAAATCACTACTCAGAGACGCCATGTTCTCTGTTATAAACCTGGACAATCTAGACAGATAAGTAGTTGCCCATTACTTTCTCTAAGAGCTTATCCTTCAGTAAAGCCTCAGGATAAATCATGAGCATATGCTTAAGCATAACATCTGAAGTCAAAGAAAAGGATTGGCGGGGCGCCTGGGTGGCTCAGTGGGTTAAAGCCTCTGCCTTCAGCTCGGATCACGATCTCAGGGTCCTGGAATCGAGCCCTGCATCGGGGTCTCTGCTCAGCAAGAGGCCTGCTTCCCTCTCTCTCTCTGCCTGCCTCTCTCCCTACTTGTGATCTCTCTCTGTGTCAAATAAATAAATAAAATCTTTAAAAAAAAAAAAAAAGAGAAGGATTGGCAAATATTAAAGAGACCTGAGAGAGCCTGATTCACCCCAGAGTTCTCCAATAACCATGTGCTCTTAATATTCCACAGAGGAAATGAAAGATACAGAAAATTAATTGTAGAACAAAATATCTTGACCATGAACTTTGACATAATTATTTTCCTTCTGAGCTTGCTTAATAATAAAAAATAAATAAAAGCATCATGTTGGTGAGCATTCTTTTCTCAAAAGAACTTTATTGTTGGAATCAAGAATTTGTCTCTGAGAATCACAAAGGATCGTAGAAACAAAAGTAATAAAATAATGAGAAGAAATGACAACCCTATTACAGGGTTTGAATAGGCATGCCTGATGGCCTTTGCATCATACTTCAATAACAGGATTGAACTTCGAGGTCTGTGGTTAAGAGAGAACCATTAAAAAATCATCCATGTCTTTAATAAAGACAATGTGGGTCATCTGGTTGTGATATTTATATAAGATCAGGTGATAAATTAGTAAACAAGACATCTTAGAAGTTTTCTGCACCAAACATGGTCCCAGTATAAGACCTTCTAGATCATCTGTTTGATGGTCACATTACCCCAGGTCCTGTGATGGGGTAGTTCACAGCAACTCAAGCTCTCAAATTTAGCAGGTCTTCCACTAAACTGAGCTGAAATTTTCTCAAGCGAACTCCTAATATTTGTTCTTAGCTGTCCTATATGGTGAGACAGAAAAGGGCTACCCCTTCTTCCTATTCTTTTAAGTATTTTAAATTAGTTTTCATGTCCTCAGTCAACAGACAAAGGGAGTGTCCTCATGTCCTCAGACAAAGGCAGCTACCAACTAAGAATCTTGTGGATACCTCAAGTATATCAAGGTACTGCAGTACCTGGAACTACTTTCTGAGGGTACAACCCTCAGAAGAAGAACCTTAATCTCCTCTATGTTGGGAATGAAAGTTACCCTGCTGTAACAGTTATCAGGAAGACTTTTACCATGTCATTGTTGATTGCAGCATTGTTCTTTTGACTGTATTTGAGGGGGTGGGAGGATTAACCATTATAGGAACATAAGCATATTGTTTCTTGTTTAGATTTTATTTAATAATCACAAAATTCAACTTGAAATTCATCTCAACTTGGAAGGAGGTAAGGAGTATATGAACCACAAAGAACCACAACAAATATTTACAGCCCAACTATTACAGGATATGAGAACAAACTAGAGATTAGAAAGCGTTCTCTCCAGCTAAAGAAGAAATTGTTTGGTAGTTAAGATAAAACACAAAATCAGTCTATGAGATTTGCATCTGATTATCAATAGTCATCTTTCTGCTGTCTATCCAATCTTAGATCCAAAGCATTTCATAGATTCAACAATAGTAATACCCAAGACATATACTTGCCTTCTGGCCACTGAGTTTGACAGTATAGACTTTAAAATCAAGAACGATTTGTATGGGGTCTATCATCTATCTTGGATGAGATCCCAAAACTCATATGGTTCAGTGAGATGTTCTCATTGGGAAATTTCTTCCCATGGGTGGGTTTGCTATGAGAGCCATTATGGTAAGTGATGTCTCCACCCTGCCACATAAACTCTAGAATAGTTCTGTGGAAGCATAATTCTTAAAACCAAATCCATTCTCTCCTATGCTGAAATCACTAACATTTTCTACCATCTTTGGAGCTCAGACTGAACACAGTTTGAAGAGATACAGCCTGGGCTCTCCTTCAATGTTGATGTGTTGAATCATAGAAGTGGGTTGACCATTGCTGGGAGTGGAAGCAGAATGGGCTGGCAAAACTGTGGCTCTAAGTGATGTCATATGCAAATCAGGGAACCAAGCATTATTAAGAGAGCAAATTTGGAAGTGTGTATATGAAAAAATCTAGAAATGTATTAACACATTTGTCATTTCAATGAGATCCCTCACAAGACTGCAAGATGAATTATAGGATAGTATTTAATGATAAATGGATTTAGGAGTGAAGTATAATGAGAATTTTACCATCAGTACTTTTACGGTTTTAAAGAATGCCTCAGGGACGCCTAGGTGGCTCAGTTAAGCGTCTGCCTTCAGCTCCAGTCATGATCCTAGGGTCCTGGGATTGAGTCTTGAATAGGGCTCCTTGCTCAGTGGGGAGTTTGCTTATCCCTATCCCTCTGCCCCTCCCCTCTACTCATGCTCACTCTCTCTCTCAAATAAATAGAACCTTTATTTAAAAAGGAATGCTTTCGCTAAATGAGAACTGCTAATCTGAATTTTGTCTTATTTATAAGAAAGTAAATTGAGACGTGAAGTATTGACCACCATACTTCATCTTTCAGCAACATTCAAAATAACTGTCTTCTCCCTCCTTCTTGAAATATTTTTTATCATCATCAGAGCCCCATGGAAACCATGCAATCCCAATCCTTGTACCTAACTAACCACAGGGACTACATCTGTCTGGGGAAACCTGTTATTAAACTCTACCTGCTATGGAGACACCAAAAGATAGAGAGCCATGTTTACCTTGACTTTCATTACTCAACACTGTTTGGGTTTCCTTCCTACCTCCTTCTCTAGCTCTACTTTAGTCTCACCCTCCTCTCTCTGGCCATTTGACCTTGGAGCTCCAGAAAGTTTGATCTTTTTTCTTCTCCCTCTACACTCTCTTTACAACTGTGAAACTGAGTATTCCATGGTAATTCACAGCAATGGAGCACTGAAGTCACCCATTCATACTGATTACAGCCCCATTCTGAGACAAGACTGGCTTTCTATCCAAACATTATCAAAGCCCCATAGTGAACCACGTCATCCCAATCCATGCTCCTGTGCAACCACAAGCACGGTTTCTGAGGGAAAGGCCCATTGCTGAGCAACACCTGTTGGAGAGACCCTGGGGTATAGGGAGCCATGTTTTCCATACACTCATAGAACTTGTGATTCTGACTTATGATTCTTCCATGTAAGAATTCTTCCACACACAGATTATCCCCCAGCCTGCATAGTATCTTAATTAGCTTATTTCCCTTCCCTGCCAGGCTGCTATGGTGCTTCAGGAAAGTTGAAACACAGAATTCCTCTTCTTTGAAACTTGTTTCAATTTAATGCCTTTGTATTGTTTGTTTGTATGTCTAGTAATTTTAGATTGTGTTTTGAGCATTGTGTGTGTTATATTATAAAGACACTGGATTCTGTTATGTTCTTCCAAAAAGTTTGTTTTTGTTCTTGTTTTATTATTTTTGTTTTGTTTTAGCATTCAACTTGGCTGTATTCAAACTCAAAATTTTATGCTCCCTGCAGTGGGTAGCTGTTCAAATCTCAGATCGGTTCTTTTAACCTTAGTGGGATACTTGGTTTCTGCTCCATGCATTCATGGTTGACAAGTCAGCAAGAGAATGGGAATGAGTTTATACATAGAATTTGGGGCTCCTGATTTTCAGTTCTCACCTTTTTAGGATTACCCTTCCCCTTGCAGTGGCTATAGGGTTTTATCAAGTTTTAGTCTACCTATGTGATACTGAGTGGGGTCTTTACTCAGGTTAAAATTTGTAAAAAATAAATTAAAAAACTCATTCAGTGCTGGTCCTTTCTTCAAAGAATAGAAGTTTCTGCCAGCTTTTGATCACTTTCCAGTGTCTTCAAGATATGCATTGTCCAGAATTGTTGCATTCATGTTATGCTCCCTTAGAACCAGCTTCAAGGCAACTCCAGGGTTCAAACCTCAAATTCACTAGTTGTGTTAGTTGTGTGACTCTATAACAGTTTTCCAGAGTACAAATGAATAAAATGATCTCTAGCCTATAAAATCACTAAGCGTGCTAAGAGAGTGAATGTTTCAGTCATATAATAAATGCTTATTCTTGCCACCTTAGCTACCAAATAAGCTCATAGTTAATTGTCAAATATAGAGTTTGAGTCTATCTGAATCACATAAGAAGTTTTTCTGTTTGTGCTTTTGTTTTTTAATGAAGCATCATAAGATTAACAGAGGAGATTGTAAAGCTGTTTGGGGATGGGGCTTGTATTTTTAAAGGCATGGTATATATTCACTAATGTCTGCTTTATTGTTCCCACTTTCCTGATCCTTCTCTTTTCCTGCTCTACATGTTTTCCTACATGTTTTTCTTTTCTTTTCTTCTTCCCTTCTTCAGCTTCCAATGAAGAGAATAGGAAGAATGAAGGATTTCCTGGACCAGTCCTGAGAGTGCAAAAAATGACGGTGTATGCACAGTGTATGCATGGACTGTTTCTTAGACAATTCAGCTATTTTGCCAAAAAAAATGATGAAGATATATTTTTCTTTCTTCTGCTGAAAATATTCAAGCATTTCCTAAGCAACAATCGTAGTCTATGAGTGAGTAATTTGCTATAGAATTTCCAGTGTATGTTTAAGGGAAGAAAATAAAAATATCATGAAATTATTCATAATAACACAAATAAATGCAGTAGCATATACCTTATTTTTTAAAGTTTCCACAGAACTGAAATATAAAACTCTAATAATAAGTAGAAAAATAACTTGAAGTTTAGAGTACATACACAAAAGCTTATTAACAGAAGACCAAACTACAGTACAATGGTCATAAGAACTAAATTATATTTTTTTTAAAGAACTAAATTATAAATAGAATCTTAATTTCTTTGTATCATTTGCTTGCCAAAAACTGTTTGTGCCATGTACATAATTCCCTAATGAAGACACAGCCATGAGTTAAGCAGAGTATAATGGATTAACTTGGGGTTGCTTGGTAGCCATTGGATATCAGGGATATAGACACAACGGTGTCTATTCCAAGAGTGGATATTTCCTAGAAATGGTCTCCTTCTTTTGCCTGTTCTCTTGAAAGTCCCATTAGTATCTATATACCTTGGCTGCCAATAAGTGGATTAGTGGTGCCTTTCAAAGTAGATTAGTGTTCCTTCTGCATTTAATTAAAGTAGAGTTCATTCCATCATCCTTAAGAGCAAAATTATGCTGAGAGAAATTCCTTATGTGCAGACATTGACTACAAATATGTCTCCCATTTGGGTCCTTAAAGTGATCCAGTTGGCTGCACAGTTCAGAATTTCTGGAATAACATACAAATTCAGTGATTTTTCTCCTGAAAACAGAAGTGTCAACTCAGTGAGTTGGAAGGAAGTAGGGAGGGTTCTATCCCTGACATGATTTGAATCTCACACTTTTTAATAAGATCCCACTTGCAAATCATTTTGTTAAATGGTAAAAACATTAATGTCCTCCTCAAGCTGATAAACTTGCCAAAGGAGATGTCAAATCAGGGTATTTTCTTAGCTCATAGATGGACTCAGGTCATTAAACACATTCTCTTCAGACAGTACCATCTAAGGATTTGTTAGTGCTATAAACATCAAAATAAATTGTCTCATAGATGGACTGACAACACTCTGGTCTGCAGCTGGGTTACCATTTTATGTAACTTCTCACACAATAGCAAATATTTCAGCCTTGAGTCATTTTATGCTCCCAAATACATTAACTGCCTGACACTTTTCATAAGGACTAAAACAAATGACCACAAAATGTCTATCCTAGTGGTTTGCAACTATGGGTACCCATTAGAAACACTTAGGAAACATTTAAATTGCATGCCTGAACCTCAATCTTAGAAATTCTAATTTAACTACTCTCTGGAGTAGGGCCCAGACAGAGCATTTTTTTAAAAGACCCTAGGTTGGGGCGCCTGGGTGGCTCAGTGGGTTAAAGCCTCTGCCTTCGGCTCGGGTCATGATCTCAGGGTCCTGGGATCGAGCCCCACATCGGGCTCTCTGCTCAGCAGGGAGCCTGCTTCCTCCTCTCTCTCTGCCTGCTTCTCTGCCTACTTGTGATCTCCGTCTGTCAAATAAATAAATAAAATCTTTAAAAAAAAAAAAAGACCCTAGGTAATTCTGCTGTCAAGATGAAGAGTCAAGGTGGAGAACCACTGTCTGTTCTTTCCAATTCCATCTCTGTCTGGGGCTTGCAAATCTAAGCCTTTGTGAATTCCAAGAAATTAAAATATTTATTTCTTTCCTTTTTTTGGTTAATCCCCCTAAAGAATATTTTTATTTAGACTAAAGAGAATATCCATCTCTGACATTTGTCTTCACCTCTATCCCTTGGCTTTCAAAATGGTGATGGACAATGTGTGAGAAAAGGGAGAAGAGGACAGAGCACTTGGGAAGGGAGTCCAGGCTCACCTAATTTCTACATATGTCATATATGTCATATATGTCAAGGTAATGGCAGTGGACAGGGAAGGCAATATTAGGTAGTATGCTACTGCCCTAATGGGCAAGAAAGGAGACCACAAATGATTTGCGGGCTGGTCAGGAGATAGCTGGGAAGGGAAAATCCAACCATAAGAATGATCTAGAGGAATATCTGTGGCTGTGGCCATTGGTGACCGTACCCACTGCTGAAACAGGTGAACAAAGAATCCTTCCAAGAGCCAGTTCTAAATTGTTACTTGCTTGATTGTAATAGTCAGCAAAGCCCCAAGGCATTTTTCTTTCTACTCCCAAACCCCCATCCCCAGCTTCAACCCAGCTTCAAAAGTTTTAAGATACTATTTTGTAGAGTCTGCATTTCTCTTTATTGTTTGTTTACATCTCACACATGCACAAAATCCTTACCCTAAAGACTGGATTGGGTCTTACAGATGCTTCCATGGTGATGCCCAAAAACGATGTGATGACAATGCCTTATCTGTGAGGAGGCACAGAAATTAAACAAATGAGACTTAACTCAAACCACTGACAACAGCCAGTATCAAATTTATTTCTGATTTAAAGTTTACCAGAAATAGCAAGACACAGCCAACCTTTCCTCCCTCAGGAAGATCTAAGATGGACGACAAAACTCCCAGTTGTCTGTTCTGTGCTGCTCTAGGACTACTTTGGCTAAGATTTCACATGTGAGGTCTAAGCACTGCATCTAGTACAACTGCTTGAACAGAGGAGTCCCTTCAGTTATGAAATACCTCCTTTTTATATCTGTCTTTTCATACCTTACTTATGAGGGCACCTGACATAACACAAAATAATGCAAATGAGATTCAGTGTGAATCACTCATCAGACCCAGCACCAAGTTTACTTCTGATTCAGTTTATAAGCAATAGCAAGATATAGCAATTGGCAAATATATTACATAGTTTATGAAACATTTTTCCAATGAGCCATGTCCCATAAATACATAAATTTCAGGCTTATTTACAATAAGCAGCCAACACAGAGTAGATTTATCCTGCTGTAATAGCTCATAGACAAAGATTCTCCCTTATCGTTCTGCTGGTAAATATAATTTACCAAATGGTTTTTCAGGAAATCTGGTTACTAGTCAGCTGGCAAGGGAATTTGTCTGGTTTATCTTTTTCTTTCCCAGATGTCCCAAATAAATAAGTTGCAGGCCTGATTCTAACCTTTTTTTTTTAAGCAATTATAAATTAAAACAAACAAACAAAAAGCTTCCATACCCACTGCCATCTTGAATCCCCATGAAACCTTCAGAGCAAAGAGAGCAAGACTTCTCCTCCTTGTAGAGTGGGGGAAATTCAAATTCAGAAAACTTGATTGAGTCACCCAGAACCTTAAAGCAAGTTGAGAATGGAGCAACTTGAGAAATTCAGCCCTTGATCCATAATATTCTGTCTTACATTTTCCCTTCTGGATCATGATTCTTCATCAAGAACAACACGTGAGTCACCCCTGAAACTCACATATATATGAAGGCAGAAAAAAAATTAGAAGTGCTGTTTTAAACAATGACCATTGGATAGTGTCTTATGTGCTCTGTAACTACCAAGAGCAATAAATCCTAGAGATCTGAGCTGTGTGTGGGATGGAAACATTGATAGATATCTCTCTAGTCACTGCTTCCAAGGAGAAGGGAACAAATCTCAAGGTGGTCATATAATGGTTTGTTCTCTTATGCACACAGGTGTTCCATCAGTTAGCATATGTAGGATGTTTTTGCTATGCTCATCTATGAATCTCTAGTGCCTGTAGGTGCATAGTAGGTGCACAGTAAATGTTTTCACTGGACTAAAAAAATCTGCATTTGGAAACTCACAATAACCTTTCAAAGTAGGAAGCTCAGAAATAATTATCTTTACTTTGCAAATGAGGGAAACAGTGCTTAAGGAAATTTAATGGCATTTTCAAGTTTACAGCTGGAAAGTTTCCAAATCAGAGCTTATCCCGAGATCTCAATGAACTCAAAGAAGTTTTCCCTCCCCTCCTCCTGGGTTCTATGAATACTGTGGCAGTGCCTTCTTTTCCCTTTTCACAACAAAGGTCAGCATTGTTACTCAATAATCTCTTCATTGATTATGTAACCTTTGCCCCTATTATCTCCAGTTCAATTCCTGTTATTCAAAATGCAGACACTGAAAAGCTTCTAGACTCTTGAAATCAGCAAATTTGCAAGGTGAAGAATGAAAACTGGACACTCAGTGCAAAGGTCCTTGGCACTAAATACCCATGTGCCACCAACAGTCCCTTAAATTAATAAGTCTCTGTTCCATTAACTGTAGAAGAAAGGAGCTGGCAGAGTCTGTCCCTGTGTCCACTGAATTCTTAAAGTCTCTGATAACTCCCCTTTGCTCTTTTATTCCTGCAGTGTGCACTTATTTAGGTGGATCTGAAGGAACTGGAATTATCTTTCTTTTATTTCCTTTTCTAATGGTGAATCAACTTAACTTCACCACCTGTAAGATGCCCCAGGTGAGCTGTAAGGCCACCATCTTCAACTGCCTGCTGGGTGAATCCAGAGAAGAGCAGTGAACCCCATCTTGACTAACTCAGTGCTGAATCACTTCTGTGTCTTTTAGATATGTCTCCTTCAATCCAGATACTATGGGGGACCGGAAGACACACTCAATACAACTTTCACTTCCAGATAAGCCAGAATAACCCAGAGCTCCCAGTGACGAGCAAAAATCTATTTAAAGTTCACCCAAGAGATAAAATAAGTATCAAGGCATCACAAAAGAAAGAGGAATAAAGAGGGAGAGGAATGAGAAACAGGAAAGAGAAAAGAGAAATCAAGAAAAAGGAAACAAGACAAGAAAGAGAAACAGTTCATGCGGCACTAACCTGAGCTGGGCATGTCATACACGTGGCTGTGTTAGATTTTCCTCATGACCCTGTGAAGCAGACCTCATTCACACTGGGCCATTGTGGAAGGCAAGGCTCAGGATTGTTGCAGGCTTCCATTGTTGCAGGGACAGTCAGATAACAGACACCAATCCAGTGGGCAGGGGACAGCGAGGCAACTGTGAGGGTCTACTGCATGGAAGAGACAAGTCTACAGTCTCACTTTCCATAGCAAATATGTTGGCTGGCCAAGTTCTGTTGTGGGCTGTCAGTCTTTAGCTCTGGCAAATGGTGGCTGGTATACAGGGGATCCGTACTTCCCACGTGTGCTTTGGTCACAGCATGCCCCATTTTACAACAGCAGAGGCCAAGATGCATTTCACCAAGGTTTACTTTATGTCTCTCCCTGTTCTTAGAAGCTTCATCAAGTCAGCAGCCTTCCATCAGGAACTTACCCAGTCAATGAGAGGGAAGGTGTATTTTTGAGGACCTTTAACCATGAGTTCAAGCCTGGCTGGGATAAGAAACCCAGAAGCATTTTAAGGATTCTCCCTCTGCCCACTTAGCTCTCCCAGGAATGTCATTGCTTACTGTGATGACTGCCTCTCACAGCTACCATGACATCACACTTTGGGAAAGGAGGGAGAACGATATACCCCAATCAGCCCTGATTTCTGTCAGGTACCCTCACTGGACAAGAGCTCTGGAGCATGGTGACATGCCCTCAAGTATTTTAATTTTTCAAAAATGCGTGCAACTCAGTGATATGTATTTACAGGAATGCTTGGCTTACCGAAAAGGCAAACAGAGCCACTTTGAGAGAATTCAAGTGACAAAAACCGACAAGCAAAAACCTGAATAAAAAAATCCTACAGAGCTCAAGAAATTGTGATTTTTCTTCTAAAATTCTATTCAAACAAGAATCTGTGAGTTTCTCTTGCCATCCCCATGCCATAGTAGTGACTATCTACCTGGAGGTATCATTTACATATCATTAATTTATGATATATACATGTGCATTTATTTTTATCTGTTTACTTATAATTATCAGCAAGTCAGGGTAGATAAGGGAAACTTTGGGGGTAATTTCAGTATTCTTTGTCCTGACTACACAGCAGATGCTCAGAACATCAGAGCTAACACTGATCTCTCTTTGATTGTCTCTGTTTTTTGTCCTAGTTCTAGGTACAGTATGATGTCTAGTTATTCTTGTGTGGTATGCTGGATTATTGTTACACTTTCATTCCCTCTCTCACTCTAAAATTATTCATCCACAAGCTTTGTCATAGGACTTTGGAGACCCTCCCCTACTCTAGACAGAGTATGTCCCCTCACTCATTTGGCATGTGATTTGGCCCAACAATTACTTGGGTCAATGTAACCTTAGCTGATGTAATACATGCAGAGGCTTTCCATGGGCTGGCATGGTTTGGCCTGTGACCGCCATGAGCAGAGTGTGTCCATCAAGGCACTGCCCCTTCAGCCTGGGCCCCAGAAGACAGACACAGGAACAGACCTGACTAAACCCATAACTTGAAGCAGAGCTTCCATGTGACCTAAAATAGTAAGTCTGAAGGTTACAGAACTCCACCAGAATCTAAAAATCCACAGCCATAGGTGCCCTCTTTTGTGCTATGATCATTGAACAGGCTGTGAAAGACACTACCATGAGAAAATGGAATTGTTAGAATACAGGTCTTCCCTTCCCTTGCCCCAATCACAGGCACAAATAAGAACTGGTTAGTGAGCAGACCGTTTGCTAGAGTTTGAGTTCCCACTCAGATACACCGAACCACCAGCTCTATCTTATACAGTCTCCTGACCATTTCCTCCCACTTAAAATAAGCAAAAAATATTTGCAGTTAAGCTATTAATCAAAGCACAGGTACCATGATTTAGTATTTACCATGTAACAATCCTTACAATAGGATGTACATGCCTTAGTTCATTCAAAAGTCACAGTGATTCTATTAACTAGAGACAGAATTCCCAGTTTGCAGAGGAGGACACAAGGCCCAGAGAAGTTAAGTAGTTTGTCTGAAGCTTCACATCTAGTTTCTAAGCTAGAATTTCAATCCGGGTCTTTCTGAGTCCAAGGCAATCCCCGTCTCCAGCCTCTGCCTGTCTTTTTACCAACCTGATCTTACCTCACCAGTTTTAAGTAATTTCCCTGGGACCAAGACCAGTGCTTGGGCTCTATCGGGTTCCAAGTTTGTCTCCCCTGGGGCCTGACTAGCTCTTCTGTAGGCAGAGAGCAATGAAGGGATCACAACGCCATTGGCTGACACTAGCTCTCGAAGGAAATGAACACGGAAAGATGACCTCTCACCATGATATATCCCACATGCCAGCACCATGTTGGCACAGAAGATAATCTGGGTGTAGAAGCTACAAATCCAAGGATGTTGCTGCTAGAGGTGTCTTGACCTTGACCAACTCTTGGTCCCATGGGCAAGAAACACCCCAGCAGGGAATTAAGGTATGATAATAAGCATAAGCTTTTTTCCAAGTTTTTCCTATACAAACACTTCCCCTTTGGAAATGGGCTTTTGGGGGCGAGGTGAAGAACATGGACCCTGGAGTCAGACAGGACTGGTTGTAAACCAGACATTTTCTTGTGTGACTGTGCTCAAGCTAGTGACTTCACCTCACCATAAGCTTCAGCTTCTAACTTACACATCAGGGATAATGCCTTAAGTTAGGTTTCCCAGAAACTGATCGCCAGATGAGGATTTGTATTATTAAGGAAGCACTCCTAGGGAGGCTGGAATTTGATGAGTGGGAGACACAGGAGACAAAATGGAGAAAGATAAGTAAGAGTGTAACCTCAGGCGAAAGTCCTGCAAAAGGCAGGAGTTTCTGGGTGGCTCAGTCGGTTAAGCGCCAGACTCTTGGTTTTGACTCAGGTCATGATCTTGGGGTCATGGGATAGAATCCATATTGGACTCTATGCCCAGCACAAAGTCTGCTTCTCTCTCTCTCTCCCTCCCACCTATCCCCACCTCCCCTGCCCTCACTGTCTCTCCAAAATGAATAAATAAATAAATCTTTAAAAAAAAAAAAATGAAGTCCTACAAAGGGTATTCTCAGCCTAATCCTGAAGAGCACTCCAGGCTGCAAGTTATGCCCCAATTTGGCCCTCCCCAGTAGTGTTTCGCATCTCTGCACCTGTTAGACACTGTTTAAGGGCTGTGAGAAGAGCATGGATATAAATGCTGAGACACTTCCATGTCTGCAAATGAGCTCCATGAGCCCAAGAGAAATCCTATGGACAGTAGCATAGGTGCTTACTGTTTAGATACAAGAC
The DNA here is from genome assembly GCF_010015895.1 of Lontra canadensis. Classification (NCBI taxonomy): domain Eukaryota; kingdom Metazoa; phylum Chordata; class Mammalia; order Carnivora; family Mustelidae; genus Lontra; species Lontra canadensis. Next base: position 18,201,143 of record NW_022631010.1, read on the forward strand.
TAGAACACTCAAAATGGGGGAAAGGGGACCCAAGGTGATCTTGGTGGAGTCCCAACATTTTTCACCACAAATAAGACTTATCTTGCTGGGCTGTTATATATCTATATCCAGATATACTCTACAGAGAGTTAGATCTAAACATCCTGCCACGTCGAAGGTATCTGATACATAGGATGTGTTAGTGCCATTGTCATTATTATTATTAATGTTATGTTATTGATCATAAAATCTTGCAGGGCCACAGCAGGAGTTCTGCTTGCTCTGCCTGGCAATACCCATGTGCTCCATTCATCAGCAGGGTTGGTGCCTATGTGCTGATTTCACATCATTGGCTTTCTTCAATTGGCACCATGTTTGTCACCTAATCTCATGACCACTGTCCTCTCGGGATCTCCTCCACTAGGGTCAGTCAGAAAGGCCCCACTTTTGGTCAGGCAGGATGTTTTTGAGGGAGGCAGGTGGCTGAGGCCTCCAGTCTGAGGGCGACTCTGTGTCTCAGCAGTGCCATTGTGCCTCCAGCAGGATGGACTAGCCAGCCCCAAATCCTCCTCTCTCATTAAATAAGCCCCTGGCCTTTTTAAGTTTGGCCTATTCATCTTCCCCCCCGCTAAGGGCTAGGGATTGCTTGGAATGAACCAAAGTCCACAAAAGAGTTTCTTTTCCCTTTATGTCTAAGATCCTACCCCGAGAGACCTGGTGCAGCCCTCTCTCCCTAGGGGGTGTAGGACACCCACAGGAACAATGAGGCATGGGCTTTATTTAATTAATCTTTTTAAACAATCAGCCTTTTCCCTGTGTCAGCCGGGCAAGCTCATCTATGAAGGAGCCTCCCCTCTGTGACTAATCCTCTATGTTAAAAGACTGTGCTTTGCTATAAAGCCTTTACATACATCAGCTCCCAAGAGCAGTATCTTCTCACAGTTGCCAGACAGCCCCCTTGGCCACATTGCTCTGGGACCTCATTTTCTAGGCTGCCATCATGCCTGAAATTAATCTAGGATGGTCTCCTTTTACAAGAGTGGCAGCAAATATCCAATTCAATTTACTTTCACCCAAGATTTCCCAGGAGTCACGCCGAATGAGATAATCAATGATGATTACAGGGCTTGGCCTGCCTTACTGAGCCAAAGTGTTAAAAGGAGGAGAATTTCTGCTCCGGTGCTCAACCAAGTCAGGCAGATCCATTACTATTCTCAGTGGCTGGAAACCATATGTGCTGCAGTAGATATGTGGGGTAGGTCCATGGGATGTTCCTACCTAAGAAAAGAAAATTCATTTTTGCTTCTCCTCCTACCCCAGAATAACAGAAACAAAAATGTATAGAGCATCTGAAGCAAAGATAAGAGGCTATTCAAACTAATGATGCTGAAGAGATTTAATTTAGACAGCTAAACTTTCCTTGTCTCATCTAGAGACTAGTCGATGCCTTTGCCGCTAATTGAATCAAAAGAAAGTATTAAATTACTTATTGCTACCCTCTTAACCCTGAGAGGACTGTTTTCTGCTTGGACAATTATTCTGAAAGACCACAGCACCCAGTGAAGGAAAGTTGGGACAAATGGTTCCAGGGGCCAAAGAAAGCCTCCTGACTCCCACTCTCTCCCTGTCATTCCTCCTTCCTGCCTCACCTCGTCTTGTATTCACTATCTGGAGGTGGGGGTGGTGATCCAGAGCTCTGCACATTTTCACAAGGGCTGTGTCCCAAAGTGGGGACATGATTGTGTATTAGTTACCTATTGCTGTGTAACAAATTGCCCCCAAATGTAGCAGCTGGAAACAACAAACACATGTAATTTCACAGTTCCTGTGGGTTGGGGATCCAGGAGCACGTTGCCTATGAGAGAGCCTATGGGCTCTCTCTCAGGCTGCCCTAAGGGTGTCAGCCAGGGCCACAGTCATCTCAAGAATTGGCCTGGGGAGGATAACCTCTGAGCTCACGCACATGGCTTTGGTAAGAGGACTCAGAAGATCATCTATCAGGTTCACTGATGTGGGTCTTTCCACAGGGCTGCCTTACCACCTGGTGGCCAGATTCTTCTAGAGTAAGGGACCCAAGAGAGTGCAAGAGAGCACTCATGATGGAGGCCACAGCCTTTTTATAACCTATTCTCAGGAGTGAAGTCACCTCACTTTTCTGTTGTCAGTAAGCCCAGCTCCTGCACAAGTGAAGAGGATCACACAGGGCATGAAGTCCAGGAGTGGGGGTCTTTAGAGACCATCTTAGAGATGACCATGACAGATAAGAGACCTGCTCTCTAGAGAGATCTTTGGAGCACGAAAGTGAAGAGGCATTGTCCCATCAGACACTGAGCTCATATATGTCTGAGGAAAACTCCAATGGTGTTGCTTTTTCGTGATGCAGAGTGCTATCTCTGACTCCAGAGAAAGAAGAAGGGGTATCTGCATGTACCCAGAATTGGTCTGGGTGCCCTGGGTCAGAATCAGAGCTAGAATCAGAGCCTGCCTTCCTAAAAACATCACTGAAGGTAATGGACTATGGATATACATATTGTTCTAGGAGCTGCCTGGTCCCATCACCTAGTAGCATGGTCAGCCATGCACATAAGAGCACAGGTGGGAACTTTAAGACATCAGAAGGCAGGAAAGAAGAGACACAGGACCTGGATTAGGAAGATCACCTGGTTGGTGATCTCTTCTTTCTTTTTGTGTAAGATAGTTACAGTCACGGTCCAGTGAACCATATCTCCCAGTATCCATACCCCTGTGTATTCTTCCTCTCCCCCACTGGCTCTGCACTTGCCCATGCAACTCATTTGGGCAAAGTCAACAAGATGTAAGCCCTTGGTAAGTGTTATATGCATGGGGGTTTGCCTTCCGAGGCTACTATCCTGAGACTATGATGCTAGGAAGACTCCACTGTGAAGAAACAGGAATGGATTTCTAGCCATCCCAGCTAAGCCCAGCCGCAGACAACCCACTCTTTAAGCTGGACATAGTCTCATGAGCTATCTCAGACAAAATTTGGCAAGGGACTGATCCAGGGAATCCATAGTATTGGGAGAAGTGATAACTTGCCGGTTTAGGCACTAAGTGAAGCAGTGAGTCATTATATAGAAATAGTGCACTGTTATACCATCACTACCACCAGAACTGCCAAACTTACCTAGATAGGCAATGGTGGAATTTGGAAAAATCCTGTGGTCCTAGTGGCCCCCAAGCCAGAAACAGCACCTGCCAAGGGCTTCAATGCATGTTCTTTCTCTCAGTGATGCCACAGAAGTAGTTAATAAACATCAATTATCTGGTGGTCCCTTTATTCCTTAGAGGGAATCTGAAATCAACCAAAACAGCTCAATTCCACCACAGGCATACCTTGACTCAAAAGAGAGTATCTTAAGAAATCACAAGGCAAAGGCCTCTAACAAATCAGGGCTTCCTGAGAGTCCAGGGAAAATTGGAAACAGGACCACACTGTGTTCTGAAAAGGCTTTGGGGGGAAAGCAGTGCATCCTTCCATCTCATCAAGTGATTTCTGTGGATGGTGACCAGCGCAATGGTTCTGGTGCTGTAGGGTCATCTGCCCAGGTTGCTTTCAAAGGAAATTGCTTTTCATTTCACCAGCAGGTGAGCAAACTGGATCACTTGGGTGACTCTGAACATCCCGGGAAGCAGTCAGGTCATCCTTCTGTCTGTTGAAAAGAGCATATTGTCTGAGCAACATGACTATTGCAATTAATTCCTTATCCCTATTTCCCTGGTGCCATGCCTGCCCTCTGAATGCAGAGTGAAAACCCATGGAGACGTGAGGGACAGCTTGGCGACCCTGCTCCACTGCCTGGTAAAATTCCACTCACTGGTCCCATTCCAGGCCCAGCATCATCTGCTCTGGGGAAGCCTTGCCGGTTCTCATCCCAGGGTAGAAGAAGAGAGGATGCAGATTGCCTCCTTACCACCATTATGTCTTGTTACTATGTCCCGTTAGGGTTGGCCATGCCTCCATCCCAAAACTCGGGGTCACGTTCAGAGGAAGATCTAACTGTGGACATCTTGATGTACTTGGTACGTACCTGACACTTGCTAGCATTTGGTGAAGACCTACAGAATTCATTCAGCCAGAAAACCTTCATTGAATTCCTACTTTGTGCCAGACACCTGCTCTGAGACCACAGCAGGGACACACATTCCCACCATTCCCACTTTCAGAGAGCTCGTATTCCACTCAGAGAATAATAAATAAAATAGAGAGTATATGAGAAGGTGATGGATGTTATGCAGAAAAATAAAACCAGGAAAAGGAATAGGGAGTAGCAGTTTCATAGAAGCTGACATTTGAGCAAAGACTTAAAGGCAGAGAGTGATTTAGCCAGGTGGATCTAGGGGAAGAGAGTTCAGGGCACATGAAACAGCCAGTGCAAAGGTCCTGAGGCAGGGTAATGCCTGGTTTATTTAAGGAACAGCAAGCAGGGCAGAATGATTGTAGCTCTATGAACAAGGGAGTGTCTTTAGAGGATGAGATTGAGCTGCAACTGGTGACTGAGGTTTGTGTAGGGCTTTGAGGGCAGACTAAGGATTTCAGCTTTTAGTCTGAAGAAAGATGGGAAACTGCTTTGGGAATTTTGAGCAGAGGAATGACATGGCCTGATTTAGGCTTTCAAAGGATGGAGCTGACTGTTAGTGAAAACAAGACTGTCAGCAGATGCAGATCGAAGGAGTTAGGAAGCCGTAATACTAACAGGCACCATGAGAGACTCTGGGGCATTGAAGCCGGCAGTGGCAGGGGTCAGACAGTGGTGTATTCTGCATGGTATTTTCTCACAGATTCAAGGTGATACATGAAGGAAGACATGAGGAGTTCCAAGTAACTCCAAGATTTGGGGTCTGAGTCATTGGCAGTGAGGACTTGCTGTTGGCTGAGTGGGGAGGATGGGGGCGCTCAGGGGCCCTGCCCGGACACATTGAGTCTGATATTTCCATCAGTGGAGATGTCAAGCCATGGGGTATTCAAGTCTGGAATCCACAGAGGGCATATAGGCCAGAGACATGAATTTGAAGGAGTTCATAAACTTGAGCACCTGATTTTACTATTTTGATTTTACTCTCCTAAATTGGGTGCACGCAGATGCTCTCAGGTGACATATACTGGACTCGGTGATTTTCTACCATCTTTCCCGGCTCTTAAACAGCAGTCATTTATCTAGAAGACAGTTTGCATCCCACGCTGTTCACCTCTTTGGCATTCTGCCTTTGTGGGCCTCTCTGCTTCTGATTCCATGTTTCAAGCTTCTGCAAGACAACACTCTTTCAAACAAAGACTCTGAGTGTGACAGGAGAGCCAGCCTATGGCCACAGGTGAGTAACTCAGTTCTTGGGGACCATGGCTTCTGGCTAAGGATAGGACACAGCAGGTGGAGAGGGGCACAATAGTCCAATCATAGGACAGCAGTAGGCTGCCCAGTGCAGACATGCAAAAGAAGCCAGTGTTGCCCACCAGGCAGAAACACCGACGTCTTTATTCTTTCCAACACTGAGCAGGAAGCTTTTTGCATGCTTGCCTTAGAAGTAGAGTGAATGTGTGTCCTGCTTTGCCCAGAACAGCCTGGGTTGGTGTCTTTCATTCCAGCATAATTATAACAGCATCCCCTTTAACTTCCCAAATTACCCCAGCTTGAATAATAAATCACATGGTCACCCATTTTATAAGCTTGCCTCTCAACATCTTTTACCGAAAAAGTCCCCAGCATTGTCTTTTCCTGATAACCCAGAACTTTCTGACTCTTGAGCAGTTATGAATTAACTGCATCTCCACAGGCCAACCCTGTGGAAACAGCAAAAGCATTAAATTCTATTCTCCTTGCCACCCCTGGTAAGAGGGACAAGGACCTGGCCAATGATCTATGTAGATGATTCTCCATTTGGGAATTGCTGGGGTGACTGTAGCTTTCAAGGTCCCTGGACTTATCTGCTTTGACTGCAACCCTCTTAAGAGTCCCGGAACTGACAGTATGGTAAATGGCTTGGGTCACCTATGCAGAACCACTCTCCCTGGTTTTATATCTATTCATACAATTGTTCATTAATGACCTTTCATTCCGGGGTGCCTGGGTGGCTCAATCAGTTAAGTGTCTGATTCTTGATTGTGGCTTGGGTCATGATCTCAAGGTCATAGGATTGAGCCCCACATTGGCTTTTGCACTCAGTGGGAAGTCTGCTTGGGATTCCTTCCTTCTCCCTACCCCTCTGTGCCTCCCACTCCTGCTCTCTCTCAAATAAATAAGTAAATCTTTTTAAAAAATAACCTTTCTTTCCATTCATGCAACAAATATTTATCAGTTGCTTGCCCAAAGCATAATGGGAGATACAAAAAAGATTTATATATGAATCCCACTCTTGGGTCTAGCACAGAACATAAACTTGTGCAGAAATCATGAAAACTTGATGTAGAAAACGAAATGACAAAAATTGTCCCTGGGCTAAAGGCAATCCAATGCTATAAAACCCTCTGGTCCTTCAACTAATATCTTGTGCGTTGATTATTCACTCTGCAAACACTTGGTGAAATACCCTTTACCAAGTGCCAGCCACCTGACATACATCTCATTTCATCTCCACAGCCCCTCTTCAGGGTCCATATCATTATTTCAGTGCTGTAAATGGGAAGCCCCAGGCTCAGAGAAGTTGGAGGGTTTGCAGAAGGTCACACAGCTACAGAACAAGAATTAGAAACCAGGGTCTGTCTTCACGGTCTTTCCAGACACCGTCTCCATGCTGGGCACTGTTGGAACTTTCTTCCCCAACTCAGCTAAGTAGAACAGTCATTTCCTCAAAACCCATAGGCAAGCCCCTGTAGAAGGATTCACGTCCACACCATCTCTGGCTAAAAGGCAGAACTGGAACCGAAGTGAGGAGAGTGAATCCCTGACCTTGGGCACAAGATTTAAGGGGTTGCCAAAAACCTCAGTAGTCAAGATAAATAATATTTTAATGCAACATTTAAAAAAAATTAAATTGACAAAGTACAGTCCTTGGGCCAGCTGCCTCTTTTCCTAAATAAGGTTTCATTGCACTTCACATGTCAAGGCAGACCCTGGCCCCTGGCCCCACATGCCGGCTTTCGCTTGTAGAAGAGACTGGCTTTGCTTTTTCAGCCTAGAGGACAGCACACTTGTCCATAAATAAAGGCCACGTGGGGTGGCGCCTGGACAGTCACAAAGAGTGACACCAGAAGGCAGACTGCTCTCTAATTCCCCCCTCGGGGAGCCAGAGCAAATCCTGATGTGATTCTCAGACTTAGACAGGAGAGAGGAGAATAACCAGGAGGCTGGACGTGGCTCAAGTCTGCATTCCTCCTTCCCCCACTGGATGAACTTGCCACGTGGGATGTGCCTAGAGGGACTTGGGGTCACATCCCCTCCCCATCAGTGTGATGAGAGCTGTAGCTATTCTTAACACACACACACACACACACACACACACACACACACACACCTTGCAGCTGCCTGGGCCCCACCACACACACACACACAGTGGCTCCAGCCTTAGCGCCAAAGCCATTATTAATGGCAAAAGCGAGTGTTGGGGGCCCCAACAGCCATTTTTAACTGTGGACATTATTGCTCAATTCTGAGCTGTACCCAGGGACTCGTAAGAGGAAGACATAATGCTTGTTTGTGGAACTTTTATAGCTAATTGACATTTTTTCAGTGTTCCCCCGACAGCAGTAGTTACTCCTGATTGGGAAGGCGGGGGAAAGCATCAAGTTGTGTACTCTCTCCAGATGGGGCCATATTTCTGATGTACCACTGGAAAAAAAAATGAATAAATAAAAAGCCGTCAAAATAAACATGCTCGAAAGCAATAAAGAGGAGCTGAAGTGATTGGCAAAAGTAGTTCTCTTTGTGCAAAAATAATGCATGCTATTTTCATGCTAATTGAGGATGTTGGATTATCTGGGGCTGTCAGATTTCCTCCCTTCTTGGGAACATTTTCCTCCCTTCTAGATCTGTGCTTTGCTCTCCAGAGATGGGGGAACACAGAAGCCAATTTCCCCGTTCCCAGTCTACGTGCCTCTCTCTGCTTACAGGCTCCAGGATTCCGTCATTGGCGCTAGCAATAGAAGTCAGTGCATCATATTCCAGCCTCTCTAAGTCAAGCTCATGAGACAAACACATTTGGAATCAAGCTGAGACATCAACTTAATAATAGAAATTCCACTTTCATCTGGACACCTATAGAAAACCCAAGAAGATCCGTAACCAGAGAGTACACAGTGCACCTATAGAAGTGAAAAATCACTTAGCATAAATGCTAGTTGGGTTTGTATTGCTCTATCTATGGACCTATTTACTGTAGGCATCATTCTAGTTTACTTGACTCAAAAAGTCACTGCTTCCTGTGGAATGAATTCATTTGAGAACATTATTTTCAGGATAGAACAATATTCCAACCAACCTTTCTGGTTGCAGGGATGAATATCACATCTTACCTCTATGGAGGTCTCCTCATCCACACACTTCCTGATTGAAAATGTATATCATGACAAGTATAAAAATCATAAAATGCAACTAAATGTCCAATGTCCACATATCCAAATCCTTCACATTCAAAGTGCAGGAGACCTGCCGGGCATTTACTCAAAACCTCTATTCACTTACTTTACACACAGTCCACATGAACTCAGAGATCAGATTCTAAGTCAAAACTGTAATGAGAGGAGATGGGTTGCTAAAAGCAATGATAGTGGCAGCAGAAGGAAAAGACAGAGAACAACACCCTGGCAGTAATGGGAGAGATCTTTTTCTACGGTGGCAGGAGGATGCAGAGGGAGAGGGAGAGAGGAAATCTTAAGCAGGCTCCAGCCCCAGCACAGAGCCCCATGTGGAGTTTAATCTCAGGACCCTGGGATCATGACCTCAGCTGAAATCAAGAGTTGGTCGCTTAACCACTGAGCCACCCAGGCACCCGAGTAAGGGAAGAGATTTTTAATTCAAAGTAATTAGACATAAGAACTTAATAAGCCCTATATGTCAAGTCTTACAGATACAAAGGCCCAAGGTAGCTCTGTGGGCATCAGTGTCAGATATCAGAAGTATGACAAGGAGTGTCCCAGAGGGATTCAGGAAAAGTTGAGTAGAGGAGCTCTGTTTGAGAAGCAACAAAGAAGGAGGAGGAGGAGCAAGATGGCAGAGAGGTAGGAGACCGAGGTGTCATCAGGTCCCAGGAGTTCAGCTAGGTAGTTATCAAACCATTCTGAACACCTACAAACTCAACCGGAGATCAAAGAGAAGAAGAGCAGCAATTCTAGGAACAGAAAATTGACCACTTTCCAGAAGGTAGGACGTGTGGAGACGTGAATCTGAGGTGACACATGGGAAGAGAGACGGCGGGGGAGGGGCCGGCTCCCGGCAAGGTGGTGGAGCTGCAGAACACAAAATCAGAACTTTTAGAAGTCTGCTCCATGGGGGGGACATTGCTCCAGAGGCCATGAGGGTGGAGCCCTCATGGGGACAGTGTGGTCTCAGAACCCATGGGGTCACAGAAAGACCAGGGGTGTCTGAGTGCGGCAGAGCTCCCAGGTATCGGAGCTGGAAAGCTGGCTACAGAGACAAAGCCAAGCAGTGAGGTCTCAGCTCAGGGTTATCTTAAACTGTGAGCCAAGGCATAGTCAGGCCACTGCTTTTTGAGCAGGGACCCCACAAGTGGCAGATCAGGGAGACTCACCTTCCTCCTCCAGGAGGAGGCAGAAGGAATCTGCTGGATTTGGAGACTCCAAATGGGGCTGTGCACCAGAGATAGAAACGCTCCGTCACAGGCCAGGTGAGCATGGAGTGCAGCCAGAGACCAGGGAGATGGGAGGAGCTGACTGCATTTCTCTGAGGGCGCACTGAGTAGTGGGGCCCGGAGCTCTCGTCTCCTCCAGCTGGAGACTGGGAGGCCACCCTCTTCATTTCCATCCTCCAGAGCTCTACAGAAGCATTCAGGGAAAAAAGCTCCTGAGAGCAAACCTGAGCAGATTACTTAGCCTGGCCCCTGGCAAGGGCAGTGCAATTCCACCTCAGGCAAGACATTTGAGAATCACTGCAACAGGCCCCTCCTGCAGAAGATCAGCAAGAACATCCAGCCAAGACCAAGTTTACCAGTCAATGAGAATTGCAGAACTCCAGAGCTAGGGGAAAACAATGTGTAGAATTCATGGCTTTTTTCTATGATTCTGTAGTCTTTCAAAGTTAATTTTTTTTTTCTTATTCTACTTTTTAAAATTTTTCCTCTTTCCCATGATTCTGTAGTCTTTCAAAGTTAATTTTTTTAATTTATTTTTTTCTTATTCTACTTTTTAAAATTTTTCCTCTTTCCTATTTTAATGTTTTTAACTATTTTATCTTATCAATATCCTTTTAAAAATCTTTTTAAATTTTCATTGTTATGATCTTATTCTATCCCTTCATTGTATTTAACCTTTTTTTTTTTTTGTATACATATAGGTTTTCATTTCTTTAAAATTTTGGGATACAGTTTCTTCTAATAGATCAAAATATACCCTAAATCTAGCACAGGGCTTTATTCTAGTCTCCAGCCTGATCAAATTCTTTCCTCTTTTTTTTTCTATTTTTCAACCAACTTCTTATCAATACTTTTTTTAGAATCTTTTTGAATTTTCATCTTTACAGTCATATTCCATCCCTTCATCGCATTTACCCTTATTTTTGTGTATATATAAGTTTTTCTTTCTTTAAAATTTTGGGAGGTAGTTTCTTCTGAAGAGCAATAAGTTGAAAATAGAGCTACCCTATGACCCAGCAATCACACTACTGGGTATTTACCCTAAAGATACAAATGTAGTGATCTGAAGGGGCCTGTGCACCCAAACGTTTATAGCAGCAATGTCCACAATAGCCAAACTATGGAAAGAACCTAGATGTCCATCAAAAGATGAATGGATAAAGAAGATGTGAGGGATGCCTGTGTGGCTCAGTTGGTTAAGCGGTTGCCTTTGGCTCAGGTCATGATCCCAGCTTCATGGGATTGAGTCCCACATCGGGCTCCTTGCTTGGCAGGGAGCCTGCTTCTCCCTCTGCCTCTGCCTGCCACTCTGTCTGCCTGTGCTTGCTCTCTCTTTCTCTGACAAATAAATAAATAAAATCTTTAAAAAAAAAAGAGGTGATATATATTTATGTGTATATATATATATATATATATACATATATATATAAAATAGACTACTATGCAGCCATCAAAAGGAACAAAATCTTGTCAATTGTAATGACATGGATAGAACTAGAGGGTAAGCTAAGCGAAAAAAGTCAATCAGAGAAAGACAGTTATCATATGATCTCTCTGATATGAGAAATTTGAGAGGCAGAGTGAAGGGTCATGCGGGGTAGGGAGGGAAAAAAATGAAACATGATGGGATTGAGAGGGAGACAAACCATAAGAAACTCTTAATCTCAGGAAACAAACTGAGGGTTGCTGGGGGGTGGAGGAGGAAAGAGAGGGTGGCTGGGTAATGGACATTGGGGAGAGTATGTGCTATGGTGAGTGCTGTGAAATGTGTAAGCCTGATGATTCACAGACCTATACCCCTGGGGCAAATAATACATTATATATTAATAAGAATAAAGATGGCCAAATTTAAAATTCATTAATTTAAGAAATGAAAAATAAAAGAAGCAGCAAAGGATACATCTTAGAAAAAAGTTTAACTCGAAATGTTCATTATTGTTATTATT